>NW_027492592.1:0-593451 GCF_021521415.1 Bidens hawaiensis
TACGAGTTTTCGGTTATGCCTTTTGGCCTAACCAACGCACCAGCCGTATTTATGGATCTCATGAATCGAGTATGCAAGGCGTACCTCGACAAATTTGTGATTGTTTTCATTGATGATATTCTCGTCTACTCCAAGAACGAAGCTGACCACGAAGAGCACTTAAGGGTAATTCTGGAATTATTGAAGAAGGAACAACTATACGCTAAACTCCCGAAATGCGAATTTTGGCTTCGCGAGGTTCACTTTTTAGGACATGTGATCAACGAGAATGGTATCCATGTCGATCCCGGTAAGGTAGAGGCCATCAAAAACTGGGAAGCACCTAAGACTCCGACTGAGGTGCGACAATTCCTAGGACTGGCCGGCTACTACCGGTGTTTCATCGAGGGATTTTCAAAGATTGCTCAACCCCTCACCGCTTTGACTCACAAGGGCACTAAGTACAATTAGGGTGACGCGCAAGAATCCGCTTTTCAACTGTTGAAAACCAAACTCTGCAGCGCCCCTATTCTAGCCCTCCCCGAGGGAACGGAAAATTTTGAGGTACACTGTGACGCATCTATACAAGGTCTCGGTTGTGTGCTGATGCAACTCGAGAAGGTTATAGCCTACGCCTCTCGACAACTACGGGTTCACGAGAAGAATTACACGACCCATGATTTGGAACTCGGAGCTGTGGTGTTTGCCCTTAAGATATGAAGGCATTACTTGTACGGTACCAAGTTTACCATTTACACCGACCACAAGAGTCTCCAACATATCTACGATCAGAAGGAGCTGAACATGCGACAGCGTCGTTGGGTCGAGCTGCTCAAGGATTATGATTGTGCCATCAAGTATCACCCTGGCAAGGCCAATGTAGTGGCCGACGCCCTCAGCAGAAAAGAAAACAGATAAACCCAGACGGGTGAGAGCATTGCAACTCATGATTCATGCCAGCTTACCCGATCAGATTCGCGATGCGCAACTTGAAGCTTTGAAAGATGATAATCTTCCATCGGAACTCATGCGGGGCATGAACAAGCAACTTGAAACCAGATCGGACGGGGTCCGATATTTTGAGAACCGGATTTGGGTTCCACGATACGGAGAGTTGAGAACTCTAGTGATGGACGAAGCTCACAAGTCCCGATATTCTATCCACCCTGGCTCAGATAAAATGTATCATGATTTAAAGGCACTTTACTGGTGGCCGAACATGAAAGCCGACATTGCCACCTACGTGAGCAAATGCTTGACTTGTGCCCGAGTCAAAGTAGAATACCAGAAATCATCTGGCCTACTACAACAACCGGAACTTCCAATGTGGAAATGGGAACACATCTCAATGGATTTTATTACGGGTTTACCAAGGACACCGACGGGATGCGATACCATCTAGGTGATCGTTGACCGGTTGACTAAATCGGCACACTTCCTAGCGATTAAAGAGACGGACAAAATGGAAAGACTAACTCGTGTTTACATGAAAGAAGTGGTGTCTAGACACGGAGTGCCTGTCTCAATCATTTCTGATCGAGATTCTCGTTTCACTTCGCACTTTTGGAAGTCGCTGCAAAGCGCACTAGGCACCCGTCTCGATATGAGTACAGCATATCATCCTCAGACGGATGGGCAAAGTGAACGAACTATTCAGACCCTGGAGGATATGTTGCGTGCATGCGTTTTAGATTTCGGAAAAAGTTGGGAACCCCACTTACCCTTGGTAGAGTTTTCGTACAATAACAGCTACCACGCAAGTATTAAGGCAGCGCCGTTTGAAGCGCTGTACGGACGGAAGTGTCGATCACCACTCTGCTGGGCAGAGGTGGGTGACAGCCAAATCACTGGTCCAGAACTGGTACTCGAAACCTCGGAAAAGATTGCTCAAATCCGAAATCGCATGGCAGCAGCACGAGATCGCCAAAAGAGTTACGCCGACAAGCGCCGAAAACCTCTCGAATTTCAAGTGAACGATCGAGTGTTACTCAAAGTCTCACCTTGGAAAGGTGTGGTTCGCTTTGGTAAGCGAAACAAACTCAACCCACGATATGTTGGTCCTTACCAGATAACTGAGCGCATTGGTCCGGTGGCTTACCGACTGGACCTACCAACGGAACTCAGTGGCGTACACGATGTATTCCACGTATCAAATTTGAAGAAATGTCTTTATGACGAAACCCAAGTAGTCCCTTTGGAGGAACTACAAGTTGATGAACAGTTACGTTTCATTGAGGAACCAGTCGAGGTTTTGGATTGGGAAACCAAAACGCTCAAGCACAGCAAAATTCCAATCGTTAAGGTTCGATGGAACTCGAGACGTGGACCGGAGTTCACGTGGGAACGCGAGGATCAAATGATGAAAAAGTATCCTCACCTTTTTGAAGGGCTAACCAAACACAGAAAACCGCGAAACCCGGCAAACCGTCAGACATCACCGGAGGTATGAATTAAATTTCGGGACGAAATTTCTTTCTACTAGGGGATGATATGACAAACCGAAAATTTTTCTTACTTTTTCAGACACTCATCACGACTTGACTCAAATTTTCGGGACGAAAATTCTTTAACATGGGAATGATGTGACAATCGTCAATTTCAGGTTAACTCCGTTAACTCAACTCCGTCAAATCAAACTTAAGATAATTGAATCTATAACGCACACTTCAATACATTTAAACTAGGGTTTAAATGACGCTTAACACTTACTACATGTGTAGTCTTTCGGGAATTGCACCGAAACGCAAACGAGTTGACGCAAACGATTGATGAATAAACGAAAAACGTCAAAACAGTAATTATGTGATAATTATGTGTTAGACTTATGTGTTATGTGATAACATGGTTATAAACGTTAACTCAAGATGTAAACAAGTTAATTTAAGCTAGGAAAAGTAATACTTAGAAGTGGAGGGGCCAAAGTGTAACATAGATTATTATAAATACATCATTAACAATTAACCCTAACTTAATTTTCTTTTTCCTTTTCCTCTACCCCGATCGCGGCAGCCCCTTCACCCTCCATCTTTGCGATCGGCAGCTCACACACACCCACATATCACCTCGTTTTGATATTGTTCGTCAAAATCGGAGCATCCTACACTCGTTTCTAAGCACCCCTCACGTTTCCCTTGGTTTACTTCTGCGTTTTAAGGTATAAATATGAAACCCTAACTATTGAATATCATATTAAGTGTTCTTATGATTGATTATGTATTGGTTGTTGATATTGAGGATCATATGTGATTTTGAACGGTGAAAGATTGATGAATCGTTGATTGTTTGTAAACCCTAGAGGGTTGCTACTGATTTTCTATGATTAATTATGTGTATTACATGTTTTGGGTTATGTAGTATGCTTAGGATGCATGTTAGATGATTGTTTAGGCTTGCTGAGTTTTTGACAGCAGTAATTGTTAAGATTGATGTGTAACTCGTTGAATATAAAAGCAAACTGAGCAAATTATGAGTCTACAAGGTAGTACTCTGAGTCTAGTTTTCAGAAAGTCCAACCACGCCAAATTTGGAGGTGTTTTGGTTGGTTAAACGATTTAATTGTGATTAAAGGTCAAAACTGGTACTGGACAGATTGTAAGTTATGTTTAGACGACTGTAAATAAATGTTAATGTGGAAATTGGTTGAGGTTGTTAACACTACAGGGTACTTTGTTGAGTCTAGTTTTCATAAAGTCCAAACTTGTAATTTTTGGACAAGTAAAGGTTAACTTTTATGATTTTACAAAAACGTTGTGCAAAGCTGAGCTGTTAGACCTGCTGTTAGGTTGTTTTGTAAATGTTATATCTCATGAACTACGAGACCAATTGGGTTGGTTCCACTTCTGGAAGTTGACTCATTGAGTTAGGAACCAAACCCAAGTGGTCTTGCATTTATTGGATTTTTCGTTTAACGGGAATTGCAAATAACATTCTGTTGTGCATGAATCTGACTGTTATGAGTTTGCTGTAATGATTTGATGATTGTGAGAAAACTATGAGGAATAAAAATGTAATAAAATATGTTCTGGAAACCTAAGACATATGTGCTTCTGTGATGATTTTTGGTAAATTAATTGAGATGCTATGATCGGTTAAATAGTACAATCTTTCTAGTAGGATTTCTGTCTCGGTGAAACTAGCTGCTGAGTTGTGTAAAAATGCATGAAATATGATATTTGTTATGTAATTGTTATGTTTTAACCAAAATACCCTTGCGGGGAATAGTTGCTAATTGATTGCCATGATTTGACCAAGTTGCCCTTATGGGGAAAAATGGCTAGTTAATTGTTATTTGTTGACCAAAATGCCCTTACGGGGAATAATTGCTAGTAATGTACGTTATGAATACATGACACGTATATGATTGCTTACACATGTGATGTGTCACAAAAACACTTGTGAAAGTCACACACGATTCACAAACGAAACACGAAACATGTTATGTGCATAGGTATTATGTGCCGGGTCTAGAGGCTCGATAATATTCCGACACTTAGAAAAATCTTTTTGTTGTTTTAGAACGTTAGAGAGAGTTTTTCGGTGACGCGCATCTTGGTGATTTATTTTGGGAAATTCTTCGCAAACAGTGAGTTTCACTTTCCCCTCTTTAAACTGTTTTTAAACGCTTTTCTTTTGGGGGAGATAACATACTCCACAACGCATTTTAAGATTTTGTTATAAATTATATATCACTTGTAAAGGCTAAGTGGCAAACGAAACATTTGAAGTCCTACACATCGAACCGGTTAATATTTAGAATAGCGAGTCACTGTTGAGTAGTACTACTGGGTTTGACAAACCCCACCCAACGCTAAACTCGACTGGAGGTCGAGCGGGTGTAATTTTGGCTAACACTTACCATGGTTTGGAGGACCTGGTGACAAGGCACTTACTAAACGAGTCAGCTCCGGTGTCGAACACTTAGTAATACTTGTTGTATAGACTAGCTACCTATCGATATATAATTTGACATAACACTATCTGGTAACGCAAAACGCCGTAACGTGGTTACGCAAAACACAAAACGCCGTAACGTGGTTACGCAAAACGCCGTAACGTGGTTACGCAAAACGCTTAACGCAAAACGCCGTAACGTGGTTACGCAAAACGCAAAACGCTTAACGCAAACGCTAAACGATTTATTTTTATATAACTTGTGAACTCACCAACCTTGTGTTGACACTTTTAGTATGTTATTCTCAGGTAGCCGAGGCGGGCGCGCGGTTTAGGGACATGCATTGTGTGATAAACTTTTAACTATGCAAACTTGTTTTAACTGTTATCCTTGGTTTTTAAATCGTCCTGCGTGACGTAACATTGTTCTATGGTTTTACGTTTCCGCACTTATTTTCATTTAAACGTTTTTATGGTTTGATTATAACTGATGATTCCGATCCTGTTAGTTCACACCATCTGACGGTAAAACTCCGTTAGTGGATTTTGAGGGTGTGACATAATCCACATCAATAGCTGTTAAATTTGGGGACAATTGTTAGGGCTCGGATTTTCGGTATCCTCAGCCAGCAGTATGTTCGGGATAACTTCAAGATATGGTATCTTCCGAGGTAACAGGTATCCTAAATATATTGTATAAATTAACAATTTGCTCGCTATTTTCCTTGTTTAAACAGGTCAAAGGACGTTGCCATGATCTCCCGGAGACTCGGACCTGCAGTTATTAGTGCGTGGTTAAAAAGGAAACGTGGGAAACAATTTATTTGCAGCCTTTCCATGTTTACCAGGTCAAAAGATGTCACCATGATTGCCTAAAGACCCGGACTTGCCGTTAATAGGACGTGCTGGAAAAGGAAAACGTGCTAAATTGAGGGAATAAAATCCTCGTGTTCAAGCATTTTTACATTCATTTCATACAAGCACCAAGTACCGATTACTAATTTAGTTACAAAATCATTGTTGTTAATTTTTGACCAAAAAAAGTTTCAAAACACAATTCAAGGTAAATAGGGAATGGTGGAAATCCCAACTTGCTGGACGATAGGCTGAAGGTTCTCAAAGGTCAAGGTTTCAGAAGTATGCCCAACTGCCTCACCCTTCTTTCTCTTCTTCGATGAGGAGGGCTTGCTCTTGGAAGACGGAACAGATGGTTTGGAAACTTCAGCAATGGTTGGCTCTTTTCTCTTGATGATGTTCTCAAGATCCTCCAGCATAAAATCTTGCTTGGCTAAGAAAGAAACTAGAATCCACATAATTATGAAAAGACAGCTTGGAATCATGATTGGGATACTCACCAGAGAAGGATCCTTTGAACGTTTTTAAATTCAGGATCCTCTAAAGTAAAAGGATAATGGATCTTGCCGATCAAGACATATTTACAAAATGGAGAAATCCCAGCTAACGAAAACAATCATAGATCCTTTCGAATGAAAGTATCTTATTTTATTTTGTTATATGATGTTTTGTACAGGAAATCATTAGAAGGTCCCTATCTTAGATGTCTTGAGGATCCTGAGATCCAAGAGGTATTAAAGGATTTTCACGAAGGAGATTATAGCAACCACACTGGGGAGGGGGGGAGACCACTCTTCTCCAAAGTACTAAGAACATGATACTATTGGCCAACTATGAAAAATATGCTATGGATTATGCTAAAAAATGTGATGCTTGTCAAAGATATAGCAATGTGCTTCACCAACCAGCAGAAAGCTATGAAATGCAAATGAGTGTTTAAAGTTAAACACAATGCAGATGGGACGGTTAAGCGTTATAAAGCAAGATTGGTGATGCGAGGTGAAACTCAAAAAGAGGGGATTCATTATAATGAAACGTTTTCTCCTTTTATCAAGATGACTATCAAAGCTTTATAGTTGTCGCTACAAAACGAAGTTGGCCTCTATTTCAGCTTGATGTTAGCAATGCTTTTCTTCATGGGGATTTAGATGAAGATATCTATATGTTGTCACCACCTGGTATGCAACTTCCTGATAACCAGGTGCTTAAACTTTAAAAATCCTTATATGGTTTGAAACAAGCTTCTCGACAATGGTATGGGAAATTGTCTTCCGCATTAAAGTCAAGGGGGTATGTGGTTTTTCAAAATGATCATTCCTTGTTTTCAAAGTTTATGGGATCATCAGTGGTTTATGTTGCTGTATATATCGATGACATTTTAGTCACTGGGAACAATTTGGAAGAGATCAATAAACTCAAGACTTTCCTGGATTTATCTTTTAAAATCAAAGATCCGGGAAGTCTCAATTAATTTTTAGGAATGGAGGTTCTTTACACTACAGAAGGTGTTATCATGTGTCAACGCAAGTTTGCTAAAGACATGCTTTCTGAATTTGATACTTCCAGTCTTTCTGTCACTAACTCTCCATTGCCTCATCATTTACAACTCAAAGCTCATGAGGGACTCGTTCTTGATGATCCTTTATGATATAGGAAACTTGTTGGTAAACTTAATTACCTTACTCACACAAGACCTGATATTGCCTTTGCTGTTCAATTTCTGAGTCAATTCATGCAAGATCCGAGGATGTCTCATTGGAATGCAGCTCTTCACACTCTCTTATATGTCAAAGGAACTTTATCTCAATGATTATTCTTCAACAATAATCCTTCCTTTACTCTGTAGCATTCTGTGATTCGGACTGGGTAGGTTGTCCTTATACTCGTTGCTCAGTTAGTGGTTTTTATGTTTCACTTGGGGCTCCGATTTCTTGGAAATCTTAGAAGTAGCCTACTGTTTCTTTGAGCTCAAATGAAGCCGGGTACCGTTCTCTTAGACGTGTGACGGCTGAACTTGCATGGCTGACAAGACTTCTCTCGGAATTTAATGTTCCTAACATTACTCTTGTTAAACTCAAATGTGATATTCAGGCTACAATCCATATTGCAAAGAATCATGTATTTCATGAGTGGACTAAACACATTGAAATAGGTTGTCATTTTGTTCGAGCATAGTTACATGAGGCCTTAGTGACTCTGGTGCATACGAACACGCAAGATCAATGAGCTTACCAGGGCCTCATTTTCACTCTCTTTTATGCAAGTTGGGGTTTTCTCAACCTCCAACTTGGGGGGGGGGTCACACCCCAACCTAAGACGGAAATGCCGGGGCATGATCCGATTGCTCACAGCTCAAAGATACTATCATGAATATAAATGACAATATCTAATTAATTATTTTATTCAAAGAATACACACAATATCCAAATACAACAAAGCTATTCAAGTAAACAAATATAATAAGTTTAAATCCATGTTTGTCTTCAATAAAACCCTAAGGTCTTTCTAAGTGTCCATACTTCAAATTCAAGCAACCTGCATATGCGTAGAAAATAGAGTTTGTCAACATAAAGTTGCGTGAGAATATCGCCAGTTTTGCATGTCAATATAAATAAGCATAATGTGATAAGTGCGGTAAATGTAATCAAACCACAAACAAGTATGTAGACCGTTGCCAAGCGAATCGGACGTTGGTCAATAGCATGAGCACCCAATACATGGGAATATGTTGTACCCCTCCGAATATACGAATAAATGAATAATTAATACAAGTAAGCATGTAACACGTATATTTAATTAAGTCACACACAATTACACATATGCTATAGTTTGATATACGTATATATATATATATATATAGAGAGAGAGAGAGAGAGTATGAAATACGAATAATACGCATATGTCCCCAAAATGTTTAGAAAAACTTAGTAAAATAGGGGAATGATAAACTCACCTTAGATTAATGACAAGCGAATATAAAAATGAATAAGCGAGTTAACGAATAAGCGAGTCGTCTAATACGCGTCAAACAAGATTAACAACTCAGAACCTGAAACTTTGAGATATGATAATATGAGTAAAACTAACTCGTTGCCGCTGGAATCAATCCAAACGGACGTTTAGAATTCAAGTTATGTTTGTTTTAAGATTTAAGCGAGCTGGTACTGACCAGAATTCGAACAGCGAGTCAGAAGTCGGGTTTTGGTCAGTAGCCTTAAAACTTCGTTACAAGAATAAAAATCTTCTAGACCGAATGTTGAATCCGACCAGAAGTATGAGAAAACGTTAAGTCGAACTTGTTGACTGATTTGCCCTTTAACGAGTTTTAAACGACTTGACCAGTCAACACCCTTCAACCACCAAAATTTATTGAAGGTTATTAACTAGGGAATATGTATGAACGATTTCTATGTTTACAACTAACTCGGAAAGTGAAAGAATAAACAGAAACGACGAGTCAAAGGTCCACACGTATGCAATGTCAATCGTTTATGAGTGTATCTTTAACCAAATAAGCAAAAACCGAAGAGTTTATGATGAGCAGAGGTATGTGACGGCTGGGATTAGTATATTAGGGTATGAGGAAAGTTTATGACAGAGATTATGAGGATTGTTTATATAGAACACTAAAACGAACCATATTTAGTAAATTCACTCATTTAGGAAACCGAATATGTATTTAATGACTAAATCAATGAAATAAGTTGTAGATTTCGTACATGATCAGTAATTTATGAATATGGACTTGTATTTTAGTTATAATCCTTTTCTTGGGGCTTAATTCACTCGATTTTGTCCTAAAATAAGTGATTTCGATGCTAAAAACGAACTAAGAACCAAAAATAACAACACGATCTGACTAGTTGCACCATGGCGCTGCACGGCCACCTTGAGGGTGTGCCGTCGCGCAGCGCTCCGGGAACCAGGAGAGGGAAGTTTCAATTTTTACATATTTAGTCCTTGTAGTTTGTTATTTGGTCAATATTTGAACATTTTAAGAAATAAATAGAAAATAAACAATGTGTAAAGGATAAAGGGCCTAAAGTGAACATTATAAACTTAATTACTTATAAACATTTGATTTTTAATTTATAATAAAGATCCCAAAATATTCCGGGTTGGGTTAAACGCAAACGAATACGGGTTTAGAAAATTCCGAAATGTTACAGGGTGTAAGCGTATAAGTATATTAGAGACATGCACGTCGTGTATGTTATACGGCTGTAAGTACTTAAGGGGGTGTAAGCGTATAAGTATATTAGAGACATACACACCGTATATGTTGTACGGCATGCAACATACACGCCGTATAACATACACAGCGTGTATGTATGGGTATATATATATATGGTTTGCTTATTTCTTGTATGTAATTTTGCATTATGAGGTAATAGAATTTTCCTTCCCTGCTTTATTTTTTCTTTTCTTTATGTGTCGTTCTTCTATGATTACAAATTGTCCACATCTCAAACGAGATTTCAATCGTTCATCATTACATTCATTAGTGTGACGTTCAAGGATGGCACCAATCCATTCCAAGAGAAAACCGACAGCTCGTAAAACCCCTGAATTGCCTATACCTGAGAGCTCATTGACAACAAGAATTTTATGTTGGAAATAAGATCCGAACTAGTTGCCAAAGTCTTATCCACCCCAGCTTAGTGTTAATGGACCAAGTTCATGACTTTCGTTTTAATGTTTATTCCAAAGGCTACATAACTTTTTACAGGATCAAATAACTTCTTCCTTCGTTTTTTCTTTCCTTTTTTTTTCCCAGTTTTTGATCGGCAACTTTCATTAAACAACTAGCAAGGTGCTGGAAACCGACCAAACAAAATAAGATTTGCTATAAGAAATGACACAAATCCTTCCATAAAATGCTATCCCTAGATGATTTATTTTTAATCTACAGGTAACCCAAGGATTTAATGTCCTCAACTATCTTAGAAATATAAATATTATCGAATATAAGCTCGTTCCTTGTCTTCCAAATACAACAACATACAATGAGAATGATGTCGTGTATTACCTTTTTTTTTCTTCAATCAAGATTCCTAGATTCATGAACTTAAGCAAGTTCCGGACAAAGAAAACGTAAATAAGAGGGATAAATACCAACTATTAACAAATTGGTAAACCAAAAGGCAAAATAGCATGAGGAAAAGAAGATGATCGCTACACGATCAAATAGCTATTTAAGTGTTTACTTTTGTTAAGTCGAAATCATTATTTTTTGAACGGACTCTGAAGTTTGACCAAAACCGTTACGTTGACCATGCCCTGTGATACGCTGTTTTCCTTACCACCGACCTTATTAACACCAAACAGAAAGAAGATAAATAAACAATGAATTATTAATCAACATAAAGCCACGCAATTCATGTGTCTATGTCACTTCTTCTTCCCTATAAAAATTAACCACATATCATATCCATCACCAGTGTCACAAAAATCTATAAATCTGCATCACATCATCTTCATTCATTCATATATCAACCAACATTTGAAAAAATTTTAAGGTTTGTATGTATTAATAATATTTCACATATGAACTGGGCTAACACTTTTTTTTAAATGTAGCATCTTGTTGTAAACATGAAAACAAGGCATTTGGGCTCACCTTCTGTGATCGTAATCGGTGGTGGGATTGCGGGTATAGCTGCGGCTCGTGCTCTCCATGATGCTTCATTTCAGGTATGTTATTAATTGTCTTGATCATATGTAAAAGGGGATATGCTAGTAGTGTTAGTGTGTTACTGATCAAGTTACATGATATTCAGGTTGTTTTACTCGAGTCTCGTGAGAGAATTGGTGGCCGGACGTGTACCGATTACTCGTTTGGCTTTCCTGTAGATTTAGGGGCATCGTGGTGAGTGGTCATGTTATAGATCCTTGATTTATTTGCATACACTTGTTTGTAGGGGTATTGGTTCAATATGGGTTGCAAGCAAAACGGGTTTGGGTCAAAAATGGGTCGTTTTTTTAAAAAAAACATCAATTTGGCTTGCTCCTGGAGTTGGGTTGAAATAAGTTGTTTTTAGAGAAAAAAGTACCAATAAAGGGTTTACAAGCTATATTTTCTTATGATGGTTATTGGCGGAGAAGGAGGTGGCAGGCGGTGGTGCCATGGTGGTGGAGACAGTGGCGGTGTCGGTGCCAATGACAGTGGAGTGTCGGTGGCGTTGATGGTTTCGTGTCGGCAACAAGTAGTGGTGGAGACAAACAATAGCCATGAGTGGAAATAACCCATTTGGACCCTTTTAAGTTAGCAAGTTTACATTAGTTACCCGTTTTTACCTGTTGACTAATTTAAGTAAACCAAATTGACCCGTTGACTAATTTAAGTAGACCAAATTAACCCGTTGATTGATTTGAAATGACTCAAATGAACTCATGTATAATTTATTTTTGCCTAAATCAACTCGTTCTTTGAAGAATGGGCCATGATTGCGCCATATACCTGTCTGTAAGTATATCCCCAGACTCTACTTATAGACAGGTACACTCTGGTATGATTGAGATTACACCGGGTATGTTTGCCGTTGTTGCTATATGTAACTATATGCTTATGATGCTGCAGGTTGCATGGTGTTTGCAAAAAGAATCCCTTGGCCCCCATCATCGGAAGACTTGGATTACCTTTATATCGTACAAGCGGTGACAACTCAGTGTTGTATGACCATGACTTGGAGAGGTAAGCTCATTTCTAAAACTAAAGTTAAGGTTTTTAAAAATTCATTGTTACAGATGTATTCTTTCTTCAGTTATGCCTTATTTGACAAGGATGGGAATCAAGTTCCTCAAGAACTAGTCTCACGGGTCGGGGAAACATTTGAAATCATATTAGAAGAGGTATTGTAGGCAATTTTTTTATTAAACAAGCACGGTATATAGTACAAGCAATATCTTTTGTTTGACTTGTGGAGTGAATTTTGTGCAGACGAATAAAGTTAGAGAAGAGTTTACTGAAGATTCGTCTATACACCGGGCATTGTCAATTGTGTTTGAAAGAAACCCAAAACTAAGGTTAAATAACTTAATTTAAACTACCATGATGACCTATGTAAAGAGATAATAATCATGACAAAATGTAAAAGTTTTTATTTTTACAGGCTGGAGGGGCTTGCTCATAATGTGTTACAGTGGTACTTGTGTAGAATGGAAGGCTGGTTTGCTGCTGATGCTGATACCATCTCTCTTAAATGTTGGGACAAGGTTTGTTTTTGTTTTTTATTTTCATTTTTTAAGGTAGTTAGAAGTGTCGTCTTACGTCTTATTTATGCTACCTGATGTACAGGAAGTGTTGCTTCCAGGCGGGCATGGACTCATGGTCCGGGGTTACCAACCGGTCTTAAACACGCTTGCCAAAGGCCTCCATATTTGCTTGGGTCACAGGTAAAGAAAACTGTTTCTATGACTATCTGATTATATGTGTTTGCGTGCATTTCTTATATGCGATATGTTAATTGTTTTTAAAGGGTAGAGAAGATAACGAGGCGGACTAATGGTGTGAAGGTCACGGTTGAAAACGGTAGAACATTCTTTGCGGATGCAGCCATAGTGGCGGTCCCGCTAGGTGTTTTGAAGTCAAACACAATCAGTTTCGAGCCGAGACTACCCGAATGGAAGGAAGAAGCCATAGCCGACCTTGGAATTGGAATCGAGAACAAGATAGCTTTGCATTTTGACAAAGTGTTTTGGCCAAATGTAGAGTTTTTAGGAGTGGTTGCTGAAACCTCGTACGGATGCAGTTACTTCCTTAATCTTCACAAAGCCACGGGTCACCCAGTGCTCGTTTACATGCCTGCAGGCCAGCTGGCAAGAGATATTGAGAAAATGTCGGATGAGGCTGCAGCTAGTTTTGCTTTTATGCAACTTAAGAAAATTCTCCCTAATGCTTCCGACCCGGTAACATACATTAGAAAACCGACTTTCAAATGGCTAGACCGTTAAAGTTTTAATTTTTTTGGTGTCTTGTTTTACGCAGATTCAGTTTCTGGTATCTCATTGGAGCACTGATGTAAATACACTAGGTTCATATAGCTATGATAGAGTCGGGAAACCGCATGAGCTATATGACAAGCTAAGGATCCCAGTGGATAATTTGTTTTTTGCAGGAGAAGCAACAAGTGCTGATACCCGGGGTCGGTACACGGGGCCTACTCGACCGGATTAATGGCTGCAGAGGAATGCAGAATGCGTGTTCTTGAACGGTATGGCGAGTTGGATCTTTTCCAGCCTGTTATGGGTGAAGATTCCCACGCCTCGGTGCCATTGTTGATTTCTCGTATGTAAATAACTAGTAGTGTATAGTTCAATGCTAATATAAAAAATATAAACTTAATGTTTTTCTACTGCCAAAAGGATCCGATTACAAATCTACAATATTAAGCATGTAATCATGTTGTGGCATTTCAAAATCTGCATCGGTTAATTGTTTGGCTATAAAATTCATCATGTCGTATATTTGTTCAAACTGAGGATGAGTTTTATCATGAGCTATGAACCTGTGGGTCGACCCGAGAATCTCTACGAAGCTCCAACCAGGCGACTTCTTCACGCCTCTTTTCTCCATTGCTTCTCTCAAAGTTCTGGCTTTATCCCATCTCTTAATCACTGCATAAACGTTTGATAAACCGACATATCTCCCGTCATGATCGGGTTCTAGTTCTAGAAGCTTCTTTCCCACTAACTCAGCAAGATCAAGATTTCTATGGTTGATGCAGCCATTGAAAAGAGCACCTAACATGGAAGCTGTCAGTTCCATTGGCATTTGAGTTAGAAATGTGTACGCCTCCATGAGTTTTCCTGCTCGTGCTAACGCATCCATCATGCAAGCATAATGTTCAGTCTTGGGTTTCATATTGTTATCAGTAAGGCACTTGAAATAGTGCCACGCTTCGCTTACTAAACCGCCATGAGCACAAGCGCTTAGTATGCATACGTACGTGATCTCATCAGGGGTAATACCAGCATTCTGCATTTCTGTAAACATGTCAAGTGATTCATGAACGAACCCGTGTGTAGCAAGCCCACCAATCATTTCATTCCAAATTAAAACATCAGTTTGCTTCCTGGAAGCTTCACGAAACACGGTTAGCGCCTTATCTACCGCTCCACATTTAGCATACATATCCACAAGTGAAGTTCTTAAAACCAAAGTTAAAGTTATTCTCTTATCGGTAATGTAACGATGCATCATGATCCCTTGATCAAGTGCACCTAAATGAGCACAAGCACCCAACACACTCACCATGGTCACCTCATTCGCATTGACACCCGATTCATGCATCTTTTCGAAGATATCTAGCGCCTCATTATACTCACCACTCTTAGCATACCCATCAATCATCGAGCTCCACGACACCACATCACGCTCCGGCATTAAATCAAAAACTTCCCTTGCCAACACCACTTCCCTACACTTAACATAACAATCCAACATCGAGTTCCACGAAACCAAATTCTTCTTGGGCATTTCATCGAACAGTTGGCGTGCATAGTTTGCGTCCTTAAACGAACCCACAAAATGAATCGACGAATTCTTAACGAACCTATCCGCCACAAACCCGACTCTAACAACCCGCCCGTGGACCGATAACCAAGCCGAACTTCCTGTAAATGCGACGCGGCCTTGGTTAAAAACGGATAAGTTAAATGATCTGGGGCCACACCAGTTCGCAGCATTTCGATGAAAACAGATATTGATTTGTTCGGGTTTCGGGTTTTTGAGTAGCCCCTAATGATGGTGTTCCAGTTGAATACAGTTGGGTTAGGAAGCTGGAGAAAAATGGCGTATGCATAGTCCATGTTATTGGAATAAGTGGCTGCAAAAGTTAAGAATCTTGATGTGAATGCATCTTGTTGAATCAGAGGGATCCCAAATGTAATAATGATTGAATGCATTTGCTTGAATTCATGGAGTGATTTGCAGTTTTCGAGTAAGGTGATTAGATTGCCATTTTTGCATAATAATGCAGCAGCATTCAACATCGGATGTGTTTAGCAATACTTGGTTTCGTTGGTTGCCAACTTATCCTGGTATTTATATAGCTTTATCTGTCGTCCGTTTTCATCTATCCATTTGTCCGATTTGTAACCCAATGAAATCCTTCCACCTGTTAACAATATTGGCCATCAGACTGTTTTGATTGGCCACCGACTATTTTTTATAAAAATCTAACCCTTTAGATTGGCCACCCGACCGAACTTTAAAAAGTTAGATCCGACATAAACAAAACTTTAAACAGTCGCCGGATGTTTAATAATTTGTCGGTTTCGAGCAACATCTGTCAGTTTTTTTTTTAAACAAGCGGACCTGCCTTTTTATACGAACATGTGTCCGGTTGTGGTTGATGTTTCTACAAATGGGGGCTATTTATACCATTATTATTCTCATTATATAAATATGATAAAATAACTAAATAAAAATTGTTATGTCACATTTAATATATATATATATTTCATTATATCTATATTTATATTTCATTATAATACATACATGCAACCTTTCAAATTCCTATCATCTCTCTTCTTAAGACGTTGATAAATTAAATACCTCACTAATCTCTCGGGCAACTCTCCAATCTCCGGCTTTCCGTTCAATCAATTAGTCCTCCCTCTACGTTTAATCGTCTTCTCGCCTACCCTAATTAATGATGGGTTTCAACTGTAACATCATTGTATATTCTATTGGGCAGTTGAAGATCCAATGATTCCTAAGCTCATCCTGATTAAATCCCCGCTTCTCCATGGTAGTTGTTTGCAACAACCTCCAGCCCTAATCGATTATCTGCTTCTTAATTCCCCAATCTCATCAACTAATTCTGTTTTCGATTGATTTCGTTGTCTCAATCCGGATGAAAATGTATTGTGATAACATATATTCATGTCAAAATCATTTCATAACGGTTCAGGTAAGCGTTTTTGTGATTTCAAACTGATGACTGTTGGTTTTTAATTTGGTCATTTTTTTGTGAATATTAGTATCCATGTAGTGGCAAATATGCACAAAAGGAAAGCTGGCAAGGCACGAGAAGCTAATGCGTTTATTGCACCTCCTGATATTTTTATAATTTTGTTCAAATTATATGATTTTTGAAAAAAAAAAAAAAAAGTAGTATTCAACTATTGATGTTTATTGCACTTATAATTTTGTTCAAAATTTTATGTTTTTTGAACATAAAAGGAGTATTCAACTATTGATGGTTTTTCAGGAGGTTATGGAACCATGGAGGAAGCTTTAGAATGGTCACAAGTTGGAATCCGTAAAAAACCCGTGAGTTGTTTCAGGTTATATTATTACATCTTTAATGGGCCAAACACATATAGTAGATAACTCAATTTGTGGTAAAATTTGATGAATTTGCATGTATTAGTTGAAGGCAATGCATGCTCGAGATCCATGGTGCTCAACAGACTGTCATTCCTAAATGCGCTCAATGCTCCCATGGTTACATTTCTAATCTTGGATTTTGGGTCAATGGTTATCTTTTAAGTTTTAATTACATGGTAGCTTAAAAGGTAAGTATTTAGTTTTGTTTCAGGGTCATAGGCGGTTTCCACGAGATAAGCTTATGCAAGGATATGTGCACATCTTACCCCGTCTCTAATATTGGATTTTGGGTCAACGGTTATCTTTTAAGTTTTAATTATATGATAGCTTAAAATGTAATTATTTAGTTTTGTTTCAAGGTCATAGACGGTTTCCACGAGATAAGCTTATGCAAGGATATGCTCACATCTTACCCCGTCCCGGGACGCAAGGACGGTAATTTTGTTTTTTTTAAATAACATAACCTAACTTTTTCTCTTTTTACCACTATTGTTGACTTTTTGTTTCCATTCTATTACCTTATAGCAGTTTTTTTTACCACCATTGACTTTTTTTCCATTCTTTTTACCACCGTTGTTGGCATTAATCTTGAAGTTTTTTTTTCCATTCTATTACCTCAGTTAAAAAGCTCAGAAACATTAATTGACCAGCTTCAATTTAAGTTTGGTATATATTGTAATAGTTGGCCTCAATCTATAAACTTCAAGCTGTTTGTCGAAGAGGCCTAGATTGTCTTCTGCTTCTAAACCTTCTATTGCTGCTTAGGTTGTTGTTAACAGGTATGGAGTCTGTTTCAGGGTGTTAAGTCGTGATGCTTATGCTGTCATTGAGTGAGACCTTGGTTTTGATTTGATACATTTTTGTTATAAGTTTGTTTGACCTATTGATTATCGTTCATTAATGTATTTTGATTATTGATGGCTTTATGCATCATTTGTCATCTTGGATCTTTAAGATATTGTTGCTTATACTGAAACGGAATAGATCTAATTTGTTCAACTTCATTAGAAGTAATGTTGAAGCGATATGATGTGCCGTTGTCGTAATTTTGTGTTTTTTAAATAACATAACCTGACTTTTTCTCTTTTTACTAACGTTGTTGACTTTTTTTTTCCATTCTATTATAGCAGTTTTTTTTTACCACCGTTGTTGACTTTTTTTTCCATTCTTTTTACCACCCGTTGTTGGCATTAATCTTGAAGTTTTTTTTCCCATTCTATTACCTCAGTTAAAAAGCTCAAAAACATTAATTGACCAGCTTCAATTTAAATTTGGTATATATTGTAATAGTGGGCCTCAATCTATAAACTTCAAGCTGTTTGTCAACTACGCTTAGCTTAAGTTAAGTACTTATGATGCTTTTAAATAGTTTAAGTTATGCGTTTAATTGTGATATGTTTAGATTAATTATTTTAGATTATTCATTGTTTATGGTCGAAGCTAAAATTAGCATTAGGCTGAGCCACCGGGCCATGTTATTCTACTTAGAAAATATGACTTGATGTGCATTTTAGTGGATTATTTGCTCAGTTTGAGTCCAATAACATGGTTTTGTGTAATTGATTTCAATATTTTACTTTTTTTTTTCAGGTTCAAAATCATTTTGTTACTTGACAAGGTATGCACAAAGAAAGAAGTGATGGTAATATTTCTTATAATGGTATTCTGATCTAAATGGTTCTGCACCAGTTGATCAAGTAGAGAAGGGCCCGCATAGTAAGAATGGAAAATAAAATGTTAAAGATGATAATGGTGATGGAAATATATCTAACAGCTCTCCAAATTTACAAGATATAGACACTTGACCAACCAAAGAGGATCATGCTATTCAATTTGGGGTATCTTATTTTGTTGACTATCGTTGTAAAACCAACATTTTTCTAAATATTTTCAATATTAAGCTTTTTGCTTGTGGAATATACAGGAGATGCTCAAGGAGCGTGGGATGGCTTCATTTTCCAAATGTGAGAAAGAACTTCCTAAAGTTTTGTTTGATCCACATTTTAAGGTTTGCTAAAGTCCAATATTTGTCACTTGTTAAATTATCAACATGATATTTTTCTGTTAAGTGTGTAGAAACAATATTCTTGTTGCAGCCAATACCAGTCTATAGTGCTCGAAGAGCCATATGTGATCAACATGTTTGTTGAGGTTATCATAAATGCTTTCTTTATAAATAAACATGGGAGAAATGGAGGGAAAGTGAGTGGGTATTGTGTAAGAGAAAAGAGCGAGAAAACAAGTTGAGCGGGTGTGTTCAAATTTTTTTAGAAAGGAAGCTATTGAGTCATATTAAGCATTACTTGCAGAGACAATTAAAGATTCACTTGTATTCTAATAGTAAGTTTTTTAAGTCAATGTTTTGTATTTAAATAATTCAAATTGGTGATAATATTTCTTGATGTTGGGCTTTTCATATATTGTTCCAAGTTTCAGAGACGGATACAAAGACTAACCTAGAGAAGGATCCTCAAGGGCGTGCTGGCAACCCTTATTTAGATCAATCAGATCTCAAGAAGATTTTCCTGTGAACACATTAAGTCATTATACGATGTGAGTTGTATTAAACACTTCAAATCACAAATTTAGACCTTTTAACATATTTTTCCTAATTTGTCTTTTCTTCTAACCTTGGGTGCTGTCATGTTTTAAAGATATGCAAATGAATATAAAGCATTGTTAGCTAACGTAATAACCACATATGCAGCTACAAAAGAATATGAAGAGGGTAAACGTAGTTTTACTTCATGGTCGCCATCTTGATAGCTGCTCAAAGATGACACAACACAACAAACGGCTAAGGAAAAATAGAGAATAGTTGTGGTGGTGGCATGTTGAGGACCTGCAACTAAGGCAGAAGTCAACAGCTGACCAACATTCTGAAAAACATCGAAATGGTAAATCAGGTAGTTCAGTTGATTCTAGAACAGATATTTCATTTCATGGAATGAGAGGACCCTTGAAAGCCAGTAACTTTTAATGGGGCTTTGTATCCCTTGACATATTATAAGTCTCTTTAACTGCTTGCTTATGATCTCTTAAATAGTCTTTTTATTTTGTATACTATGCAATGGCAAAAGATATTATTGTATTGTTTATTTAGTTTTAATTAAGTTGGTTTTTTGTTCATCTTGTTTGCTTTTTGTTTTTCTTTTCTTTTTGAACTCTATAAAGTTGTCATTGCTAAAGAACACTTGAAAAGAAATTTCATGTGAATCTAGTTATACTGTTTGTTTCTTTTTTGTGCGACTGGTTTCTTGTTTGTGAAAATCTCACCCATAGCAAAGCTATTGGTGGGGTACGTGGAGGGTTGGATGTAGACAAACTATTATCTCTAAAAGTTGCTTCACATATATACAAGTAATGGAAAATCGCAAAGAATCGTAACAGTAATTTATTACTGATTAGTAACATCTTATTTATCAATGAACAGGCATAAGTGCTGGTAAGTGGTCATGGGCTATAGTTGGGAGTAGCATTTAACCATAATCTTTTTATTATGTTCAGTTTTCTATTTGGTGTGCAATTTACAAATTATACATTTTTGATGATGATGGAATGAAGTGCATTATAATTTTTTTTCTTTTTCTTTCATTAAAATTTGTTTAAAATATTTATTAGTGATTAAAACTTAGTCAAGTGTATGCTCGCCTTGCAAATCGCCTTGTGTTGGCATTAGCATTGTTTTTACTTGACCTACACTAGCATATGTTGCATTAACCTATAGCAAAGTACAGTATCGTCACAAAGCGTTCCAATGTTATCGAATTTATGTCGCGTCTCCGCCGCAAACCTAAATCATACCAACCTAATCCTCAATGCGTCCCAGCCGCAACGCACGGGCACATCTACTAGTATATATATATATATATATATATATATATATATATATATATATATATTATTTTACATATATGCGAATTGATTAATAATAAACTAGTTGAGAGTTGAGACTAAGCCAAGCTCCAAATTAAAAACAAGCTATTAACGAGCTAAAATAAATTAAATGACAGTAACTTTAAAAACTCTCTCGACCCCTTCCTTGGCTTGCTATAATATGTTTTGTTGGATCCTATTGTGAAGGGTCTTAATAGTGATTTCCCAAAGTGACCCTATGGTCGACACGCGTACATCACGTGCTTCTTATAACAACACATGACATGAATACCTCATGAAGGGATGTGGTCCCCACACTAACCGTTTCATCTGTCTTCACACTACAGGACCACACATTCTATGCAGTTCCACCACAAGACCACACATTCTATGCCGTTCCATTATAAGCCCACACATTATACGATCTTATGTAATCAAAAGAGTGTTTAAATAGGTAAATGGATGTGTTAATAACCAATGCCTTTTAATTTATCACTTCATTGTATGCATATCAACATTTCATTTCCTTTTTTTTTTTAATTTTCATCCATTTTGAAATTTTATTTATCCAGTCACATGCTACTTTAGGCTACTTTAGGTTTGCTACTTTAAGTAAAAAGAGTTTTTTTTTTTAGCATTTAAAATTTTAAATGGGCACTGACTTGGGCCTATAAAATAGAGCTCAAAACGAGCTGAACTCGAGTTTAGGCGGGCAAATGCGAGTTTAGTTAAAATTTATCCATTTTATATAAATTTTATTAAATAAAAGGTAAAAGTCTAAACATTACAAGTTAAATGCAGCATAAAGTCATAAAACCCCAAATTCAAACCATTTTTGATTTTCAACAGTCTGATAATCAAATGCTATTATAGATATAATTCTTTTGACTATTAATAATGTAAAATGTGATCTTCCACTATTCCAGTAACGTCAAAGTACAAATGAGTAAAACTAAGGCGAAAACGTTTCCTATAATAACATATAAATAATCAAAGTCGCAAAATATAACCCACATCTCGTTGATAATCGTATCACAACAATTAAAGACGACAAGCTTTGGATAAGAAATCGCATCCTTCATAAACTTCTAAACCCGGTTGATCCAAATCTGCTTCATTGTAACACGCACAACGTTTGCTCATTTTTCCTGTTATTGCTATTTCTAGTGGTCTCTGAACGAGCCGTGGGTATCCATGGTCACACCACACCTGTCACACACACACACACCCCAAGGCACAAAGTTACTACTTTTGTGACTTTTGACTTTTGAGTCAAAGAAACAAGCTATAAATTTCCTATAGCTATATCAACTTTGTACATTAAACACATTTTTTGACTGATATCTGCATTCGAGTTGCTACCAAAAACGAATAAGCAAAAGCTTTGGGATTACTGCTGTGATAAATCCATATAACTTTAAATTATGAATGAAGTATGTTTGACCTCAAAAGTCAAATAAATACCTCAGAGCCTTCATCCTGGCTCCATTTGGAATTGCAGCCAGGTACTTTGGCTTCTTCCTTCTTTTGTTTTTCAATTAACTGTGCACCTCTTGCTGCCTTGGCTTCTACTCCTTTAAGATATTTTGTCGGCTTCCCTTCACTGTCATAATATCTGCCAACTAACTTGCCAACGGGTCTGTTGATTAGCCAATAATATAAAGATATTAATTACCTATATTTTTCACTTGTGATCCATGATAAAAAAAAATGGCTACGCACTTACATGTACGTCCTTATATAGAAATCTCTCCATTCAACTACACTCTTCACCTATAAAATAAAGATAGAATGTCAAACTTTTCATTATCATGCATATATGATTCATTATGGCAATCATCAAAAAACCATTATCGGTAGATTAGGAAGCTAAAAATTAATTACCTCAGTGCTAGATAAACCAGCTAAAGAATCCGTAAGTCCGTCTCCTGAATCCATTAAATGATAAAAACCAACGATAATATATGTAAGTTCACGATGAAAAGTTCTTTTGGAACTTGTTACTCAAATTATGCAAAATGCATCTTTTTTCTATTATATGCAAATCAGCATCCCAAAAAAGTGCGTTGTTTGACAAGAATTGACAAATGTACCTGTGAAGTTTCCGGAAACAAATGCTCTGGAAGCATCTCTGGAAAAGAAAAGACAGAAGGAATGAACGGTAGTATAAGATGAAACAGATGGATAATGCAAACTACAATTTTGTGATTAAGGTCGATTTTAAGTCATTGACTTTTTAATCATTAAAATTTAGAACTCTTGAGTTAGGTCATTCTAGTTTAAGCTTGCGTGACCTTATTGACATGAGGTGACGAAAGAGTAGCACTAGCACCTTTTTAGAGACATATAATATACAATGTTCCTACAGTTTTATCTAAACAACCAATATAATTTCTTTGATAGATACACTTGAAAATAATAAGGAAAAAGAATAAAACCTTCCGGCAAAGTGATTGTAGCCACCTCCCTTGCCATAATGAGATTTCCCTTTTGTCACATCAAACACTGACCTGATATTCCACACATGAAAGAAAAGGAACACATTAAAACCCGATTCACCAGCATTTATCATCTACGCATAATACATTCGATAGACCTAATTACCAATGTCCCAGAAAAAAAAAAGTCATGAAATATCATGATACCATTTCATTTAGCTAGCATTTAGAAGTTAGTCATCTACTAATCATAATCCTTACTTCCTTGTATTTCACTACAAACTTAACGGGCAAATTAACTATTTCAATCATAATTGACTTAATTAAAAAAAAAAAGTAACCCCTCCTTCAATGAATAAGGGATAAATATCAGAAGTAAAATTATTGTAAGCAAACTTATTATAGATATGTAATCAATGGTATCAAAATATCAAACAAAATAATTAAATTAATTCAGAAAACATAACAGTCGATATACACTTGCTGTGCTAGTCTAATTTTAAACTTGCCAATTGAGCATGTTTCCACGCTCATCAGCCACTGACAAATCATTCTTTAATCGTCGGCAATCAAATATACTATCCATCAAAGTTAATTACCGAACATTCGGCCATATCTCTAGTTTCAAACTAAACAATTACCTAGACAAGGTAACATCAGATGCATACAATCACCAATATTCCTGCCCAAACCCAAACCGAAACAAAGCTATAATAACAATATCCGGAACTTAAACAAATCATCGAAACCTAAGTATTGATAATACTTGAAGGAATGAATATTAATGAAAGTACCCGAGAATTCCTAACAAGATTGGCAAGGCGACATCGGTCCCGTTGTATATAGCCAAATCTTCAGGTGTAAATAATCTCTGCCGATAGATAAATGAGATGATCCGAATGGTGAAATTAACAGGCTTAACTTAAAATATATAGAAAAACAAACAAGCATTATATGATATGAATGAAACTGAAATCATAAATTAAATAGAAGTTATATGCATACAAGGGATGAGGGTGAAAGAGGATGAAAGGTGAGTGGATATAAATATGCGAAGAATAGAGAGATGAGAGCGATGGTGATGGCGATTCCAACGAAAGGGGAAACCACCCTCATGTTTCTAGGGTTTGAAATACTCTTTTAGAGGTTTAACTACCACTACCAGTCCTTTTGTCGGATCCAACTGCAAGACGATCGAATTTCAGCTAACTGACATTTGCAGCCAACAACGTTGAGCATTCAGGTTGAAGTAGGGTGTTCTTCGAGTTATTTATTCGGGTTTCGAGTTGTTTGGGTCGGGTTGTTCGGGTTTGAGCTCAAAACAAATTGACCCAAGAACCGACCCAAATAAGTTCGGTTTGTTCGGGTTTCTGGTTATACGGGTCGGGTAAATTCGGGTTGGGTTTCGGGTTTAACAAATTAAAAAAAAAATCCACCTTTAACAATATCAAAAATTAAAAAACCATATTCCAAGCCGTTAGAAAACCACAATATACAGCCATATTCAACAATAGCATATATTGTTTAGCAAAACATGAAATTTATCATACAAGAATGTATTAGACGGGATGAAGGAGTGTTGTAGCATGTGGATTAATACTTGTGTAGATTGAAGAAACATGCTCAATATATATTGGTTTAAACACAATACTATTTAAGTTTGTGAAATGAATATACATTCTCCGCATGCTTTATGGCCATTAATACATTGGGATGTGCTAGATCCAATATTAATTGGAGTCTTGAGAACAACCGAACAAGAATACATAAGGTCACTGTGCTTGTGACATTTGTCAATTTCGGGTTATTTTATACTTGTATTCTTAATATAAACCCGACCCGTTTTGTATCCCGAACCTTTCGATATTATCAAAATGATGAATTGTATGTTAAATATTTGTTTTATAGTTGTTGGATAAAAAAAACACCATTTTCGGTTCTTAAAATTCCCCGAAAACGCTCAAAACGAACTCCAGGGACTAAAACTACCAAAATGGAGACTTGAATGACCCATTTGTAGTTTGTGCTTTCTTGGGTCTATAACCAACCCATGTTCATGAAACACCCTTTATGAAAGACCCATTCAACTTACCCTATATATACACACCCATCTTCTTCATTTGTGCTTGCTCATTTCTTCATTTCTCTCTCAAATTCTTGAATTCTAAGGTTGTTCTTCATAAGCTAATCTTTCATTTTAACTAACTTCTCAATACTTAAAGCTTGATGTTACAACATATATATAATATACACTCCTTGTTTACCTTCGGTCTTTCATTTCTCCGGTCTCGGCCGGTTGAAATGTCGGACTAGTAAGGCAAGGTTACATGGAGGACTTTGTAGTCCTTGTTTATATATTTAACAAATCTAACCATATAACTTGTTATACTTGCTTAAATTCTACATATTTTAGTTTATTTTTCATATTTGTCAAGTTCCATGGTATTGGGAATGTGGTGACTAGCCTCGGTTTCATCCCGAGTTGAGAATCGAACCAAAAACCGAACTTTTGTTTAAAAGCATTATTGTTAACTTTTTGAATGTAAAACTTGAGTATTATTATTTATAAGTTATTTTACAAGTTCCATGGTAATTGGGTATGTGGTAACCATCCTCGGTCTTATTCCGAGTCAATGACCGAACTAAAAACCGAACTTTTATTTAAAAGCATTATTGTTAACTTTTTGAATGTAAAACTTGAGTATTATTATTTATAAGTTATTTTACAAGTTCCATGGTAATTGGGTATGTGGTAACCATCCACGGTCTTATTCCGAGTCAAGGACCGAACCAAAAACCGAACTTTTGTTTAAAAACTTTATTGTTAACTTTTAGAATGTAAAACTTGAGTATTATTATTTATAAGTTATTTTACAAGTTCCATGGTAATTGGGTATGTGGTAACCATCCTCGGTCTTATTCCGAGTCAAGGACCGAACCAAAAACCGAACTAAACCGAGTTCACTCGCTTAAGACACACAAGTGTGTTTTTAGCCACCAAAACTCATATTTTTCTTCAAGATTATATTTTAAATCAATTTTAGTTAATTTCTAAACATACTTGGCATGTCGGTAACCAACTTGATCTTATAACAAGTTCGAACCGATAAGGTCGTATACTCGCTTAACGAACGTTAAGGTTCTTCACAATAGAACTACATACTTGGTTAAGTCTATTTTGATTTTATTGAGTTATCTCATAACATTTATTATTTTGGGAAGTTAACTGTGAGCTTGGTCAATTATCAAGTCTCGAACCGACAAACCCGAACACTCGTTTAAACCTCGTTTTGGTATTCTTATAACCAAAGGTTTTGCAATATCGCATTTTAACCCACATTATTACTTAACATAGGTTGAGTAAAAAAAGAAAAAAACTAATGAATAGAATACCGAGACCCGGTTTCGAGTAAACTTATTTTACAAAACTCGTTTCTTTAATTTCTCAAATATTTACATTTTAAATTCTAAACTTTATTTATTTACTTTATTTGTCATGTATTTTATTTTAAACCCTTCCAAGACTACCTACTAACACAAGACCCATTTAATATAGGTCTTGCTCGTTAAACCGATCTCTCCGATTATTCACGACACTATCTTTCAAGTTACTTGTTAATGTGAGTACTTTTTCATCCCCCGTTTTCCATCTTTCGTTTTGGGGTGGCATTGCATACTTATTCAAATTCAAATGATTTATACTTGAGTCTTAAACCACAACACGTATTGTATATGTTTACTTAAATAAATGCTCGATTTGGTATTATATGCTTTACATGATTATGTGCAAATTTATCAATGCTAAGGCGGGTAGCCTCATCAAAGTATGATCATACGTTAATTCCGAGTATATATGGTATCCCCATATAGAAAGGTGTCGTCAATGTATTCTTATTGACGATTTCATTATTGTCGTCAATGTATTCTTATTGACGGTTTTATTTTCTAAATTGTTGCTATTATTTATTGTTTTCATATACTAGTTGTGGATTTCATACTATATACTTATTGTCCAAAACTATGAAAAATTGCTCACCAACCTTCGTGCTGACAAACTCTATTTTATGCAATGTTACAAGTTTGATGTTAGCTTGATTGGATTACTTGAAGAAACTTATTATCTTGGCTTTAGGATATTAGAAAATAAAAGAACAAGTTATTCGTTTATCTATCTATTTGGCATTTTGTATGAACAATTGTTGTGTTATTTATGATGATATGGATTTAAATGAGTTGTTTAAATATTCTAACTTTATAGTGTCATTGTGCAATGAGCAATCATGTCGCGCCTCGACGTTTCCGCCTTCATTGGTCGGGGTGTGACAGTGCTACTTCACCGCTAACCTACCCTATAAAATTAGGGATACATGCATCGATGTATTATACTTCGGGTTATACGGGTCAACCCGAATCTGGGTATATCAACACAAATATCAACCCGAATATTTTATCTCGGGTTCGGGTTAGGAGTTTAATCGGTTCAGGTGAATTCGGATTGGGTTATTTGGGTCTCGGGTTGCTTCGGTTTGGGTTTGTTATTCGGGTACGGTTAAAAAACACACCTCTAGGTTGAAGAGACGATCCCCTTTGTTGGAGTCGAACTTTTTATTTTGACTATTTTTGTTATATTAAAAGTTTATTATAAGATAAATTCCAGAATCTGTCATGTTACGATCACAAGTTAAAATATCGGCCGGATTTTAATGAAATTCAAAATTTTAAACGATAACCGCAAAAGGCTAAGTTACCAACCATAATTTACAAAAGGATTTCTCCGATTTTAGGTTGCACACACTGATTTATTTGGTTCTCTAATTCACACAATTTACATACTAAGAACTTGTCAAATTACTAAGTTTTATCCGATCGAATTTTCAGTCGAACCGCCGAAATAATTCAATATGAATATGCTTAAACGAATGACTCTTAGAAAATTTAAGTTTTCAATTTCAAAATTTCCCATAGGTTCAACGGCCTTAGCCGAACTATTTCATTACAAGTTCAATAAAACTCAAATTTGTTGAATAAAACATATTTTGATAGACTCAACGAATTGATTGCAACTTGTGGATTTGTATATTCATCCTTGCAAACTTTATTTCAATGGAATAATT
Organism: Bidens hawaiensis; assembly: GCF_021521415.1. Classification (NCBI taxonomy): domain Eukaryota; kingdom Viridiplantae; phylum Streptophyta; class Magnoliopsida; order Asterales; family Asteraceae; genus Bidens; species Bidens hawaiensis. Next base: position 28,488 of record NW_027492592.1, read on the forward strand.
TTGCATGCATAATTGTGATGAAAGAAACTCGGTTTTATACTTACACACGAGTAGAGTGATCCTCCGCGATGCGGCGATGTTTAGATGATGGTTAACAAAGGTAGTCATGTATAATTGTTTTATCAAGGACATATGTTTGCCTTCCGTAGCATTTCTAATACAAAATGTGTTTGTTGCTTACTAAATAAATTGCAATTTGTGTATTGAATATGCCACCTAATTACAGAAGATCTACCCAGTAGCTATTGCTGGTTAGAGTTAGTGATATACAAAAGCAACAATGTCTAGTTACACAAAAAATTGATATCACTTCCTACTGCATGGTGCTTACATTTTATGTACTTGACTATTCTGCTGCCTTGTTTTCTTGGTTGGTGGTTCTGCTTCTGTTGCTGCAAAACGGGTGTAAATAAAAGTCACTGACCAAATGGTTTATCAAATGATATCATATGTTGTAATTTAAAACTAATATCTCATATATTGCCCGCTTGCCTTCTGTTTCGATGTAATCCAATGAACATGATTGTTTTAACATATATTCTTCAATTATCTTCTCAAAAAAAAATATATCTCATATAGTTTACCTTATTTGAACCTGAAACACATAACATTTTTGCTGTCTTCATTTCCATGATATAATAGGTCCCAGCTGAAAATCAGTCCGTAACCTGGGTGACTCTATAGCGAAGCCTGATTGAAGTTAAGAATTTATTTGTACATCCAATGACGATGTGGTATGCCTATATTTTGAAAGATCTCACTTTTGGCCCTAAGGTTTTTCGCTATGGAAGGGCTTTAAAGCCTCTCCGTGTCATCGTCACGTAAGAAAACGCAGCTTCGAAGCCCTTCTTCATAATGCCCTGCTGTGGTTTAAAGCCCCTTTACCGCCCTATTATATGTATGTATGTATGTATGTGATGTACTAAAAGTAGTTATTAATTTATTAACTAAATAAACGCTAATCTAGACACTAAGTAATAAATTCTAGACTCTTAAACTTAACTAAACTACTAGCCGGCAACTGAACCGATAGACTCTAGTACAGCTAAGTAAGTCCGGATATCGAACCCACGAGACTCTTTAAATTATGTATGTGATGTATGTGATGTACTAAAAGTATGTATGTATGTATGTGATGTACTAAAAGTAGTTATTAATTTATTAACTAAATAAACGCTAATCTAGACACTAAGTAATAAATTCTAGACTCTTAAACTTAACTAAACTACTAGCCGGCAACTGAACCGATAGACTCTAGTACAGCTAAGTAAGTCCGGATATCGAACCCACGAGACTCTTTAAATTACGTAACCAGCTAAATTAGACTCAACTACAGACACGACTATTTATTTGTTATTTGCCTAAGGAGGGTTTTACTAATAAACTAATTTTAACTAATTAGGAAAACTAAAGACGACTAAACTTAAACTTAGACTTAATTCAGATGATGATGAACAACCACCTAGGCTAGAATCCCCTAAGTTTCAGTTATCAATTAACCGAGAGACTATTTAGTTATGGAACTGGGATCGTAAAATAGACGCCTAAGAGAAAACCCGAACAGGACCACTGACCCTTCTCAAGAGACACCTATGGATTTCTAATAAGTTTTAACGCACACCAGTAGTAAAAATCAAGTTTCCTTACGGTCACCTAATTAATTACAAACTAGTTCCTTTATACGAACTCCTACCTTACAGCGCGGAAATCAAAGGCAGTCTAATATATTCAATTGACTCGATAGACAAGTTAATCAATCAAACCTAGACGGACTCCTTACGAAGAACTAAATCTAGCAATCCTGATCAACAAAGACCTATCAATAACCTAGCACCTTACAACTATTTAGGTTAGCAGCACACTTAGGTTTATTTGATTAACTAATTTTATTCCTATGATCTTATCGCGAAATCAATCATAAAATAGTCCAAAACACAAAGTAGATGACCTAATAGAAACCTATCATAATGACAAACAATAATCAAGGCAACTATGGAATAATAAAACTTAATTAAACAACCTCAAGCACACATATGCATCAATTTAATATAATCAAACCTTTTAACTAGTTCATAAAAACCATAACGATAAATAAATCCCAAGTCAAAATCAAACGTCAACAAAGGTTCATCATAAGCCTAGGCAGTCTTTAAAGTTTAGCCTAACATCATAAAAGCAAACAAAACGATAATAAAGGAAATCATGGCGAAAATAAATAAGAACGGAAGATTAAAGGCGATAAAACCCGTGGTATTCGTTCTTGATCAATTGGCACTTCGCCGGCTGATTCCTAGCCTTCAAACCCACCAAATATTGCAATCCTAAGCTCCAGGAAACTCCAAATTCGACTCTGTTTCGCAGGGTATTCAGGTTATGATTAGGGTTAAGTTTATGCGTGTTTATATAGACTTTCAAGACCCAAAACTTAAAATTAGTGGAAGATACTGGAAATCTGAGCCCAAAAACTTAAAATTCATAGAAGATTCTGGAAATCTGAGCCCATGGACTTAAAAATTCGTAGAAGATCCTCCGGTTCTCCGGTTTGGCTTATTTTAGCTCGTTTTTCACCCTTTTTAACCACGAACAAGTCCCGGGACCTACATTACTCAAATATGTTAGTAATATACAAATCCTAATAAAAACCGAACATAAACTAATAAAATATTATATAAAATATACAAGGGAATTATATATATTTAGTATTATATCAGTATGTATGAGAGAGAGAGAAACACATGGGCCCACCAAAACCCCCTATATTGCGGTCTTCGTGACCCCCCCCCCCCCCTCTTAGCGCCCACTTTAATGCCCATAGAGGAATGTATAACTATTTGAAAAATACATAAAAGTTTAATTGCACTTTTCTTGTTGTTACCCATATCAATCAATCATACCCAGTAAAATCCCACCGACAGCAAAGCTATAAGTAGGGTCTGGGAAGGGTGGGATGTAGGCACACCGTACCTCTATCCAAAGGAATAAAGAGGTGGCTTCCAGAGAGACCCTCGGCTTGTTGTTACCCATAGTCATTATCAATTACCAAGAACATTGCTTGTTTAAAGTCTTCTTTGTAAACTCCATCAATAAAAATCAATGGAGATCAAAGTAACTGTCCTATATATTTGGATAGATATAAGAAGGATTAAACAAGTGCTTACATGTTCTAAAACTTCTGGACATGACTTGATTAGATATAAAAACTAAGGAACCTGATACGAAGCAGCCAAAACCCGATTAAACAACACCCAAAGCCCGAATGACCCCACCCAAGAAAAAATGAGTTTCTTTTTCCTTTTTTATATTAACCCGAAACCCGATTAGCCTATCATAGCATGACTCGAAAAACCCAAAACCCGAGAACCAAACCCATTTAAACTATTTCATTACAAGTTCAATAAAACTCAAATTTGTTGAATAAAACATATTTTGATGTACTCAACGGGTTAATTGCAACTTGTGGTATTTGTATATTCATCCTGCAAATTTTATTTCAATGCAATAATTTTGCATGCATAATTGTGATGAAAGAAACTCGGTTATACTTATACATGAGAGAAAAATATGATTTCATCACATTATAATATCTTAGTATACTATTAAAGCAATACAAGGTTTCTACATGACATTTAACTAGAATGTTCACATAGACTTCAACTCGTCAATTTTTCATTTATAGAATTTCCACATGTTAATTTGAAGATTAATTTTAAATATTAAATCCTAAGTTGAGGAAAGTTTCAAAATAAATTGTTATGATTCTCATTTATTAAATAATAAAGACAATTGTTTTCATTGTTATTTTATTAAATTTTGAGACTCTGTTATATTTTTTTTTTAGATTTTAGGAAATTATTTATGAACGTTTGGACTGGATGTTTGGATTGAAATGGTAGTATATTGTTATATTCATATTTTTAGCATTTTTATGTTGTGTACTTAAATGTTTTGTAATTTCAATAAAAATAGTTTTTATAACACACAACTTATGTTACTACATCGAGATGCTTACGCTTCATAGTTTACAACATATGACTTCAGTAGATGATGAAATTTTTAACTAATGTCTTTTTTGTTTCAATGGTATAAGTTATAAATATGTGCCATAACTTAGAATTATGTTTTAAATGTTGTTTTTCTTTATTTTTCTTTGTATGTTGGGTTCTTTTAATTAAAGTAACAATGTGATACCTTATAATAATAATAATAATAATAATAATAATAGATTGTCCGACGTTTACAATTCGTTAAAATGTATATAACATCTACATGCTTACGTTTCATAGTTTAAACCATATGACTTAAGTAGATGATGAAGTTTTAACTAATATGTCTTTTTTGTTTCATGGTATAAGTTAGAAATATATGGCATAACTTATAATTATGTTTTAAATCCTTTTTTTCTCTATTTGTCTTTGTATGTTGGGTTATTTTAATAAAAATAACAATATGATACCTTATAATAATCTTACTATAATATTAAAGCAATACAAGGTTTTCACATGACATTCAACTAGAATGTCCACATAGGTTTCCAACTACTCAAGTTTTCATTCATATAATTTCTACTTGTTAATATAGACATTAATTTTAAACATTAAATTATAAGTTAAAGAATCAAAATAAATTGTTACAATCATCATTTATTGAATAATAAAGACAATTAATTGTTTTAATTTTTTAAATTTTGAGACTTTGTTATTTTTTTATTTTTATCTTTTTTTTTGAATTTTGGTAAATTATTTATGAACGTTTGAATTGGATGTTTGGATTGAAATGGTGGTTTAAGTCACGAGCTTTGGATTATATTGTTGCTTTATTAAACGCACGGTTTAATAAAAATTATAATTATATATCATTGTTATATTCATATTTTTAGCATTTTTATGTTGTGTACTTAAATGTTTTATAATTTCAATAAAATAGTTTTTTTATAACACACAACTTATCTTACAACATATAAATGTTTACGCTTCATAGTTTATAACACATGACTTTAGTAGATGATGAAGTTTTAACTAATATGTATTTTTTATTTCATGGTATATGTTAGAAATATGTGGCATAACTTAGAATTATGTTTTAAATTATTATTTTTCTCTATTTGTTTTTGTATGTTGAGTTCTTTTAATTAAACTAATAATGCGATACCTTATAATAATAATAATAATAATGCTAAATTATCTGACGTTTACAATTCGTTAAAATGCATATAATACACACGCGTATGCGCACGTGCGTGCGCACACACTCACACTCACACTCACACTCACACTCACACACACATACATACATATATTTTCTATCCGTATGTAACATGAGATCTAACCTACTATTTAAATCAAAGAATGACGTGAGCATTTAATCAAGTGACCTAAACAAAGTCTCACATAATGTGAGTATCTAGCATTTAAATAAGCAGAAAAAGTATCAAGATATCAGCTAGCATCTTCAATCATACTTGTTAATGATTTCATCACATTATAGTATATTCAAACCAAATAATCATTGGCGTCTTCGAACAATCAATGATGAACTTAATTGAGCATCAAGTTTATGTCAAATGACAATTATATAAACACATTTGTAGAAGAATATTCAAACCTAAAAAAATCATTTTGGGTCCCATTAAAATTGGTTCGGGTATACAAAATGGCAGTTTGAATCGAGTTTTGTGTTATATGGTCAAACCGTTTTTTGCCACAATTGGGGGCACCGTATCTAAACAGTTTGGTAGAAATCGATTTGAGTTAAACCGGTATACCGGGCTTAAACCCGACCCGTTAGAAAAAAACATTGGTACATTCATCATAACCCGACTCGACCGAGATTCATAATAATTCTCTAATTCCTTAAAATAAAATAAAATAATAATAATCGTCTCCCTCCATTAGGTATTAGGTCTTTGCGGACGAGAGATTTGAAGCAGCAGTCGGTCAGTCAGTCAATCAATATGTCTCGACAAGCCGCTAGATTCATCGCTAATCTCTCATCAAAACTCTCGATCTCTCAGTCTCGTTCATTCGCCACCGGCTGTCTTCGTCGACAAGAACACTCGCGTCATCTGCCAAGGAATCACCGGCAAAAATGGCACCTTCCACACCGAGCAAGCCATCGAATACGGCACTAAGATGGTATAATTACGCACGCTCACTTTATATACCTCATTTGATCTCGTCTTGATCTAGGGTTTAGATTGTTCGCTGATCTGTAAAATGACTGTTTTGTGTTAAAATTAACCCTAGCAAACAGAGGAAACTTGTGGAACAAGTCAATTTACCTGTATTTTGTATGAAATGTTGCATCCATTATGATCCTGCAAATGTGTATTAACTAATATCAATCAGGAATTATGGAAGAGTGTTTTAACTTTCAAATATTATTGTAATCAACTTTTTTTGAATGTGTGCCTTCTAAGGTGATGCTATGCTGTTCACTGCAATCTGTAGTGTGTTGAAAGTCATGAATTTAGGGGTGAGCAAATATCAGTTCGGCTTTTACTTATAACCGAAACCGATAAAAATCCATAACCGAAACCGGTTAGGTTATATCGTATAGTAGGTCAGTTTTCGGCTCTAAATTTTTAAACTTAACATAATGCACCAACCAACGTTTTACTTATAAATACATGAAATGGAGGTACAAAAGCTAGAAATTGCTGGTGTTTTATAGGTTGGTGGAGTTACCCCAAAGAAGGGTGGGACAGAGCATTTGGGGCTCCCTGTTTTCAACTCGGTTGCAGATTCTAAAGCTGAAACCAAGGCTAATGCATCTGTAATTTATGTACCTCCACCATTTGCGGCAGCAGCAATCATGGAGGCATTGGAGGCTGAACTGGATTTAATAGTTTGCATTACTGAAGGAATACCACAACATGACATGGTAAGCTGCATTTCTCTTATTTGCTTAGATTAATCTTTGTTATCTATGTATTTAGTATTTGTTTGTGAGTCAACTGTAAGAGTAATCTTAACTGTCTTTAACCTTACGTATGCATACAGGTTAAGGTAAAGGCTGCTCTTCTTCAGCAGTCAAAGACTCGGTTAATTGGTCCTAACTGTCCTGGTATTATTAAGCCCGGAGAATGCAAGATTGGAATTATGCCTGGTTACATTCACAAACCAGGGCGCATTGGCATTGTATCTCGGTCCGGCACGCTAAAATATGAAGCGGTGAGATGTTATTTTGAGTTATTATTAATTTATTACCCCATCAACTTATAATTTATTTACGCTTATGAGGCTCATGATAGTATTAGAGGCTTAGAGCTATGCAGTTAATGCAGAAAAATAGCGTATATCGGTCAAGGACTGATATTTGAAATATCAGTTATCGCGGTGTGATAGCAGTAACTTTAATATCATGCGAAATTTATATATTATGTATATAATAAAATATAAAACACTAAACCTTATCAAATTTTAATAGCAAAATCAAAAGTCAAAACCCAAAACTAACAATTAACAAACTAAATGACTGGATGAGATGAATTGGAGAAGTAACTAATCACCTGGATGGTAAGGTGGAGGATTGGCGGGGTGGAGCGATCGACTGGATGAGGTCGTTGTTCACTCGTTTATTCATCAAATGCGATAGGGTTTAGGGTTAAAATGAATGGATATGGGTTCTGGGCCAAAAAATTTAACGGGTATGGTCCTGGGGTAGTAAAGCTGGTCATTTTGGGCAAAAAACTTTTCAATCGATAAACTTTGTGATAAGACCAATATAGTGGTAGTAAAATATTGGCAAAATATCAGTAAATATCGCCGATATTATCGGAACCGATATTTCGACTGATATATTGCTGCATGTCCATAACCGCTATAGCACCAAAATTGATAGCATAGTACTAGAGAAACTTATATGCTTGAAAATTTTTAAGGCAGTTTGCTCATCGCCTCATCCCTTTTGAATAGTTTCTTCTACTTCGTATAAAAATATTTACATAAAGGCAACAACCAAAATTTATGCTTCTATGGCATTGATATCATGTTTATAAAGGCATTGGTGTGAGCTGAAACTGTTTGCTACTTTGCAATTTGAATTAAAAAGCATCCTATGAAATTTTCTGAATGCTCTGTCTCACTTTGTTATAGATTTATCAAACGACTGTTGTTGGTCTAGGCCAATCTACTTGTGTAGGCATTGGTGGAGATCCTTTCAATGGGACGAACTTTGTTGACTGCATGAAGAAGTTCATTGATGATCCTCAGACAGAAGGTAAGTTAAGTCTAAAACGTATTGATATTTGGTTGTCATTACATGGTATTGTGGCCTTAGGAATTTCGTGTAGTTGCTGTCTCCATCAGTCACCTTAAAGTACTTGTGTTGTTCTGCAATTATGTTAACTTACAGCCTTGCAGGTCAAATTTCCCTTTAAATTATTGCTCAATATTCGCCATTTGCTATTCAGGTAATGTTCTGATTGGTGAGATAGGTGGTACCGCAGAAGAAGATGCTGCTGCACTCATTAAGGTTAGATACGCCACACTCGTATAGAATTCAGTGAATTGATCTTAATAATGTTATAATGATGACTTCAAGTGAAATTAATTAAAATTTGTTTATATGGTAACAGGAAAGTGGGACAGAAAAGCCTATTGTTGGCTTTATTGCTGGACTTACCGCACCACCTGGTCGACGTATGGGTCACGCTGGAGGTATTTCTTCATTGACTATATTATATAACAATTATAACCTTTTTGATGTAATAAGAAGGTTGATTTTAGCTCAAGTAATATCTTTTTTGAACTTGCAGCTATAGTATCAGGCGGAAAGGGTACAGCACAAGACAAAATCAAGACCCTAAAGGAAGCTGGTGTGACAGTTGTGGAATCACCAGCAAAGATTGGATCTGCAATGTTTGAGGTGTTTAAACAGAGGGGTCTTGTGTGATTGCTCTACTCATGTATCAAGAACTTATTTTCAGTTCACAATAAATACCACCCAGGCGAGTTTAAGTGATTCTTGAGTATTTTAGCAATCTTTTGTTTCTCTTTTATGAAAAGCCAAAGTGTTATGGCATTGTTTTTGCAAATTCGAAATTGGAAAAACTTAACACGCATTTGGATTCAGATTAAACTCACCAAACCGACTTTTTTCTGCCTATTTTACAACCTGAGTGCAAATTTCTTTATACATGTCATTGTCTATGTTCTTGGAAAATGAGATGGTTTGGTTTCTTCTAAATAAGGATTTATATGTGTAGCTTTTGTTATTAAAACTTTATTTTAAGCAATTAGACAAATTGTACAAACCTCCAAGAATATTGGTAGACATCTGGCAAAGTGTATTGGCTTTATTCTATGATAGTCAAAGTCAATGTTGGAGGCTGATGTTGATGTTCCAAGTTCAAACCGGGCCAAGCTTGTAGAATAAGCAAGCAGCATACGTGGTCAACTTTTGAACTAATTGATACTTTGCGTGCGCACAAGAATGAAGTTTAATTTATTAGATATTATGTTTAATAACATGTATAATCACAATATAAATTCATAATGTTTCAGTGACCTTTACTCAGACTCAGATCCAGCCATAAACCTCTATGGGCTGCTGAACCAGGCCCAAACTTTATACCTGTTTGTGGATATATATTGATCAATGTTTGTAAAATTAATGTGAAGTTTTGGATGTATGATCTATTACTAATTAAATCGTGACTCGTGTCGTGTAATTAGTTCTTTTACTTATTACCAAAGTGTATGCATGAGATTGGTTCGATATAAACTTTATTGCTGGTTAGGCTGTATGCTATGGTGGGGGGCTTCGAAGCCCCTCCACAGTGCCACGTCAGCGCCATATAGGCACTGGAGGCATCGAAGCCCTAGGGCATAATGCCCCTCTATGGTGAAGGGGCTTTGAAGCCTAGCCTTTTTTCTTTTTTTCATAAAATAAAAAAGCCAATACAAATAAAAATAAAAAACATACAAATAAAAAAACCAATACAAATAAAAATAAAAACCCTACAAATAAAAATAAAAAACATACAAATAAAAAAATATAACTAATGTTCGTCGTCGTCCTCGTTTGCATATTTGGTCAATATCATGGCTTTTCTTTTTTCCATCACCGCCCGCGACATAGGATCTAGATGCGATAGATCTTTTGAGATGAGCTCGAATTCCTTTTGTTTCTTTCGCTCCAAGTGCATCGCTTTGTATTCCGCAAGCATCGCCTTTCTTTCTTCGTGCACTTTCAAGAGGCCTTCCTGTTTTTGTTTTTTAATGTTGGCAATCTCGGCTAGCCTCACCTCCAAGTTTTCAAGATGCAAACTCATGTCGGAACTCTTAGATGATGTGGTTCTGACAGAGATCCTCCACCTCTAGCCTTTATCTCTTCCAACCGGCCGTGGCAACTCATCCAGTTCGTCAAAAATTAATTCCGGATCCAACTCGTTTAGATTAAGTTGATAACGACCATCGGACATGGGCTGAGACGGCGATTGATTGGCCGAAGTAGACGTTGTCTTTAACCGTTTGGACAGTCGCGGTGGTGATGATGTCGAGACCAGATGCCACTTTGGCGAGCTTATGCATTGTCTCCAAATATCCAACATGCTAAAATCTGTTTTATAAAGGGCTTTGTATTGTTTTAAGCAGGCCTCCAACACATCGGCATCGCTTATGCCACTTTTTTTGTTGTTCACAACGCGGGTGTGAACGCCTGTGAAGTCGGTTATTTTTGTGCGTAATGACTTCCATTTGTTGTAGACGGAATCATTCCCGCGATACTTTACGCGACCCATTAAAGCAAAGAACTTGGTGAGTATTTGTACCCAAAACTCCGGCGAATGTTTGCCGTCATCTTCGATACATATAAAAGCTTAGTATTAGTAAACAAAAAAAGATATATAACATGGAAAACATATAAATATTTTTATAATATACCTTCAATCGAGTCTTCGGAAGAGTCGATCCACGCTAACGCTAACGCCATTTCCTCGTCCGCTTCCCACATTTGTCGTTAGACCTTTTCGGTTGTTCGAACGTCACCCAGGTTCTTTTTTTTATGACTTCTTTTTGGACGCCGGACTTTCGTTTTGGGTATTTGGGTTTGTGGTACTTGCGAGGATGTATACGACATTGGCGCTCGAAAGAACATATCGGGGGTAAACGGTGGCATCGGTGGAGGAATCATCAGTCCTTATTGGTTTGCATAGAACGGGTTGCTAAGGTCGACGTTATTTGTGAGCAAACTAGCCCGCCACATACAACTCGGATCCCACGGGTTTTGGTTCGGGTTCGGGTTCGGTTTTGGGTTCGGTGTTGAGCTTGAGCTCGTGTTCGTGTTTGAGTTCGGGTTCGGGTTCGAGTTAGGATTCATGATTTGGTGTGAAGATGAAAGTTATGAAGATGGTTAAATTTGGTGTGAAGATGGTTAAATTTGATGTGAATATGAAAGTTGTTTAAGTAAAATGGAGAAAAAGGTTTGAATTTATATAGAAATGTTAATTATAATTTTATTTTTTTTAACGGCTCTATTTTGTACCGTTGGGGTGGGCCCCCCATCACCAGCCTTTCCGCGCCCGCCTTCCCCTCCATAGCCGCCCCTTCAGCGCCCGCCTTGAAGGCGCCCCCCGGCGATGTTCCCTCCTCTTCCGCGCCCCAATCCTCCCCCTACCGCGCCCATAGCGACCAACCTTAGTGTGAGAACTAAAATGAGTGGAAACCTTAAGTAAACTTTTGAAAACTTGAAATCAAAACCACATTAATCATCTATGTAATTAACTCATTTAACCATCAACTAAGTGTATGTGTGAAATTCATTAATCATCTATGTAATTAACTCATTTAACCATCAACTAAGTGTATGTGTGAAATTCTTTTGTATCCTGTACGTGTCTTCTCTAATTAGGACCGTAACAAACCAAACCGAACAAGGCATTGTTCATGCTTATCCTTTAAGCTTTTATTAAACAAACGTGTGGTACGTACACGAACACCTAATTGAACGAAATTTCTTGTCCGTTTTCGTTCATTAAAAAAATGAATTTGTTCGTGAACAGTTCATGAACACAAACAATGTTTTATTTGAGTTGGCTATTCAAAACTGGTCAATGTCAATGGTTTAGTCCAATTACAAAAAGTTTGTATTGGTGTTTTTTATCTTTTAACATTCATATTTCACGTAGGTGTGAATTGATATTAACAGAAATAAACGATTGTGATTTTGGAATAACTCTTCAATACTTTTTATTAATCCAAGAAAAATAACTCAAAAACTTAGATTACAATCCATACCATAACTAGGTATTTATAACTTAACCTATACGTGTTAGACTATAACTAGGATTGCTAATAAAATAATTAATTCAAATAATTAATCCAAACTTGATAATTATCTTTTGAAGAGGTAGGTCCCAGCAGAGCCCAGTTGGACCCGCAAGACTCACCTTAAACAGGGACGTCTGCGCAAAGACCAACTGGTTCCGCAGAACCAACCATGCTCGGAGACATGACGTCCTTACGCGCAGTATGCAAGCTGGTCCCGCAGGAAATGCCTCCCAATGGTGAAGGACTCCGCCTGTCCCCGCAGCCTCGGATACAAGCCATTAGGGACTGGCCACCCGCGCAGCATGGCTACACGCACAAGGCACTTAACTCTCCCCAGTGTCACCTGAAGGAATGAGCAAAGGCGGGAGGGGGAAAACTCCCGCCTAAATGAGCCAGTCCGTATGATGGAGGATCTTTTGTGTGATACCTGACGAGGTACAGACAAAAGATCTGACCAAGAATGCGACAGCTCACTGACAGCAGCATGGCAGACAGCACGCCACAGCACTGTGACCAATAGCCGCCGCCTACCCACCAACTCCTGCCATACCACGTGCCTAGCCTGTAGTTGGCAAAAGAGGAAGAGTGCACGACACGCCTGCTCTGTGTCAGCCGCTACCTATCCACCACTCACAGGCAGGGCACGTGCATAGGTTACAGTTGGTAGCGTGTTGGGCCGGCTAAACCCCTTGGAAACCTACCTTCGGCTATAAATACCCCAATGGTATGAACATCTTATCTCATCATATTATACCTGATATCTGCTCTAGCAATCTCTTAATATACTTTTATATTTAAAGAGCAATCTAGTCTGATTCTCACGCCGGAGGGTGGTCACAAGGAGGAACCCCCCCTTCTCAGTGACGAGCTCACGGTGTCTGTTTTGCAGGTTATCAGAAGAACCATCTTCCAAGGGTCTAACCCCTCGTGGGAAACAGTTATCCAACCCCCAGGTTACCAGTAATCTGTCCGGGGTCCGGTTAGTGTTTCTTCATTGGCGCCATCCGTGCATAAAGCTAGAACTACATTTTTCTCCAGTTTTTTCAAACTTCAAAGATGGTTAGAGAAATTCCGGTAACCACAACTCCAGCTACTGGGGAGAACACCGGCAACACAGTTTTTACAAACACTACCCCGGCTACCCAAGTCGGGCCAAGTGAAGCAAATTTTACGAACACTACCCCAGTTACTCAAGCTGGGGCAAGTGCAGTAAAAGATCGTCTACTGAGGTCCACTGATACCCAGTTTGAGAAACGAAGGCTCCCCCACCAAACTCTTGATGAAGTTAAGGCATGGGCGGAAACACGGCAAAAGGAATTCCAGGCTGAGTTGGACGAACGCTTGCGTTCCGTGCAACAGGCCGACGAGTTCGAATGCTTTGACTCGGAGGAATCCGACTCCGACGTAAACCCTCGCCACAGGGCGAAAGGGAAGCGTAAGGAAACGGAACCCCAACCGAAAAGGCAGTTTGGACAAGCCTTCAAACCAAAAAATACAGGTGGAAGTTCACGAGACTTCTCCAAAACGTTCAGACCGAACGTTGCAAATGCGGGAACGTCCAAATTTGCAAGGGACATTGCGGAAGCAATTGCCCCAAAAAGTGCCAAACAAATGCCCAACATAGGCACTTATGATGGTATATCTGACCCAGACGACCATTTGAACAGGTTCATAGCAGGGGCAACCGTCAGCAACTGGACGGAACCCACGTGGTGTTACATGTTTCAAATGACGCTGGTGGGGACTGCTAGGGTTTGGTTTGATCGTTTACCGGTTAACCACATTTACGACTGGGCAGACTTCCAGCAGAAGTTTAGCCAACACTTCAGCCAGCAGCGAAAGTATACCGAGGAGCAATGGACAATCCTCAAATGCATACGGGAAGAAGATGAATCTCTGCCAAACTTCATCACTCGCTTCAACTCAAAGAAGTTAAGTTTGGGCAATATCAGCGAGGACCTTGTTCGCGCAGCCTTCATCCAGGGCGCGCAGGACCCAGAGCTTATCCGCACCCTAACGGGTAAAGATGGAATGCCATCCACATGGGATGGCATCATGACAGCAGCCAAACGCTATGCGGAAACGGAGAAGCAACTGGGTAGAGACCTTCCGCAGAGCACAAACCTTTACACCCAGAGGACGAGAGAGGACAACGTCCTCACCGCCCGATTGAACAAAAAACGGAAGCAAGGCATTTGGCAGTCAAGGGTAAACTTTGACACCTCATCCGGCTTACAGCACCGATTGGGTGAAAGGGATAATGTAAAGCTGCACCGGAACTCCAGATGGACGCCACTTACCAAAAGCGTCACTGACATATTTGCTACTGAAGAGCTCCCATGGCCAAAGCCTCCAGTAATCCGACATCGTCACGATGCTGATCGGAGCAAGTACTGTGACTATCACAGAACAAAAGGCCACAACACTGAAGAATGCATAGACGTAAAAGACATGGTCGAAACATTCGTCAGAGATGGGACGCTCGCGCACCTCGTGGCGAAATAAAAGCTAAGCAGGCAGGCAGGTGCGTGTGGAACCATGGCTGGGGTAAACACGAATAAAAAATCAGCTTCAATATGGAGACTACGCGCCCGAAATCCCGTGCCCACGCGCCTGAAAAAGCAACTGGAATGACCACATAATGTCATGTCGCCATAACTTCTGGCACGTCCTGACACCGTCAGAAGAAACCGTCACACGACGTTTGAGGTATTGGGTTGTTCTTATCCATCTACCAACTCTTCAAATTTCAAATTTAAAATTTGAAGACAAGATTAAAAAAAAAAAAAAAAAAAAAAAAAAAAAAAAAAAAAAAAGCGGGAAAATACCCCTTACCTTGGCAAACAAGTAACCGTAAGACGGATGCGGGTACAGTGTGAAGGCAAAACATTTCGCATACCTAGCACCCGCAGGGAATTGAAGCCAAGTAAAACCTTGGCAAACAAGTAACCGTAAGACGGATGCGGGTACAGTGTAAAGGCAAAACCCTTCACATACCTAGCACCCGCAGGGAATTGAAGCCAAGTAAACTTTGGTGAACAAGTAACCGTAAGACGGATGCGGGTACAGTGTAAAGGCAAAACCCTTCACATACCTAGCACCCGCAGGGAATTGAAGCCAAATATTCCTCGGCAACCAAGTAACTATAAGACGGGTGCGGGTACAGTGTAAAGGCAAAACCCTTCACATACCTAACACCCGCAGGGAATTGACGCCAGGAATACCTTGGAAGTAAAGTAACCGTAAGACGAGCGCTGGTACAGTGTTAAGGCAAAACCCTTCACATGCCTAGCGCTCCGCTGGGAATTGAAACCAAGAAGGATCTTCTGGGCAATGCTTGCGGAAACGGAAATAACATCCCCGCATAGCGGGAACGTCGAGAACTACGTTGTTTGAAGCTCTAGGATGGAATTGGTGGTTTTAACATAATTGATCACTATGTTCAAAACCACCAAAACCTCATGGAGAATCTAAACAAGTAGGACTCAACGCTCCCGACTTGCGAGGAGGTTATAGACCTACCCGCATCATACCCAAAGACCAAGCAGGAAACTCGGGCATTTCTGCAAGTGACAAGGACTTCCGCGGGAAGAATCCCCATGGAAAACCTTACAAAAACCCTTTTCAAAACCCTCTGCTTAAGTCCAAAAGTTCACCTCACTTTATTAAACATGCATGAGACGAACATTGGACTGGGGGGACTTGAAGAGGTAGGTCCCAGCAGAGCCCAGTTGGACCCGCAAGACTCACCTTAAACAGGGACGTCTGCGCAAAGACCAACTGGTTCCGCAGAACCAACCATGCTCGGAGACATGACGTCCTTACGCGCAGTATGCAAGCTGGTCCCGCAGGAAATGCCTCCCAATGGTGAAGGACTCCGCCTGTCCCCGCAGCCTCGGATACAAGCCATTAGGGACTGGCCACCCGCGCAGCATGGCTACACGCACAAGGCACTTAACTCTCCCCAGTGTCACCTGAAGGAATGAGCAAAGGCGGGAGGGGGAAAACTCCCGCCTAAATGAGCCAGTCCGTATGATGGAGGATCTTTTGTGTGATACCTGACGAGGTACAGACAAAAGATCTGACCAAGAATGCGACAGCTCACTGACAGCAGCATGGCAGACAGCACGCCACAGCACTGTGACCAATAGCCGCCGCCTACCCACCAACTCCTGCCATACCACGTGCCTAGCCTGTAGTTGGCAGAAGAGGAAGAGTGCACGACACGCCTGCTCTGTGTCAGCCGCTACCTATCCACCACTCACAGGCAGGGCACGTGCATAGGTTACAGTTGGTAGCGTGTTGGGCCGGCTAAACCCCTTGGAAACCTACCTTCGGCTATAAATACCCCAATGGTATGAACATCTTATCTCATCATATTATACCTGATATCTGCTCTAGCAATCTCTTAATATACTTTTATATTTAAAGAGCAATCTAGTCTGATTCTCACGCCGGAGGGTGGTCACAAGGAGGAACCCCCCCTTCTCAGTGACGAGCTCACGGTGTCTGTTTTGCAGGTTATCAGAAGAACCATCTTCCAAGGGTCTAACCCCTCGTGGGAAACAGTTATCCAACCCCCAGGTTACCAGTAATCTGTCCGGGGTCCGGTTAGTGTTTCTTCAAACTCTTCAATACTTTTTATTAATCCAAGAAAAATAACTCAAAAACTTAGATTACAATCCATACCATAACTAGGTATTTATAACTTAACCTATACGTGTTAGACTATAACTAGGATTGCTAATAAAATAATTAATTCAAATAATTAATCCAAACTTGATAATTATCTTTTATCCTTAACTAACTTTACCTGCACTCAAAGACTCCTTCCTTGACCGCAAGCCACATATAATTAAGGACGATTCGGTAATTAAATCCAACAATCACCCCCTTAATTTCTGAACAGGAACACGAAGATCTTTAACACCGAGCAAATCCCGCATCTCTTTGAACTTAATTCTTGCAAGAGCTTTCGTCAATATATCGGCCCGTTGCTCTTTGCCACTGATATGTTCAGCTTCCAATTCACCATCTTGAACACAGTGCCGAATAAAGTGAAAACGGGATTTGATATGTTTGGTTCGACTATGAAAAACGGGATTTTTCAAGAGTGCTTTGGCAGACGTATTATCAATCTTTAATACCACCTTCTGCAAGCCTCTTCAGTAACCTCGGTTAACAACTCTCGAAGCCAAGCGGCTTGACCCGTGGCTGCCGATGCCGCCATATACTCGGCTTCACATGAAGATAAAGCAACTGTACTTTGCTTTTGAGAACACCATGTAATGGGAGCATCACCATAGTATTACAGGTGACCCATGGTGCTCCGACCGTCATCTTCATCGATATTGTGACTACTGTCACTAAACCCAAGTAGTAAACCGGCTCCACCTCGACCATACTTAATGCCATAATTTAACGTGCCTTGTATGTATCACATAATCTATTTCACCGCCACCGAATGAGGAACTCTCGGGCTTTGCATATACCGACTCACCACTCCAACCGAGTACGCGAGATTGGGTCGAGTATGAACCAAGTACCGAAGGCAACCGACTTGTCGCCGATACTCCGTTGCATCTACTTCCAGTGCTGACTCGAACTTTGACATCTTGTCTGCGGGTTGCATCGGATAATAAGTAGGATTACATGATTGCAAATTAGCCTCTTTCAAAATATTCAACGCGTAGGCTTCTTGTTTAATTGCAATCCCGTCCGCCATTTGATTAACTTCAATCCCCAAGTAATAAGATAATTTACCCAAATCGCTCATCTCAAACTTTTCCGTCATTTGTTTCTTGAACTCGTTAATTTCGGTCTTATCCGAACCCGTCACCACCAAATCGTCCACTAAACGCCAATAATTAGGACCGATTTCGGGGTGTGTTTCTTGTAAACTGCTTGTTCTTTTTCACACCTTTGAAATTTTAGACCTTTAAGAATCCCGTCTAGCTTGGTATTCCAAGATCGTGGAGCTTGTCTTAGACCGTAAAGAGCCTTCGAAAGTTTGTAAACTTTTCCCTCACACCTCGGTTTTTCAAATCCCTCGGGTTGTAAACCATATCTTTCTTCCTTGGGCTCGCCGTGTAAAAACGCGGATTTAACATCAAGATGAAGTAAATCCCAACCATTACTAGCTGCAAGGGCAATAAGAAGTCTTACGGTTTCAAGTCGAGCTACGGGTGCGAACGCATCTTCGAAATCAATCCTGGGTTGTTGCACGTAACCTTTTGCAACGAGTCGGGCTTTATACTTATTGATTGTCCCGTCGGCATTTCGTTTGATCTTACATACCCACTTTAGGCCAATAATTTTTGCACTGTTTGGCGGGTCGACAAGAGACCACGTTTTATTTTTCTCAATTGATTCGATCTCTTGTTTCATGACCCGTTAACGTCTCCTTTCGCTTCGGAATACGAACCCAGTTCTCCGTCGGTAGTTATTAAATGGACTTCATCACCTCTTACCACCCCATATTCGATCACGTAATCATTTAATCGTAACGGAATCGCGCGCGTTCTGGTGGATCTGCAGGTCAGATTTTCAGCCGCGTTTTGGGCCGAACCTGGGCTGTTTTGGGCTGTAATTGTTGGTTAATTTTCTGCAGCAGCTTCTGTATCTTCTTCGTGTGTTGAATGGGCCGGGTCAGCCGTGTTAACTGATTCTGTAGCTGCAACCGAGCTGCCGAAACGAGCTGAAGACTGGGCTGCGGATTCTGTGTGATCAGAAGACTCGGTGGGCTGCTCCTCTTCTATTATAAAACCTGGGTCCAACTTCAATTTTAAATTCTTCATGTTCTGGCTCGGTTTGTGTTTTAACCCATTCCCAGCTTTGTTTTTCATCAAACCGAACTTCCCGACTTACAAAAATTTTCCGATGAGCCGGGTCGTAAATTCGGTACGCTTTCGTGCCCGTTTTGGTTCCAAAATGTACCATCGGTCGACTACGATCATTTAACTTCTTTTGAATCGGTGTGGTTTCTTTAATGTAACCCACACATCCAAAAACTCTAAGATGATAGACTGTTGGTTTGTGACCGAGTAGAGCTTCATATGGGGTTTTTGATATCACGGCTCTCGTTGGTGATCTATTTAAAATATAAACTGAGTGTCTTGCGGCTTCTTCCCAAAAATGTTGTGGAACTTGCATCGCCTTTAACATACATCGTACAGCCCCAATTACCGTTCGGTTTCGTCTTTTCACAACACCGTTTTGTTGTGGTGCGTGCGGTGCGGTAAGATGTCTTCAGATAGCATTATCTTCACACCAATTTTTGAACTCGTTTGATGTGAATTCGCCTCCTCGATCGGTCCGAAAAACACCAATTTTACCGCCAATTTCAGCTTCGATCAAACCTTTGAATTTCTTAAAAGCCTCGAACGCTTGGTCTTTCGTCTTTAGAAGATAACACCACATATAACGGGAAAGGTCATCAACAATAAGAAACATATACCTATTCCCGGCAGGTGTCGATGGTGTTATCGGGCCACATAAGTCACCATGAATCAACTCGAGTGGCTTTGTTGCTCGATACTTGGCTTGGTCCGGGTACGGTTTGCTCGTTTGTTTCCCTACTAAACATACATCACACAAATTAGTAGCATGAGAAATTAAAGGAATTCCACGTACCATATTTGTCGTGCCTAACGCCTTCATTGCCTCGAAGTTTAGGTGCCCCATCCGCGCGTGCCATAGCTATGCCGGATCATCCAATTTTGACAATAAACAAACCGGAGCTCCCATTATTAATTTAACCGTATACAGCGGATTTCTTGTTCGAAACACTTTCATCATCAATTTACCCTCGCCATCGTACAAGAGTAAATAATTCTCCTTAATCCGACGTCACACCCGTTCTCAGTTGCTTGACCGGGAGTAATTATATTGCTTTTTAAACTTGGTATAAAATAGACGTCGGATAAAACCAGGTGATCTCTGGTTTTTGAAGTAAACAAAATTGTTCCTTTACCGACTATATCAACACACGACCCGTCCCCGAATTTAACCTTACCCGTTATATTATTATTGAGTTCAGAAAAATACGACTGGTTACCCGTCATGTGGTTCGACGCTCCATTGTCGAGATACCAAGTGCCTTCTTCAACTTTCTTGGCTTCTAAGCTTTTCGGGTTGATGTCATACCCCAACCTAAGGCGGAAATGCCAAGGCGTGAGCATGATTGCTCATAGCTCGAGGTAACTATCATGCATTAAATGGTGACAATATCTAATAATTATTTTATTTCAAATAACCAAAATATCCAAATATAGCAAGTCAATCAAACAAGAATCCATAACAATAAAAGAAATAATCCATAATTTAAACTTGAATGAAATAATTCTTGATAAAGCCTATGGTCTCATCTAGCAATCCAAACTCCAAGTCTTCAGTTTAAACGATAACCTGCATATATGTAGAAAATACAATAGTTTTGTCAACAAATATGTTGAGTGAGCAAGTCATTAGTTTTGCAATGATATATATAATATGAAAAGATAGCAAAACGTAAATAAAGCTGTAAATAAACCAAACCAATGAGCAATTAAAGTGTCAAGCGAACCATTGCCAAGCGAAACGGGCGCCGGTTAAACTAGACAGTCGTATGATCATACTATAATGAGAATATGGTGGACCTCTCCGAATGCGCAAATTAAATAGGTAATCAATTAGCATTTATGTCTAGCAATTCACACACAATATAACGTTTGCTAATGATTGAGATATGTATAATATGAAATACTATAAGTACGTATACGCCCCTAAAACGTTTGAAAATATGTGAAAACGGGGGAATGACAAAACTCACCTTAAAATAAGCGAGTTAGTTAAAATATTAAAGTTTAAATAAGAGGTATTCGATTAATGCGCCGAACGAGGATATCCAACAGAACCTTAACGGTATGAAAGTATAAGTAAAAGGGAATCTAATGCCGCTGGAATCAATCCAAACGGATAAGTATAGCTCGAGTTATGTCGATTTTAATGTTTAAACGAGCCGAGTCTGACCAGAATCTGAACTTCGATTCGGGAGTCGGGTTTTGGTCAAAACCCCTAAAATTTAATTACGAGAAGAAAAGTATTCTGGACCGAACATTGAATGCGACCAGAAGTATGAGAAAACAAGAAGTCAAAGTTGTTGACTGTTTTACCCTTTACCGGGTTTTAAAGCAATTGACCAGTCAATACCCTTCAATCTCAGAAATTGATTGAATTTTATCGACTAGAAGATGTTTATGAACAAAAAATCAGTTTACAACTTACCCGGAATATGCACGAATGATGAGATATATCGAGTCAACGGTCGTTAAACATGCAAAGTCAACAGTTTAATGAACGGTTCTTCAACAAATCACCAAAAACCGAAGAGATTTGAGAGAGGCAAAGAGGGTGACGGCTGAGGTACGTTAGCTAGGGTTTAGGTAAAGTTTTGGGGTAGGGGTTTATGGCTTGTTTATATAATAAAAGCTAAAACGAACTAATTTTGGACTTTTGGCCCGTTTAAGCAAGAAAATAAGTCTTTTATGATCAAATCACTGAATGAAATCAAAAGATATGGTCTTGATAGTTATGAAACGCATTATAACATGTATCTCAGTTATATGGAGGTGTCTTGGCCCTTAATTCTCGTTAATATGCCGAAAATACACGATTCCATACCTTAAACGAGTTTAGGAAAAAACATAACACGAACTGACTGTGCAGCTCACCCACGGCGCCGCGCGGCGGTCGGCCTGAGGGTGGCCGGGCAGCGCTCCGGCGTCCAAGGGGGGGTTTCATAAATGGCAATAACGGTCCTTCTAGTTTGTTAATTCGATCATTTATGAACTATTTAAGTTAAAAATAGGAAATGAATAATAACTAGATCATGAAGGGCTAAATGTGAACATAAGGAAATTTAATACTTATAAATGCAAATTCTTATTGAAAGATTAGGATCCGAAAATGTTCGTACAATGATTAAAATGAAAATAAACGGATACGGAAAACCCGAATTGTTACAGTTGACTCGTTCTTCGTTTAAATAAACAATCTCGTGAAGGTTTAAATAACCATTCGGGTCACGATCGGCTGGTTGGTTTGTTTCGGCTAGGTTTGCTTCCTGATTTGCTCGTCTTCGTTCCGAACACGAGGACGCGAAGTGTCCCATCTCGTCACAACGAAAACATTTGATTTGAGAACGGTCCTTCTTTACCTTCACCTGTCCTTCAGTTTGGTTCCAACCCGTTCCTCTTTCCCCTGTTTCCCGGCTCCGTCCATGACCCCGTGAACTCGGTCCTCCTCTACCTTTCCCTCTCGGTGTGCAACTCGACTGACCACGGTTCGAATACTCGGTTTTATGGAACATCAACTTCCCTTGACCCTCGGATTGACCTATCTCGTCCTTAATCCGTTCTTCATAAGCTTTTAAGCGTCCCACCACATCATCGAAACCAACTGTCTTCAAGTTTACGAGTTGTTCGATCGAGGCTACCATATGTATAAAATTTTTCTTTGGTAGCCTGTTAAGAAATCTCTTAACCATCTTAGATTCTTCGATTGTTTCACTAAGAGAGGCTGCTTTCGAGGCAAGAGCACTTATTTGGCTTGCAAACTCATCGACCGTACTCGATTCTTTCATCTTCAAACTATCAAATTCATCCATGAGAGTTTGAAGTCGTGCTTCCCTTACCCGATCAGCTCCTAGATGTCGGGCCTTAATCGTGTCCCACATCTCCTTAGTGGTCAGTAGATTCCCCACTTGCAAGGTCATTGCCTCCGGAATCGATTGGAATAATAAAGCAATTACCATGTTGTTGTTCTTGGCACCTGTACTCGTTCCCGGGTCGATCATCTCCCACACCCCGTGAACATTAAAGATAGCTCGTAACTTCATTGCCCAAATCGTGTAGTTCGTAGAGTTTAGCATCAGACAAATTAACGATGTCGAGCTATTCTCTTTTGTGTTTCGGTTACTGTTACCTTCGTCACCCATGGTATTCGATCTTCTTTGCCTGCTGTATTTGACTAGAAACCTTGAATCTTGTTCCAGCCCTATACGACTCCTTGGCCAACTCCAGAAATTGACACGTATCAATCAAACCCTTGGTTCTTGGTTTGATTAGAACGAATTCGTGTTGCTGAAAACACCTGTTGTTGCCTCTACTGAATTGAATTGAACCCTAGTTCTTGGTTCAACAAACCCCGCCTACTTGCTTGAACAGAACCCTGTTGAAGTCGAACAATCCCTTGTTCGAGCAACAGCCCTCGTATCGCCGTCTGAACATAGACCCGGTTGATTCTTGGTCTGCTCCTGCGATCTTCAGGTGATTTGATTCTAGCTCTGATGCCAATTCACGTAGATGAATTTATATTAACAGAAATAAACAATTGTGGTTTTGGAATAACTCTCCAATACTTTTTATTAATCCAAGAAAAATAACACAAAAACTTATATTACAATTCATACCATAACTCGGTATTTATAACCTAACATATATGTGTTAGACTATAACTTGGATTGCTAATAAAATAATTAATTCAGATAATTAATACAAACTTGATAATTATCTTTTATCCTTAACTAACTTTACTTGCACTCAAAGACTCCTTCCTTGACCGCAAGCCACATATAATTAAGGACGATTCGGTAATTAAATCCAACAATATTTATATGTTAATTTACATATGAATTAATCGCATAAGACTCGCATACATTTTTCTTTTATAGTTAACAATATAGGTTAAATCTATATGATAGGACTTGAAAATTCAACAGAAAATATGAAAATTAGAAACCTTGAATGAATATCTACATTTAAAACTTGCTTGAATGAATATCTATAAAAGTGATTTTGGTTAGGATAAATAGGGTCAGTGGCCAAGGAAAAAGAAAGAAAAAAATAAAAAAGAGGAGCAAAATATCTGTGAACGTAGAAAATATCTGTGAATCCACTCCACCGGACCGGACTTGAACATCAACATGCATTCCGTAATCCTCTCATCAATCGTACAACCAGTAACACCTTTCAGTTCCAGAACATCACCAACTAGAAAATTATCTTCTCATCACTCTCCTCGGGTATGCAAAGCAGCAGCTTCCGGACATTCCATCACAGACTTCGATCTGTACGATCTTCTAGGTGTAGACAGTTCGTCGGACCATACGGAGATTAAACAGGCGTACCGATCACTCCAAAAGAAGTGCCATCCGGATATCGCCGGATTGGCCGGCCACGATATGGCAATCGTTCTCAATGAAGCTTATGCTGTTCTATCGGATCCTCTCTCACGCTTCTCTTATGATAAGGTATCATTCTATTCAATTCATCGATCATTCTTTTATATTAATTGATACTTATTCCTGCATCTTATATATTATTGCTTCATATATGAAAATTGCATGCAACATCTATCACTTTGTTGAACACTAATTTCAATGTATTGATTATGAACTAAAATCTTAAATTCTAACTTTTCTTTGTTGACACAATAAATGAAACAGAGGCCATGCTCATTCTATTGTGTTCGATAAGGTTATCATTTGCGTCTGCTTATGTTCGTTAATGTTTTCATTAAAGGTTTTTTATATTATTTAGTCATCTTTAATCTTATTAACTTATTATATATATTTAAGCAAAATTATTAACTATAAAACAAATTTATATATATATGTGTGTGTGTGTGTTGATTAATTTAATGTAAATTAACATATGAATATAGATTAAAACAAAATTATTAACTATAATACAATAATATACACGTATTATCTGATTAATTTATATGTGAATTTACATATGATTATGAATATTAAAAAAAAACACCAACACAAACTTTGTAGCCGGACCGAACCCTTGACAATGACCATTCTCGGTTAGCCAAATAAAAAAACAACGTTGTTTGTTTTCATTTGTGTTCGTTCGGTTAGGTGTTTGTGAACCGTTCGCTTGTCCGATAAAAGCTTAACAGACGAACATGAACAAGGCCTTGTTTGGTTTGGTTCGTTTACGCCCTACTTGCAATATCTTCCTATTCTGATTAACATTGATTTCTTATACAGGAACAAGCTAAGGTTGCAGACTTCAAGGGCTACACAGGGAAACCTATCTACTCAGTATGGTACGGATCCGAGAGTGAACAGAGAGCCGTTTTTGTTGATGAAGTTAAATGTGTCGGCTGCTTAAAATGCGCCTTAATGGCTGAAAAGACATTTGCAATCGAATCTGTTTATGGTAGAGCCCGGGTCATAGCTCAATGGGGTGATCCTGAAAATAAAATTCACGAGGCCATAGAAGCATGCCCTGTTAATTGCATCTCGTAAGCTTATAAATCTGATCACTTGTTACAAACAAATTGCATTTTGTTAAAATCTTGATTTTTTTGTATTTGTTTAGGATGGTGGAGAGGTCTAAACTTGCAGCATTAGAGTTCCTCATGTCAAAGCAACCGCGTGGTAATGTTAGAATCGGTGCAGGCAACACTGTAGGTACACGTGTTTCAAATATCTTTGTCGATGTTGATAGATTCCAAGATAGTTATTTAGCAGCCATGAAAAAAGGATCTTCCAAACGCTCTAAGGTAGACGGCCTATAAGTTGTATAACAATTATAAATTCAGATTTTAAACTTTTAACTAATTCTGGTTTTATAATATGTGGATCAGGAGCAAGATCTCCATTGGGAAACAAGAATGTCAGCCATTCAAGCAATCAGATCAATTACGAACTGGTTATATTGGCAGCCACCAATTCCAGGAATGCCTGCAGATCAAACAAGCAAAAAACTGTTGCAAATAGCCGAGAATTGCACGCAATCAAGCTCACCAAGTATCAACAAACTCAAAGCAGCCGTAGCTGCCCGACAACAAACACAAACGAGCAGAAAACTAAAACCAAACACTGCATCCGAGTACTGGACTCCATCACAGTATACTCTCCCAGAATCATCAAACAACAAACCCGACCCCGAATCTTCTTCGCCTAGTACAACTTTCAAGAAACCGAAAGGGGACCCATACAATGACAAATTTGTGGTTCCAAACAAGGTTCAACCTAGTAATCCTTATGAAGAGGGTGTTCCTGTTGGAATGGCTCTTGTTGCTGCGATTATAGTTCGGTTACAACTTGGAAATAATGGTGGTGGTGGGATTGAAACACATGTTGGTGGCTCTATGTTAGTTGATGTTGTTAACAGCTCGTGGTTGCAAGTTATTCTAGCTGGTGTTACTTGGTATCTCATTGGTATGGTTGCGGTTGAACTCGTAGCAGTCCTCCGGATGAAAAAATAAAACGATATTGGAGAATGAATAAAGATAGTATATATATACCCACATATACATGTATGTAGTATGTATAGGCGTATAGGGAAGATGTGTTGGACCATGCTTAAATTGCTTATCATTTAGCTTCATTAGTGGCCAGCACGTTTATTTGACTTTGTGGGATATATCCTTGATGAATATTCTTTTATCTAATGCTTCCCAATAGTGCAAGCGACAGGAAACTAGACGCTCAAACAACAATAACATATCTAAAGCCATAACAACGACAACAAAAGGCACAACTAAAAAACTATTGTGAAATGATCTACCACTGCGACGGCAAGAGCTACAATTCTATGATATGATGGCGGCAAAAGAAGAATAGATAGAAGCCTACTTAATATGTATGTGTCCTAGGCATGACGAGAGGGGTACGGAGAGAAATAAAGGCATCATGCTAGGGGGCGACCGGGAAAAATGACCGAAAACCAACCAAAATTTGTTAGCGCGAAAAAAAAAACCAACCACTAAGGTTCATAAATCATGTAAATATAAAAAACCATGTTAGGTATCATGCATGATTGATAATTGTAGAAACATGAAAATGAATCTGACCTGATCCATGACGATGTTCCTCGGTTTTCGAGATGAACGAACCACAACTCGATCTTCTTCTTCGGTAGCTTGAGATCTGCAATGGCTTTTTAGGGGTGTGGAGGTGACTGCTAAGAAATCTCGAGGATCTCTTGTTTACAAACACAAAAATGGTTATGGTGATGGCTCTTATTGAGAACAACAACAACCCTTAATAAGGAGGTGGAGACCTCCTTATATAGGGAGCCTCATGGCCACCATCATGGTACCCTAATGGGCCTCGCCCAGTTAGGGTTACCTCCACAAAACCCCCTCAGCCCAATAACATTGTATTAGTCCATATAATAAAATAAGCCAAACATAA
This sequence comes from Bidens hawaiensis, assembly GCF_021521415.1. Classification (NCBI taxonomy): domain Eukaryota; kingdom Viridiplantae; phylum Streptophyta; class Magnoliopsida; order Asterales; family Asteraceae; genus Bidens; species Bidens hawaiensis. Next base: position 55,953 of record NW_027492592.1, read on the forward strand.
TAAATTAAGGTCGTAAGCCGGGTTTAGTACCATACCCCTACAAGCCCCCCAAGTCCAGTGTTGCTCCTAGGCGTGCAAGCGTTTAGGTGGAGCGCTGGACTTCATAAGGTGTGTTATGATATGAGGCGGTTTTTTCCCTTTTCTTCGGCCTTGTCTTTGGGTTTTGAGAGGTTTTCTCCATGATGGTGATATGTTGTGATCCTTATGATAATGATGGTGCACTGGCATGAATAAGATATAGCACGCATCATAACAATAGTGGCGCGGGGCCTGATAAAAGATAGAGTGCGCATCTCGATAATAATGTAATGCAACTTGCGCGCGAGGCAGCTTACAAGCTATAAAAATAATGAAGCTTGCGCGCGAGGCGACTTACGAGCTATAAAAATAATGAAGCTTGCACGCGAGGCGACTTACGAGCTATAAAAATAATGAAGCTTGCGCGCGAGGCGACTTACGAGCTATAAAATAATGAAGCATGCGCGAGTTGCGGCTTATGAGCTATAATATGATGATAATGACTGGCCCACAAGGGCCTCTTCTACGCAGGATGACTATCCCAACTTGTTTTCAAAATAATAATGGAGGCACAAACGGCCAGATAATAATAATAATGTCATAGGTGCGACTCGTAGCCGAACCTGCAAAAACATATCAGCTAAAAATGGATGTATTACAAGGTTCCCATCCTCGGACAAATTATGAGGTGTGCCCAACCTACGTTAGCGCGTGGCCTTTTGGGATATTATTAGGCTCCCGGCCTTTATGTTTGGCGCGTAGCCGTATGGGTTTATGAGGATTCCCAACCTTTAAGCATGGCGCGTAGCCGTATGGGTTTATGAGGATTCCCAAACCTATGTATTCGGCGCGTAGCCATATGGGTTTATGAGGATTCCCAAACCTATGTATTCGGCGCGTAGCCGTGTGTTCTGCATTAATATAAGCACAATTTTTTGTGCCATTTCATGCAAATCTTATATACTCATACTTTTCGTTTTGTTTTATTTTGATTGTTAAACCAAAATCAATATAAGCAAAAAGTTTGAGGTTTTGTAAAAACTTGTGAAGTAATTCACTTACTTGTCAAGATGTATGCGTTCTTTAGTGATCGGTGTTGGTCTAACGGAGTGTTGATCTGCGGTGCGCGCATGCATGGAGGCGGAGTGGTGATCCAAGGTCGCGTATGCATGGCGGCGTATGCATGGCGAGGAGTGTTCCTCCGATGTGACATGCATGACGGCGGAGTGGTGATCCGCGGGCGCGCATGCATAGCGGCTGAAAGTTGAGCGCGCATGCATGTCGGGAGTTGAGCGCGCATGCATGGCGGAGAGTTGAGCGCGCATGCATGGCGGGAGTTGAGCGCGCATGCATGGCGAAGGGTTGCGTGCGCATGCATGGCGTCGGAGTGGTGATCCGTGAGTGCGCATGCATGGCGGCGGAGTGTTGGTCCGCGGGCGCATGCATGGCAGTGTGTTGTGAAAATGAGTAAAGGACTTAGAATATATTTTCTTGCCTGGCTCCAACTGTGGAGGTGGTGTGGTATTTATAGTATTAGGGTTTCCAATGATTGGGCTTAGACCCAATTAGGGCCTTTTTGGCCTCCTCCTATTGCTTCGCGCCACGTGTACTTAGGACACCTGGTGCTTTTTCATTGATGATTCTCTGACCAAGGTATTTCACCTGACCCATGTGCCATCACGTGGTGGCACATGGGTTTTGCTGAGTTGTCCACCCTTCATTGGCAGCTGTCAACTTCAGCACATTCTTTATTCCTTAAAAGATATCTTCTGGAAGGTTGTCTGATGAGTACAATCATGGTTGTCCTTATCCTGATTTGGATTAGACTTGTCTCATTTGTTGTGTTGTCCTTTATGCGCCTATCCAGGGGATATGATATGCGTGAGCATGTGATATGCGTAAGCATATGTAATATGCGTGAGCATACGTGATGCGTGAGCATACGTGATGCGTGAGCATACGTGATATGCGCCATGCGCATAGGTTTTGGCTTTGTGTCTTCATGACATCCTGATGCGTGAGCATATGTGATATGCGTGAGCATATGTAATGCGTGAGCATATGTGATATGCGTGAGCATATGTGATATGCGCCACGCGCATAGGTTTTGGCCTTGCGTCTTCTTGACATCCTGATGCGTGAGCATATGTGATGCGTGAGCATATGTGATATGCGCCACGCGCATAGGTTTTGGCCTTGTGTCTTCATGACATCCTGATTTCAAGCCTCTTGTCTATATCTTGTGGGTTGACCTGCCCCGCTCGATGTTAAGGCGGGTGCATACCCCTTCAAGCCCCCCAAGTCTAACGTGTGTCTTGTCTCGCGCGAGCGGGGTAAGATAGATATTAGACTTAATAGTTTGCTCTTTTAATAGGGCTTGTTTTTTTTTTCTTTTTCTTTTCTTGTACGTGCGTTGCGCGAAATTCCATCCCTTTGGTTAAAATGAATCGTCAATACATGTGGTTGGTTGGTGTTGACATGCATCAGAGATGGAGACGTTGTCAGACCTTCGTGTGCTCGGCGCTAGCGCGCATGCGTGATGGCGCGTGGCATGCACCATGGCGGTGGAACTCATGGTGGCATGCACCATGGCGGCCAGATGATTATCCGCGGTGGCGTGTACGCGTGGTGGCGCAATGACATTACTCAGTGGCGAGGTTCACTTGTCGTGGCGCGTATGAATGTTGACGGAATGTTAATCCGCGACTGTGCGCATGTATGGTGGAAAAGTATTGAACCACGGTGGCGCATGCGTGGTGGCGATGTACTGAACCGTGGTGGCGCTTGCGTGATGGCGATGCATTGAATCGCGGTGGCGCATGCGTGACGGCGGTGTATCGAACCGCGGTGGCGCATGCGTGGTGGCGGTGTATCGAACCGCGGTGGCGCATGCGTGGTGGCGGTGTATCGAACCGCGGTGGCGCATGCGTGTGCTTGTTGAATATAAGGTATGCTTACACATTGAAACTTGAACAAGGTTGTAAGGAAATTATTTTTACTTAATCCTTAACGGTTGTCATATTTCAAGTTATTTTGCGATATTCTGAACATGCTGACACGTGCTTTGGCATTTCATTATTCCTCTTTTGCGCGACGTTATCGTGCATTTATTATAGGGAATTATGGTTTTTTAGCCTTTACGTGTCAGTATGTGTTACTCTGCCTATATCCATTATAATCCCATGCGCGGCCCCGACCTGAGACCTTAACAACTATGCTTTGGCATGTGTTTTGCCTTAGTTGTGCTTAGGTATTTTTATGGTCTAGCTGCGCAATACGTAGGATGGATGCTATGAGTAATTTGAGCTAAGGCTCATATATTGGGCTAGGGCCCTGACGTTTTAGAGTTAAAACTAATCAACGCGTCTGAGCTTGGAGCTCGCGCATGTATGTTTTACTTCGTTTTATTTTTAGTTTGATGTCAATACAATGTTGTCATATTGCTCAAAATTAATAAAGGGAAGTGTGAAACATGTATGCAAAAGGTAATAGAAAGCATATTAGTTTGGTGAGGGGAGTCCATATTCTTGGTAAAGGTCTGTTAGGCTCTCCGCCGCCTTCCTTCTTGTCACCTTCTCCGTGATTAAGAATTGTCTTTTTGGGGTTGGGCGCGCATGCATGGCGGGAGTTGAGCGCGCATGCATAGCGGGAGTTGTTTCGCAGGGCGCCTGTTCATAGCGGCGGAATACATCATTCGAGGCGGCGCGCATGCATGATGGCGGGTTGTTGATCCGCGGGGTTGCGCACGCAAGGCGTCGGAGTGTTCCTCCAATGCGGCTTCCTCCGAGGCGGCGCATGCATGGCGAGGAGTGTTCCTTCCGATGTGACATGCATGGCGGCGGAGTGGTGATCCGCGGGCGCGCATGCATAGCGGCTGAAAGTTGAGCGCGCATGCATGACGGAGAGTTGAGTGCGCATGCATAACGAAGAGTTGAATGCACATGCATGGTGGAATCTTTTATAGGTGGTGGAGTGTTGATTCTCGGCTGCACGCATGCATGGTGGTGCATCAGCCGCGACGCGCGGATGCATGGTGACAAAACCTTCCACGGGCGGTGGAGTGTTGATCCGCGGCTGCACGCATGCAAGGCTGCGGAATCTTGATCCTCGGCAGTGCGCATGCATGGCGGCGGAGTGGTGACTCATGGGCGCACATGCATGGTGGCGAAGTCTTGATCTTCGGTACTGCGCATGCATGGAAGCGGAGACTTGATCTCCGATGGCGCGTATGCATGGTAGCAGAATCTTGATCCTCCGCAGTGTCCTTGCATGGCGGCGGAGTGGTGACTCGTGGGCGCGCATGCATGGCGGTGAAGTTTTCTGCGCAAAACCAAAGGCATGGAGTTGTCTTCCGACCCGCATGGTGGGTTTTTACGGACGCGCACGCATGGCGGTGGAGTGGTGACTCGTGGGCGCGCATGCATGGCGGTGAAGTTTTCTGCGCAAAACCAAAGGCATGGAGTTGTCTTCCGACCCGCATGGTGGGTTTTTGCGGACGCGCATGCATGGCGGTGGAGTGATGACTCGCGGGCGCCCATGCACGGCGTCGGGAGTCTATAACCTAGATCTAGATCTGTAAACCAGATCTAGATAGATCTGAAGCTCGGAGTGGAGAGAATTTAAAACCATCACAGATCCGGAGGCTTGACCGTCCGAATCAGGTAGTTTCTTTTTTGGATCTCCAAATCTTTTTCAGCTTCATTTTTGCACAGATCTGGAAGCATCTTTTAGATCTATGGATCTTTTTGAGCTTTAATAGAACGAATCTTGAAGCATTTTTCTGTAAACTTCCAGATCTGGATTTTTCTTGGATGAACAGATCTGAGAACCGAGACGAAAATCGAAGGCTGGCTCGTTGCCGTCCCACGGATGGCGCCAATGTAGAAACATGAAAATGAATCTGACCTGATCCATGACGATGTTCCTCGGTTTTCGAGATGAACGAACCACAACTCGATCTTCTTCTCCGGTAGCTTGAGATCTGCAATGGCTTTTTGGGGGTGTGGAGGTGACTGCTAAGAAATCTCGAGGATCTCTTGTTTACAGACACAAAAATGGTTATGGTGATGGCTCTTATTGAGAACAACAACAACCCTTAATAAGGAGGTGGAGACCTCCTTATATAGGGAGCCTCATGGCCACCATCATGGTACCCTAATGGGCCTAGCCCAGTTAGGGTTACCTCCACAAAACCCCCTCAGCCCAATAACATTGTATTAGTCCATATAATAAAATAAGCCAAACATAATAAATTAAGGTCGTAAGTCGGGTTTAGTACCATACCCCTACAATAATTATTCATATGCACGAGGGATGAGGGAACTCATCAAACAAACACCACTAATTACATGAATGATATTGTAATAAACCCTAATTCATTTATTTTATCTAACAAAACCATTCATGGAGATACGTAAAGAAAAAAAGCTAGCTACAGCCTAAAAGCTAGCAAATGGGTTATAGCCTAGCTATCAAGATTGGATATATTCACTATCAAGTTGCTGAGATTTCTGGACTAAAAAGTAAAAATAGACATGAATATGCATGGAGTGTGAAAAAAAAGGAACGATATTACATAATGTTTTCACGTATTTCATAACTCAAGTGGGTTTTCATTCTATACTTCCTCACATATATATACACACAGTTTTGAACGACTAATTTGGATCACTCACGGACCACTGGAGTATCATCATGTCACCAGTGGTACCACGCGATCATATCCACCACCAGGGGCGGACCCACGTATAAAGGACCGGGGTTCCGGGACACCAATGTTTTTTAAAAATTTCTTAGAGTCGATATATTAAAATTTTAAAGGATCCCATATAAATTAGCAGATGAAACCCATATCATAAATGATTGATATGGTGTAATGGCAATTCTTTTGTTTTGGATTTGGGCAGGTGAAGGTCGCATGTTAGATCCATTCATTGACTCAATTTTTTGTTGTTTTCTCAATAAGGTATTAATGAATGCCTTCTTTTTCTTTGTTGTCATTCAATGTTTATGCATACTATTAAATATAGATAAGAGAAGTTTGATTTTCTTTTTCTTTTTATAAATTGAATAAAGTAACTATTAGTTTTACTAAAACGTTATTTATTTATTAGTTACCTTTTTTTTCATTTAATTCTTACTTTTTATTAATCAGGTTATTAGATTATTTATGATAACTTTTATTCATTTATTTATCTTTTTCTAAGTTTTCCAATCCTTTTAATAAAATATATAAATTAAAGAATATTTTTTACTATTTAGTATTTACATTAGATTTATTGAATTTGTTTGACTTTTTCCAATTTTTTCTTTTAACAGAATATATAATTAAGGAACATTTTTTTGTTGTTTAGTGACAAGTTTTTGTGATAAAAGATACTTATATAATTACGTGGCTTTGGAGGTTATTTATAGTATAAAAAAATGTTTATGTCGTAATCCTTAGATTGATATATTCTGGTTTCGCTACTAATTTTATATAATTAGTACTTATATGTTATATCAAAAGAGAGCTCTTTGTCAACGTGGATGTCGAAGATGTAATGGTTCGTTCTCAAAATATGAAAAGTCGTAGAAAGGAACTTTAAAACTTTGTAAGTTTTTTTCTCGTTTTGAATGACATTGTATTTTGTGAGTTTTCTAATGACTAATGATCATATTTCTTTTTATTATGACATTTTTTATTATTTTTTTCGTTTCGACCCGACTCGAGTATCAACCGACCCAATAGAGCTAAACACCCAAAAAATAGGACCCCGATGGATAAAAATCCTGGGTCCGCCACTGTCCACCACCAAGCCACTAATTCAGGAGTAAACTCAATATTTGAGAAAAACCCCCTCTTGTGAGATTCGAACCAAGAACCTTATGGTCACTAAGTCTTATCCACTACCAAGATACCATTGGACTAGAAGTCCTTTGGTGTGTGTGTGTGTATTATATATATATATATATATATATATATATATATATATATATATATATATATATATATATATATATATATATATATATATATATAGGAGAAGTATAGTTTGAAAACCCGTGAAAACCCTATGTAACATCGTTTTTTTTTTGTTACATGTAATATATGTTGTTACATTTAATACAAAACATCGAAAACATAAAAAAATGTGTTGCTATTTTTTTTATATTTTTTTAGTAATTTTTATATATGTTTTCAGGAGAGAGAAAATGTAAATAAACTTTTACATTTTTTATTAAATTTAATTGTGGACAACAAGATTTAATCTTTAATTAAAAACATATGGTTGAGAATGGGTTTCTAGAGTTTTCACAACTCAATTGGGTTTTTATTCTAACCTAACCCTATATATATATGATTAGGTTCATTTCAGAAGTGTTTTTTATAGCGAGAAGTGCGATAAACAAATCCAACCAATCATATTTTTCTTTTATTTTATCATTTATTTAATAACAAGGGTGTTATAGTAAAATGTACATTTTTTCTTATTTGGTAGGTCATAATGTATGGAGAAGTTACAAGTAATTTGTTTTCATATTTTTTAAAATATAATCAAATCAACCTATATTGAATTCTTGTTTTTTTATTTTATCATATTCAATTTTGTTGTTTACCAATATTATTATTTTTTATTCTCATAATATGATATTCATACCTTATCCAGATAGTGATTCTTAAATTCAATAGCACCGATATATTTACACACTACATAAATGAGCATACACATGAACAAAATTACACATACAAAATTCGAAATACCACCTACGTAGTGCATATATGAACCTACACGGTACATAAATGAACCTACACACAATAAAAGTTACACATACACCATTCAAAATACCACCTACAGAGTACATATATGAGCCTACACAATAATGAACCTACATAGTACATAAATGAATTAGGATTAGGTTCATTTCAGAAGTTTTCTTATCGCGAGAAGTGCGAGAAGTCCTTCTAGCCAATCATATAATTTTCTTTTTATTTTATGTTTAATAAATTAATATGGCATATTAGTAAAATTTTCATGATTTGTTTTGGTAACTAATAAATAAATTAGGAGTTTCAAACATGGTTTTCTTTTTATCCTTTTTTTATATTATATTGATTGTTAATTTTTTATTATTTCAAAATTCTTTTCACAAATTCAGATTTTTATATTAAAATAAGAAAAACTAATTCCAAATAATTATTCCTAGACATTAAAAATACACGTTACAGGTCAATGCTAATAACATATCCTATACACATAATACAATATATCCTACACATTAAAAATACATGCTATACATCAATCTTAACAATATCCTACACATCATATAACATATCCTACACATTAAACAACAAATCTTACACGTCATACATCTTGTCCTGCACACTAAACTATTTACATCTTATTTACATTTTATCAACAAACAAATCTAAATCTTTTTTTAATTTATTTTTAATTTCAAGTTTTTTATATAAATTATACATACACACTTCAAAATACCACCTACACAATACATAAATGAACCAACACATGATAAAAAAATTGCACATACACAATTCTAAGTATCAACTATACAGTACATATATAAACCCACACATTACTTAAATGAGCCTACATGTGATAAAAGATACACATACCTAATTCAAAAATACCACATATATACAGTACATATATGAACCTATAAAGTACATAAATGAACCTACACACAAGAAAAATTAAACTACACTATTCAAAATACCACCTACATGGTACATATATGAACTTGCATATTACATAAATGAACTTACGAGATAAAAATTACACTTACACAATTCAAAATACCACAACATAGTACATAAATGAGCCTACACAAGAAAAAATACATATACACAATTTGAAATATACCACATACACTAACAAAATAAATAATGTAACTTTTATCATAATCATTTTTAAATTTTGAATTTAATTAGTAAATTAATTATTTGTGAACTAATTCCTAAATAATGTAACTTTATCATATTGTTGGTCAACTTTTTTTATGAACATTGAAGAACGTGTTAGCTTGTATAAACTAGAAAACGTATGGTGAAACCCACAAATTTATTTGGTAATAAAAAGTTTTGGTTATATGACTTTTTTTGCAGGTTGTGATAACTTCTTGCGAGCTTAAATTATTAGAATATTTTATTTAAGAGATGATAATTAAAATTTAGGAATATAATAATGAAATGTAAGTTACAAATGTGGCTTCTACAAAGCAAAATACCAATATACCCTTTTTGTTTGAAACTCCATTAATTTCCATTAAGATGTTGAAACTCATAATTACACTATTACCATTTTGATTGTAGACCATAGATCAATCATCATCAATGGTTATGATTAACTTCTCGCACTTCTCGTTATAAAATCACTTCTCGCAATATCCATCCCCTATATATATATATCATATAATTATATTAAAATTATTGTCTTTTCTCTTTTTTGTTAAATTAAATAATATTTTTATACGTTTATTATTATATTTTCTCTCTCAATTACTTACAATCGCTTTTAGAAAATATTAAAAAATTATACGGTGTGAAAAGTGAAACACCAAATTTAACTTTCTCATGTAACATTTCCTCTCTCCTCTACTCATAATTATTAATAACCATATCATATAATTTACATAACCCTCTCACAAAAATATACGAAATAGGCTAAGTATGTTCTTATGGAAGTATGCTATAGAAGTAATCAAAAAGAAAGTACATCATGTATAAGGAAAAGTCAACGTAAATGAACTAATGAAGTGTAAAACTAAAATCTATACTATATAAATATAATAAATAAAAATTTTTAAGTGTCAAATGTCATTATCAAAGTAATACTTATAACAGTCTTCCTTCTCTCTCTCATATTAAATACGTTTGAGATTTCTTTTGTTAATAATAATTTTGTGTTTCATTTTTTTTAATCTTTCATCTTTTATTTTTAATAATTCTTTCCTAATTTAAAAAATTTAATACAAGCATAAATATGTTATTTTATTTTGTATAAATATATTGTATTAGTTATTAATATTAGGTTTTTATAAATAACCAGTTTTCACTTTGATTTTGAATAATGATTCCAAACATTAAGGTTTTAAACTAAATCTAAAATATATATAAATGAAACCCCTAAAATCCTACGTGTCGCGATGTGGTCGCTCCCCTCTTTTATGAAAGCCACTAAATTGCTTGATTTTTAAATGGAGGTCTCTCATTGATTTAACCCAAATTCATGGGTATGAGTCTTACCAAAACCAGATGGCTCTTAAACGGGTTATAACATCTCATTAAATTAAAAATTAATCTTACCAATTATTTGATATGAAAATCCTATAAAATAGGGATATACTAAATTTTAATATCCAATTTAAAAAGAAAAAGATATTATTTATAATTAATAAACAATTTTATAGTAAAAAACATAAGCGGGTCATGGGTCAACAAATCCAAATATCTTTTATAAGGGTTATAACATATCATTTATTTATGAAACCCTTTCATCATCAAACCCTAAGTATATTATTAACTTTCTTGCAATAAAGAAAATTAAAATCCAAAAAATAAATATTAAAAAGCGAAAAATGTAAAACAACCATTCTCTCAAGCCATCAGATTGCTTTATTTGTAAATGAAGGCTTCTCACACGTTTGACTCGAATTCACGGGTAAAGGTCTCACCAAACTCAGATAGCTCTTAAACGGGTTATAACATCTCATTATATTAAAAATTAATCTTATCAAATATTTGATATGAAAATCCCATAAAATAGGGATATACTAAAAATTAATATCCTATTTTATTTAAAAAAAAGATATTATTTATAATTAAGAAACAATTTTATAATAAAGAAAATAAACGAGTAATGGGTATCACCAAACCTATATAGCTTTTAAACTGGATTATAACATATCATTTATTTGTGAAACTATTTTATCATCAAACTTCAAGTATATTAATTATTAACTTTTTTACAATAGATTAAATTAAAATCCATATATATGTATATATATATATATATATATATATATATATATATATAAAAAACGAATACTGTAAAACAACCCCCGTAATACGGGGGATAAAATCTAGTATATAAATAAACCTTTAAAAACTCTCTGGTTGCTCTCTATATTTTCTCAAGCCACCAGATTGTTTATCTGCAAATGAAGGATTCTTATGCATTTGGTCCGAATTCACGGGTATGGTTCTTACCAAAACCCAGAGAGTCCTTAAACGGGTTATAATATCTCATTAAATTAAAATTTAATTTCACCAAATATTTGATATGAAAATCCTATAAAATAAGGATATGCTAAAAATTAATATCCGTTTTTTTAATATTTATAATTAATAAACAATTTTATAGCAAAAAATAAATAAATAAATAAATAAATAAGCGGACCATGAGTCTCACCAAACCTAGATAGCTTTTAAACCGGGTTATAACATTTTATTTATTTGTGAAACTTTTTCATCATCAAACCTAAGTATATTATTAACTTCCTTACAATAAACAAAAATAAAAATCCATAAAAATATATAAATATTAGAAACAAATAATATAAAACAATATCCCGTAATACGGGAGATAAAAACTAGTATATTATATTAATTAAGGTGTATAAGAAATGATATTATTGGATGAAGAGGCAAGATTAATTTAAATTAAAATTTAACTAATTAAATATATATGATTATTTACTAAATTAAAGTTTTTTCTTTCAAACCCTGAAAAGATAAATTCACTATGATGCATTCTCAGTGTTTATATTAACTTAAACAAATGGGTTTCTTTAACCGGTTAAAATATCAAACATGGTTCACGCCACAGTTTATAATTAGAATGAGCTTCGGTCCATTTGTTGGTTTAAAAAAAGTAGCCATTTATAACTTCTTTTTTTAATTGACTCTTTAATCAACCCATCATTTATATTAAGTTCATCATCTTAAAAATACACAAAAATATAAACACTTGACTACATGTTTTAGTTTTTCAGGTTGATAAGGTAACTTCTTATCTTTGGAATAAAAATGTTAGACATCAGCACACTATTAATCATATGATAAATTAACTTTATATATCCTTCTATTATTGAAATTTAAAAAATATAGATACGTTTAGTGAATGAATTATACTTGCACCGAAAAACGAGGCCGTCAAAGAAATTAGCAAACGTTTGCTATCCATTTTTTTAGGAGATGAAAAAAATTACCATTCTTCCGATGGAATCTATCAGGCATAAAATGATACGTTACAAGAAAGTATTAGTTCCCTGATATTGTAAGGGCCTCAAAATTTAAGGTTGTCAAGCCATATGTTAGTCATAAAAGCCGATGTTGAAGTGATGTTGCTTAAAATATTAACTAGAAAATTGGTCTATACAATGAAACTAAACTATATGTGAAAATACCCATGTGATAACTGTGTTATAGAAGCCGAGATCATATCCGGAAGTAATATTGAAAATCATACGTTTATTCTAAAAAAAAAAAATAAAATCCTATACCTTTAGATAAAATTATTAATTTAAAAGAGTGAAATTTTCACTTTATTTTTGCTTTACAATAAAGATTAATAAAAGCTATGGTCAATTGTTATAGATAGTTAGTTTGTTTATGAAATAATTTATTTTAACTCATGATCAGTTATGTGTTGTATCATTTAGAGTTAAAAGTAAAAATAATGTGAAACTACAAAGTTTGGTATAGAAAGTAAAGTTACAAATAAAACTACAAATATTATGTATGAAGAAATATTTAAAGATTTATGAATTTTCTAACAACTTTATATTTCTATATTGTGTCATTATATAAATAAATTTATTTATTTTAACTAGTATATTACACAGACAGCTAACTAGTATTATATATAATCAAAATTCACAATAGATAGGTAGCAAAATGCCATTTTGCAAATTGCAACCATCATGCCTGAGCCCACACACACGTCTAGAAGGACTCACTCTTTGTCCATTTTGTTTGATACCATGGCTAAAATTCAACCGTATAATTTGAGATTTGGTTCAATCGACCTATTGCAAGCGTTATCTTTTAAGTCCTTTTTTTTTTTTTAAATTTATGTAATTAATACCCACACATGATATCTAAAAAAAAAATAATAAATTCATCCGACGAATAAATGATAATAAAAAAATTCCCATAATAACCATTTTAAAAAATGGTTTTTTGAATTTGTCCATTTTTACAAAGAATTTCCAAAGTATTCATTACGAAATTGGCGGGACGACTTTTTAATAATCTAAGACGACTAGTTCGTAGAGCCAATGAAAAATGAACATATGTCCATAAAGCTGATGCGACAACTAATTTGTGAAGACAATCTAAGCGCCAACAAAGAAGTCGGCCCGACAACTGCATTTATGTTTAGTCGGGCTGACTAGATCGTGAAAACGCCGACTAAATCACAACCGACTAGATCACATTGTTAAAAAACCATTTACAAACCATTTTAAAATGATAATCTAATCGTCCCGGTGTTTTGTATCATGATATAGTCGTCCTGGTTTTTTTGTATCATGATCTGGTCAGCATGTTCACGCTCTAATCGCCATGTTCACGATCTAGTCGTCTCTAATTTTTTATAATGCTTTTCAAAATCTTCATTTGATTTGATCTAGTCGTCAAACATAATTTACTAGTCGCCCGTGTTTTTTAACAACGTGATCTAGTCAGTTGTGATCTAGTCGGCGTTTTCACGATCTAGTCGGCATGTTCACGATCTAGTCGGCCCAGCATAGACATGAATGCAGTTGTCGAGCCAACTACTTTGTTGGCGTTTAGATTGTCTTCACGAACCAATCGTCGTGTCAACTTTATGGACACGTGCTCGTTTTCATTGGGTCTACGAACTAGTCGTATTGGATTATTAAAAAATCGTCCAGCTTATTTCATAATGGACATTTTTGAATTTCTTTATAAAAGATGAACAAATTTAGAAAACTATTTTCTAAAATGATTATTATGGAAATTGTCCCGATAATAAATCGTGTCATACGTTACAATTCTATAAGTTTGATATTCTTTTTATGGTTTGCCTATTTCACTCATTATATGTACTATGATAAATAGCACATGCCGGTGCCACATAAAAGTTTCTAGACGCAATTGGTTGAGTTTTTATATACTTAAGTTAATAAATCAATTGATTGTTTGGTTTGATGGTTTAAGTTGTGTTTTCTGTGTCTTGAAATACGCATGTTCCCAAGTTCGAGCCCATGGGAATCATATTCTTTGTTTTTATTTTGAGTTAGCTTCCGGTGTTTATTTGTTATATTAATGTTTTTTTTATCTATTTATGCATAAAAGTATGTTTTTTTAATATGATAATTATTTGTAATGAACCAAATTGATACCGAACGAATTTGCGTCAACTCGTTGAGGCAACGCCCATGTTTTACTTAAGTATGTTAACTTGACGAAATTAGTTTTTGGTTATAGCTTTGGTACCATAAGTCACCACAAACGTAGTCTGATACCGTCTGAATAAACGTTGGTTTAAATATGTTATTTTTTGTATCATAAGCTATACGAGTTTCAATACTATTTTGGGCGTATATTAATTTATGTTTAAGGTTTAATGCATATATTGACACGAATCTAATCGATGGCGACCAAATTTGTGTTGCTTTGATTAATATAAGTTATATGTGTTCCGATACTCTTTTGAGCGTTTACAAACTTAGTTTTTATTTAGTCCTGATGTTCTAACAAACTTAACCGATACCAACTTAATTCATGTCCCGCCGCCGCAACGTGGGGGTTTGCTGCTTGTTGATATTTAATATTTAACTAGGAAGATTCACGGCGCGTTGCGCCGGATTGATGTATTGACAGTCGTATCCGTACAACTTATCAAATCGTGCAGTGTGTCTGTGAGTCGAGGTAAATTCGATCGGTGTTAGGTTACGAAACTAGTAATAACCCCCCACCCCACCCGAAAAAAAAATAAAAAATTTAACTTTGTTAACGCAAAAAACCAACAAATTAACATAACAAAACAAAACATGCGTTGCGGTTACGAACCGATAACACTTTGGTTGGTATCTACTTATGAAGCCCAAAATAAAGCAAACCACCACATCCAAATATAATAATTTAACATATTTAAAATATATTAAAAATGTGGCGAACAAAAAAACATGAGCGTTGTAGTTGCGAACTGATACGAATTCGTTGATTCTGGAATCGAGGGACAAAAAAAAGTGATAAAAAACATGCACGTTGCGTTTGCGAAGTAACGCGAATTCAATTGAAATTGAAGTTGTCGGCACTAAAGCGTACGCAAAGAACCATGTGTTGTGGTCGTGAACGGTCGGATGGTACCAGGTGACGACACCGAAATTAAAGCAATAAGTTAATTCATCAACACTCAAAATATATCAAATTAACATAATTACATAACAAAGACCGTGGCGAAAACCAAAAATATATGCGCGTTGTGGCCGTGACCTGACGCGAATTCGTCTAGAATTTATGGACAAAAAAACTCGTGGGTAAAAAAAACCTTAGGTTGCGATCGCGAGCTGACGTGAATTTGGCAGGAACAATTTGACGGTATCAACGGTAAAAAAATCCCGTATTTTACGGCAGCGAATCGACACGAATTTAAATTCAAAAAACAAATAAAAAGGCCGACGAACCACGTGAGACAACGTTTATGTCGTCAAACTCCTTAATAATAATATATAAAATAATAATAATAATACGTGGTGCCCAAGTTTATCAGGGGTTTATTAGGTATTTACCATGGCCGTGGTGACAAAGAAAGTCGAACAACGTAGATCCTTAGATCAATAACAATCAAATGGCTGAAAGCCAACCAAGGAAGTCAAGAGCTAGTCGTATTTATTTATTGTTAAAACATAGTACATTAAATATCTACACTTGATATCGACAAATAAATAAATAAATAAATAATTGATCATGTCATATGTTATACATATGTAAGCTTAATATTTTGTTTTCCTAATTTACTTATTACATCCCTTCGTATTTATAGTGATAAAATATCAAACACTAAAATAAATATAGCTGTGACTTGTGAGGTGAGATATACGTACTTGGTACTTCCAATCACATTTTATATCTAAAACTTTTGTTTTATAATTTATAAATTTTCATTACTAACTATTTAATATCTACACTTGATACCGACAGATAAATAATTAATCATGCCATATGTTACAATTATATATATATATTGGTTAGCTTAATTCACTCATTCGTATTTATAGTAACAAAACATAATATATTAAATATATTAAGTTAAATACAGGTGTGAGGTGAGATGTATGTACTTCCAGAGTTCCAGTCGTATTTTATATTTCAAAAGATGGTTTTACAATTCATAAATTTTCATTACTAACTATTTAATATTTTAATTATTTAACTCGTGTAATACACCGGTTTTTGACTTTGTATATGTGTGTATGTATGCCGATAAAAATTTTATAGCATCACCAATAATTATGCAATTACGTATTTGTATTGTATATATATAACATATACAGGATATTAGAGGATTGTTTAATAACTAATTTCACGTAGAGGTTTGCATAAACACTTATATTGTTCTCACAACTCTCTGTGTTATAATGGCTGTGTAAACTCTATTGGGTGTGTAGTGTATATCTATAAGGGTGCGTTTAATAGGAACCAATTTCAAGTAAAGAAATTTGAAGTAAAGAGCCACATGAAACTCATAATACACTCGTACCAACAACTTTCTATGTAACGGGAGAGAAAAAGAAAATAAGGTGAGTTGGATACATTCACACCTTATCTATTACCCTTTATGCTTGTTTTCACGTCCAATCAATGTTTTAAAACTGGTATTTTATTCGTAGCGGATTTAGTTAAAAACGGAATAACCAGTTGAACCGGAATGTACCATGAGGGTTCAACCGGTTGAATAGTTTACTTGTAATTCCATATAAATATAATTTCGACTCAAAAAATAATCCAAAAGTAAATTAATAAACATCACACTTACCAAATATCACACATGAATAATTGTCAAATCAGATATAAAGGGGCTGTTTGGGATTCCTTATTTTCACCTCCTTATAACTTATAAGGAGAAGTCATAAGTTACAAATGTGTAACTTATCAACATTTCCACTCACATAATAAGAAAACCCAAACACTTTTTTTAACTTATCATAAGTAATAAGTTATAAGGAGGTAAAAATAAGGAATCCCAAACACCCCCAGAGTTTCTACTTCAGTAAAAAAAGATGTAAATGAACCAACATTGGATTCGCATGATACAAAATCAACAAATCGTTGTTTACCATGTCTACTCGTTTCAATTTTATCCGCTATGTTATAAAGTTATTTTTAAAAAATATGAGCCGCAAAAAATCTCAAAACCTCTTGGAATTAAAACCGGTTTGCTAGTTTAAACCGGTACTTTAAAAAAATCGGCGATACGATATTCTAATAACCCACCCAAAAATATCGGGCTCTAAATATCGGATGTCTTATGAAAATCCGGTATAACCGGCCGGTACGTACCGGTTTTTAAAGCATTGCATCCAATATAAATCCTTTAATCGTACACTTGTAATTTCATATATTATCCATATATATATATATATATATAGGGGAAATATAAAATAAAAACCCACTTGAGTTGTGAAAATTCGTGAAAACCCTATGTAATATCGTTTTTTTTTTGTTTTTTTTACACACGTAATATATGTTGTAACATTTAATACAAAACATCAAAAACTAAAAAAAATTGTTTTGCTATTTTTTAACATTTCTGTACTAATTTTTATACATGTTTTCAGGAGAGAGAAAAAGTTATATTTATATTTTTTATTAACTTTAATTATGTACCACAAGTTTCAAACTTTAATTAAAAACATGTGGTTAAAAATGGGTTTATAGAGTTTTTACAACTCAAGTGGGTTCTTATTTTAACCTTACCCTACACACACACACACACACACACACATATGGGAGATTTCAGTGAGAACCCCTTTGAGTTTTAAGAACTCAAAAGAACTCAGTGTAACGATTTTTTTTTAATTTTTTTTACACATGCATAATATATGTAGGTTACATACACGTGAAAATATTACAGAATTTTTTAAGAATCGAGTCAATCTTTTACACATGTGTAACGGACGTAAAAGTTAGTGTAACCACTTACATCTTTATTCTCTCTCCTACTTTGATTTTTTTGCCAGATTTAATCTCAACCACATATTCCAGTCCATTTAATTAAATGTTTGGCCAATAACTAAGTTCTTAAGTTCTTAAAATTCAACATGGTTCTCAAAATATCCATTCCCTATATATATATATACACACACTAGATTTTATCCCCCGTATTACGGGGGTTGTTTTATATTATTCGTTTTTACTATTTATATATTTATATTTGGATTTTAATTTTATTTATTGTAAGAGAGTTAATAATTAATATACTTGAGGTTTGATGATAAAATGGTTTCACAAATAAATGATATGTTTTAATTTGGTTTAAAAGCTATCTGGGTTTGGTGATACCCACTACCCGTTTATTTTCTTTATTATAAAATTGTTCCTTAATTATAAATAATATCTTTTTTTAAATAAAATAGGATATTGGTTGTTTTACATTATTCGTTTTTAGTATTTATATATGCATATTTAGATTTTAATTTTATTTATTGTAAGAAAGTTAATAATTAATATACTTGAGGTTTGATGATGAAATAGTTTCACAAATAAATAATATGTTATAATCCGGTTTAAAAATTATCTGGGTTTGGTGATACCCATTACCTGTTTATTTTCTTTATTATAAAATTGTTTCTTAATTATAAATAATATATATTTATTTTTAAATAAAATAGAATGTTAATTTTTAGTATATCCCTATTTTATAGGATTTTTATATCAAATATTTGATTAGATTAATTTTTAAAATAATGAGATGTTATAACCCGTTTAAGAGTTATCTGGGTTTGTTGAGACCTTTACCCTTGAATTCGGGTCAAATGAGTGAGAAACCTTCATTTACAAATAAAGCAATCTAATGGCTTGAGAGAATGGTTGTTTTACATTTTTTGTTTTTTAATATTTATTTTTTGAATTTTAATTTTCTTTATTGTAAGAAAGTTAATAATATACTTAGGGTTTGATGTTGAAAGGGTTTCATAAATAAATGATATGTTATAACCCATTTAAAAGCTATCTGGATTTGGTGACCCAAGACCTGCTTATGTTTTTTACTATAAAATTGTTTATTAATTATAAATAATATCTTTTTTTTAAATTGGATATTAAATTTTAGTATATCACTATTTTATAGGATTTTCATAACAAATAATTGGTAAGATTATTTTTTAATTTAATGAGATGTTATAACCCGTTTAATAGCTATTTGGTTTTGGTAAGACTCATACCCATGAATTTTGGTTAAATGAATTAGAAGCCTCCATTTAAAAATCAAGAAATCTGGTAGCTTCTATAAAAAGGAGGAACGAGCACATCACAACACATAGGATTTTTGGATTTTCGTTTATATATATTATAGATATATATATATAGTAAATATGAAGTTTTGTGTCGTACTAACATAATTGATCCACTTTGATGGGTGGGCCAAGTAGTTTATATATATTTTTTAACTTGATAAATCTATTTATTATCTATATATAAAGTTAAGATGAATGTTGATGCTGTTGGACTGTGATTGGCCATGTGACGGCACTAAATTCATCTAATAATTTTGTTTTCTTTTCTTAAGTTCTGTAACGAATTTTGTTTTCTTTTCTTAAGTTCTGTAAAGAAGGTAATGGTAACTAGATGAACATTATTTATTATTATTTTTTTTTGTTTTAATTGACCGAATTTGTTTAAACTCGTCGCTTCATGTCCAGGACCAGCAACGCTGGTGTTTGATCAACGCTCGGGTTTTATTGACCGACATCATCTCATCAGTCCATCTCAATTTTTATATATCTTTTTGATTTAGTTCCGGTATCGTGACGAATGTAACCAAGCAAATTTCTTTTGTTTTAAAACATGTACCGTAACAAACATGACATAAATCGACCGAATTGTCGTAGACTCACCGCCTTAATGACCGAGACGACAACACTCGATTTTTACCAACGTTGCTTATACTGTAACGAACTAACCGACACCGATCGAATTCATGTCGAATCCCCGTCGTAATGCTCAGGTGTTACTTATTCCCGGGCACCAGTAGCCGACTTTTTCCCACTGAATAAATATGATAATTTTGTTATAATACGTTATACGAGTGTGTTATTTTTGTTTTTATAATTTTAAACATATTAATTTAAAAAAAATTAGGTTTAGTTCCAGTATCATAACGAACATAGCCAACATCCACCAAATTCGCGTTGACTCTCCGCTATCACACCTAGCTTTTACTGACCAATTTCTCCGCGCAACGAGTGAGTTATTTACTAGTTTATAGTAAAGATGAAGTTCGGTGTTACACTAAGATGATTAGTCCACCTGACAATGCGTGAGTGGGTCAAGTAATTTATATGTAGTTTTTTTAATTTGATAACTAAATGGGTTATTCGTATCAAACTACTGCCGCCACGCTTTGGACCGGCAATGTTACCAATGGCCAGCTTATAACGGCCCTTTTGTTTTGGTTCAAACATCGTAACGAACGTAACCGAAACCGACCGAATTCGCCTCGTATAGATTATAAGAGAGGCCTGGCGCCGGTAAGTCCTCATTGGGCTACTTGGCAGCACCATATTGGTCCATGACAATTTTTTGTTATTTTTGTTTTAGTTGTTGTACCGTAACAAAAGTGACGGAAACCGGCCGAATTCGTGTAGACTCACCTCCTCAACGTCCAGAGTCGCATAGACTCATTGTCTCAATGTCTGGGATAAAAAACAATCGATTTTACCAACGTTAAGGTTCTACTAATGCCCGAGTTTATCGACCGACACCACCCCATTCTCTCAGCTCAATTTTTCTTTTTTTTCTTCTCGTTTTTTAGCTACGGCACCTTAACGAACGTAACCGAAACCGACCAAATTCGTGTCGAGTTACCGCCTTAATGCCCGAGACCAACAACGCTTGAGTTTTTCCACCGCTCTGGTTTACCGACCAAATAAACGTCGTTTTAAATATTTTTTTATATGTTAATTTGACGATTTATTTTTTGGGTTTTAACGCTCATCTTTTACCGACGGTGTCTATATCGTAATGAATGTAACTGATACTGTTCGCATCGACTCACCATCGTAAGGCTCGAGCTTTACCAACACCCAGGTTTTAATGCTACTGCCTACTATATATATATAAAACTAGTGTTTTACCCAGCGCGTTGCATAGGTTAACTAGCTGTTCCGGCGCAAGGCACCGGGTAAAACGCTAGTTTATACCATGTAGAAAGAAGCTTTTAACCACAAACGAATAGATACATTCTTTAGGCAAGGTGTAGTAGGCGACAAATGTGGCGACAGGGGGGCGACATGGGCGAGAACACTGCCCCTCGTCGATAAGAGGGGCAACAAGGGAGGGGGGAATTTGTCGCCGAGTTGTGTGATGGACATGTTGATGTGACGATCAAGTATTGAAGGGTGGGGTGATTTGTGGGCTACAACACCACACCCTTACTACATATTGCCCCCGCCATGTGTCAACCCCCCTTTCCTCCCCTTCTTATTTTGTTATCACTCCACTACACATAATTTTACAAAGTTTAATCCTGTTAAACTAGTTATCCTCATTTGTATGTATTACTTTATATACACAATAATATAACATATTGCCTTAAACATCATCATAACACTATTTTGACCTTTTTATTCTTTGATTACATGCGATTCTTACATATCCTTAAAACTAGATTCTCACATGGCGCGTTGCGTCGGAGTAATTGGTAAAACATCAGCGTTGAAACCTATTGAACATTGGTAAAGTCCGAGCGCTACTTCGGTGAATTGACGCGAATACACCTTTGGTAAAACCTTAGTGTAAAAAATATATATGTATTCGTCAAATTAACATATTAAAAAGTAAATTACTTAAAACGACGTTTGTTTGGTATGTAAACTTGGTGGTGGTAAAACCCAAGTGTTGTCGGTTCACGGCATAAAGGCAATAATTGGACATGAATTCGGTCGGTTTCGGCTACGTTTGTTACGGTGCCGGAGCTAAAACAAAGGAAAAATATAAAAACCGAGTGGACCAATGAGGTGGTGTTGGTCGGTAAACTCATGCGTTGGTAAAATCAAGTGTTGTCGGTCCCGGACGTTGAGTTTATGCAAATTTGGTCAGTATCAGTCACGTTTGTTATGACATCGGAATTAAAACAAGCAAAAGAAAAAACAAAATTGTCATCCTGCAGCTTCCATTATGTTCGTTAATTACGTACCAGAACGAAAAAAATGCCATAAACAAGTAAGGTGCCGCCAAGTTGCCCCGTTACGGCTTAGCGGCGCCAAACTGTCATTTATATTATATAGGGTATGTTTGGCAAAACTAGCTGGTAGCTGTAGCTGGAAGCTGGTAGGTGTAGCTTTTTAGATATATTTATATGTTTGGTGAAGTAGCTGGAGCTTTTAATAAAATGCATAAAATGACGAAAATGGGCATAACTAAAAAAATTAATATTAAATGTACTTATTTTGAAAGGTTATTTAAGTAATTATGATACTAAAATCTTGTAGCCTTTTTTAAATGCTATTAGTAGGAGCTTCAAGCTTTTAAGTTTTTTCTTATTACCTAAAAGCTTCAAGCTCCTTTAACCAAACAAACCTTTTAATTAAGTATGATATTTTTCTAGAAAGCTTAAAACTTTAAACCCATAAAAACTCCTAAAAACTCCTTTACAAACATACCCATTATAATTGGTTAAGTACGTCTAGATGTATCAAAGATTTATGATATTTTAAACAAGATAAAAATGGAAACTTTTGCAAGTCACTATTCCCGAAGTCTTCGTGATAGGCCCACCCTTGGAAATTGCAATTAACATTTATGATTTTTGTGGGATGATCATGCTTTAATATATTGGATGTTTCCTACGAGCGTAACTTGTTTACAACGTTTGTCCTTGGATTTATCATCACTTGGATATTCGCGGGGCTTATTGAAAGCCTTAGACATGTCATCGATAAAGACTTTAGCGGTATTGGTTTTTATTAATTTCAATTATCATCTTTTGATTGCTATCGTTCTTAAACAAAGAATTAGATGCAGACGGCCCTATCTTTTAACGCATTTGTTTCCGGTGGTCCGCAACTAACAGTTGGGATTTCGTTAGTTGCGAACCGTTGGTAACAAATACATTAAAAGATATGACTGCCAGCAACCAATTCGTTAGTTGGAAACAACAGTAAACAAAAGATTATAGTTAGGATTAATAAAAACCAATATACCAAAACTTTATTATTGGAAAAGAAAACCGATACAAAAACTCGTTAAAGTAACTAATCTTTATTGATCACACACCTAAAATCTCTACCCGAGCCTTATATGTTACACCTAGAAAACTAAACCAATTTGACTCATTTATCAACTTAGGTCATTCCATATTCCCGCATTACCAATAAATATCACAAGTTATGTATCAAAATAGCAACAACACCAACATGAGGGACTTTAGACAAACTTACTCATCAATAAATATCACCTACTTGATTTATTTAGTCCAACTTAAAAATCAAGCAGCAGTTTCAAAATGGAAGTGATGATGAGCGCGGTGTGTTTTGGTGTTGCAGTGGCGTTGGCGGTGGCAATATGCGGGTGGAGATTCTTGAAGTGGGTTTGGTTACGGCCGAAGGCGATAGAGAAGAGTCTTAGAGAGCAAGGGTTGGATGGAACTCGTTACCGGTTATTGTTCGGAGACTTGAAAGAGATAGTGCAGATGACAAATCAGGCCACACTTAAACCCATCAAACTATGCGACAGTCTTGTTCCACGTGTCATACCGTTTTTCTATACCTCGGCAAACACTTATGGTACGCTCAATGAATATTTTGTCATGTATCAATATTTCGTTTTCCTTTTCACTTTGGTTTGATAATTGGGAAAATTATCAAAATAAGCATCTGTGAAAACAAATTTTAAGTTTTAGGTATCATTTGTAAGAAATTTTAAAAATATTATATGTATTATAAACTACTCGTGACGAGTAATTTGTAGAACCAATTATAACTTGTTACGCGCCCCTAAACTAACCGTAACGAGCACGTTCACTAATCATTTACTTGTCATGACTAAATAAGTTTCATGCCTCGTAATTAACGCCCACGAGTAATTCATAAGTCCCTTAGTCGCGACGAGTAGATTATAAGGTTAAACTAGTCGCGATGAGTTAACTGCTAATAAACTACTCGTGTAGGGAATGTAAACCGGGTAAACTAGTCGTCGCGACTAAAGGACTTATGAATTACTCGTGGGCGTTGATTAAGAGACATGAAACTTATTTAGTCGTGACGAGTAAATGATTAGTGAACGTGCTCGTTACAGTTAGTTTAAGGACACGCGACAAGTTTTAATTGGTTCTACAAACTTTTCGTCACAACTAGTTTATAATACTTATTTTTGTCACGACTAGTTTATAATACCTATTTTTGGAATTTTTTGTAAACAGTAACTAAAACTGGAAATTTATTTTCACAAATGCTTATTTGGGAATTTTCCCGTAATAATTCGGGTTACAGTTAATTTAGTCAAACATGAGTATTTTTAAACTTTATCTTTTAAGCGGACCATTAAACTTTACTATATTATAAACATCAATTAACATATGAAACTTAAAAATAGCTAGAATAATTATATCAATTAACAACGAGTGTTTTTGTTTTAGTGACTTGTATTGATGTTTCTAGCGTCTTGCTAGTTAAATAAAATTTTTGTTGGTCGTTTAAAAGAAAATTTATATCCATTATCTAGTTCAAGCATAATTACTCCGTATCAACATGAATGTAGCAAGTTAGATTGAATGATCAACGCATCCATACGCAGAAGCTACAATGGGGGAACATCATTAGGGCCCACCAGGGTCGGAATGGGCCCTGGGCACTGACTTTGGGCTTTAGAGTTTAGCTAAAAAACTGCTTATGTTCTTTTTCTTAACGGTCACTTGGATCACTGATAACATTGACCGACCGACCCAATCATACCATTTCACCCTCATGAGAAAACTCACCATTGATAAGAAAAAAAACACTAGCACAATCTAAAACCAGTGTACAACATGGACACGAGTTCGTCTGAACCCGGTCTTTTATGTAGCTATAGTATCGAATTAACGAGCAAACCAATTCTATTTCAGTGAGGGAACCCATCAGAAAAAGAAAAGGTGAAAGAAGTAGAAAAGAAAAGGTGAAAGAAGTAGAAAAGAAAAGTATATTGGTTGTGTTTTGGATTTGAAGATAATGTGTTGTAAAGGGAAGAAGAAAGATGCGTGTTGTTGTGCTCCCATTCCGGAATCTTTTTATTTAGGGTTAAATGTGTTTTGAGCTTTAAGCCCAATGTAATACTTTAATAGTGCAAGATAATATATATTTACTTTTGTTATTTTCATTTAATTTAGTGTGTAAATTATACTTCAAAACGATTTAGATTCTTTTAACGATGGTAAACAAATTTATTATAAGGTAATGAATTCTAAAAAATTAACTCTGACCCCTGGTTAAAAACTTTTGGTTCAACCTGTTAAACATAACCCTGTTTAACCCATCAGGTTTGAGTAATATTAGTTCTATTAGGTATGGTCCCTTTTAATGTAAAAGTCCAAATTTAACATATATTTTCGGTCCCTTAACTTAAATGTTTAAGTTTCATCATTACGTCCATCCATCTTTCTTTGATTTTTGTTTTGATTTCAAATAATCAAATCCTATATGAGTTCAAAAGGAAAGGTTAGTTTTTTTATGGGTGAGGATTACATAAATGATGTTTGCATTTGTTATATCGAAATAAATTCCGTTTTAAAATGGTGATTGAAAGTGTTAAGAATTATTTTCAAAACATGAAAACGTGTAAGAAACAATTATAATACGTAATTTAAAATAACTTTGTATTTTATTGAATGTTGACAATGTTGTTTTGTTATGATAGTGATATTGCATTCTATTTATCCTTATAATCTACTATAATTTAAAATAATATGCACCAATTTATATATGCACACATGTAATTCTTGTTGCTATATAGGTAGCACATTCTTTACCTGGATGGGACCACGACCTGCGGTGCACTTAACAAAACCTCCATTAATAAAACAAATATTGGCTGATTATAATCAATTTCAAAAGCCAAAAGGAGGCAATCCGTTAGCAACGATGCTAGCAAAAGGAGTTGTAAGTGCGGACGGGGATCTATGGGTCAAACATAGAAGGATCATCAACCCTGCATTTCACGTTGAGAAACTTAAGGTTCCATTTACGCGCTGTTTATGCTTGGATATTTAAACTAATTGAAAACTTGACCTTTGATTGATTTCAATGTGTATTTCTTGCTGTAGCTTATGTTACCAGCCTTTCACATTAGTTGTAGTGAGATGATTAGCAAATGGGAAGGGATGACAAAAGGAAGGTCATGCGAAGTTGATGTTTACCCTCATCTCCAAACAATGACCAGCGATGTTATTTCACGTACGGCATTTGGTAGCAGCTATGAGGAAGGAAGAAGGATATTTGAGCTTCAACAAGAACAAGCAAAGCTAGTTATACAAGCCGCACAATCAATCTATATTCCAGGATCCCGGTGAGTATTTTTCCCATTGTCGAAAAGTAACAGTCACTCAAAATGGACAGGTAAAAATGGTATGGGGTTAAGTTGTGCTTGGGCCAAACTGGCATCAATTTGGTTAGATACAAAATGATTTGAAATGGATGATTTTATAAAAAAAGAAGTATCCAGTAACTAAATTCGCTTTTGTGGCAGCTAACAATGGTGGTAGTCTAAATTGACCTGCTATGTATTTTTAGTAGACCTGAATTAACTAATAAACATTTTTTTTTTACCTGAATCAACCAATTTCTTGAAGAATTGATCATAATTGCTAATAATATTGATTTTACATATGTATGATTGATAGATTTTTGCCTACAAAAAGAAACAGAAGGATGAAGGAGATATACCGAGAAGTGAAAAGTTCGATAAAGAAAATTATTAATAAACGATTAGAGGAAAGTGGAGAAAAAGAAGATTTGCTGGGCTTATTGTTATATTCAAATGACAAAGAAATCAGTCAACAAGGGAACGATAGTTTTGGACTTAGTATTGATGAAGTCATTGAAGAGTGCAAACTCTTCTACTTTGCAGGGCAAGAAACTACTGCAAATTTGCTTACTTGGACCATGGTTTTGTTGGGTCAGCACACGAATTGGCAAGATCGTGCTAGAGATGAAGTTCTAAAAGTGTTTGGGGACAGAAGACCAGATGTAGACGGATTAAACCATTTAAAAATCGTAAGTCTCTTTTGTCCTTTGTAATTGTCGAGACCTGACACGATGGATATGAAGAGTTTTTATATGTAAAGTTACCGGCTAAAGTTTACAACTTCATTTATTAACTACCTATTACCTAACCAATAACAAAAACACAAGTAAACCTGCTTTGATTCCAAACTATTTCTCTTGGTTTGCAGATTAATATGATCTTGCATGAGGTACTTAGGTTATACCCGCCCGGTTCGGTTTTAGGACGGATGATTCATGAAGAAGTTAAAATAGGAAACTTAACATTACCATCGGGATCGATGCTTATGCTGCACATGATGCTTTTACATTACGATGCTGATATATGGGGCGATGATGTGAACGAGTTTAATCCAGAAAGATTTGCTGAAGGCGTGGCAAACGCAACCATGGGTCAAGCTTCGTATTTTCCTTTCGGAGGGGGGCCACGTATATGCGTTGGACAAAATTTTGCTGTGTTGGAAGCAAAACTCGCACTCGCTATGATTCTAAGACGCTTCTCCTTTGAGCTCTCGCCATCATACTCACATGCTCCACATATCATTATCACCTTGCAACCTCAATATGGTGCTCAATTGATTTTGAGTGAGGTTTGATGATTATTGTGGCCAAAACTAGTTGCATACGTGTTTATTGTGTTTATTGTTAAATATGTACCACCATTTGAGTGAGTTTTGATTATTATTATTGTGGCTAAAACTAGTTACATATGTGTTTATTTTTTACTAGTTTGAGACCCGTGTATTACACGGGGAATTAATAAAAATTATAATATTTAAACATTAAGCAAAATACAATCAATAACACATAACATAATTATCATATATTATTAATACAATTACAAATTACATTAAAATTACAGGAATTACAAAACAAACATTACGCAACTATTTTACATATAAGAAAAAATTTCCTTGTACACTACATTTGTGGTTGTATTGGTCAGATTACCTTGTTTATCAAGAATCAGAATCTTTAGCACACACCTACTTGTAACTATTGACAAGGCGACATATAGCTGTCCATGTGAGAACACAGGTTCTTTCAAGTACGAACCAACCCAAGATAATGATTGATCTTGGTTTTGTTTATGGTCATTGCAAAACATATTGCAAGGGGAAACTGTCGTTTTTGAAACTTATATGCTATTTTGTTGTCTGTTGGAGTCAGTGGTGATCTGTGGATCAAAACTCTATCTCCAACGTTAGTTCCAGAAATAATTTTTGCTTCAACTACACGAATATCTAAATATATAATTTGTAGTCGAGTACCGTTACATAAGCCTTCTTTCTGGTTAAGATTTCTAAGGAGCATAATAAGAACATCGGTTTGAACCCGATATTACAAAAACCGGTTTGTAGTTATAAACCATCGGGTTAGGACCGGTTTGGAGTTTTTCTTTTAGCTAAAACCAGTTTGAAGCCGATATTTTGGAACCGGTTAGACAAAAACAGGTTTCATCCGGTTTAAAACACGTTTGTAGCTCAAAACTAATTTATAGCTTACATATCATATCTATTTATAGCTCATTAACCATTCCATGAAATGCCCCACTGAAAAATCAATTTATTGTGAAGGAAAATATGATTGCAATTATAATAATGATATTAACAATTGCTTATGTTACAATAAGAAAGATATTTTGAAACCGATTAGTCAAAAACAGGTTTAACCCGGTTTAAAACCCGTCTGTCTATATACGTCAGCTTCAAAACTAATTTATAGCTCACATATCATATCCATTTATAGCTCATTAACCATTCCATGCAATGCCCGGTTGAAATTTGAAAATCAATTTATTGTAAAGGAAAATAGGAAATATTAATTGGAAATCAATATATGGTAATTAGTTCCAGCTGTAATGACAGTATCAATACATAGATACCAACACTGATCGGATAATATCAATTGACGTAAGTGTTGGTTGACGTACGTGAAGACCCAAATTTATTGGTAGCATATGGTAAGTAAAAGATTCTTGGTAATGCTTTGGTTGACAGTTTCTCAAGGTTATAAAAAAAGATGATGATATATACAATCTGCCAAAACGTCTTTATAAAATATAAGCCTTTAAAGTGTAAAGAACTGGACGTTCAATGAATTGCTCGGGTTTAAACCGAAACCGGTTTGCGCACATCTAGTAACAAATGTGTCAACTACTATTTTAAAAAGGAAGTGGTAAATAGCAAATGTTGTTTAATAATTTATTGTTGTATAATAAAGGAAAATTACCTAAAATGAAAAGTGACATACCTTTACACTAAATGTGTCAACGGATGCACCAACAGTAATGGAGTCAGATTTTTGATGCTATTGAATGAATTAAACAAACAAATTTAAGTAAGACAAAACAAATCAAAATATCAATTGATTTGAAATTGGAAATAATTCTTTATTAAAAAGTGTTGATTGGCCATGTAAAGTTTAAAATATCAATTGAAAAAGTGTTGGTTCACCATTCTTTTAGGCAATTAGCAAACCAAGGATAGGATAACAATAAACTATTGACGAAAATAAAAAATCATTCATTTTGAAAATTAAAGTTGAAATCCAAGCATTAGTGAAAAATAATTGAATAGAAACAATTCCAAGTACAACAAATCTAGATTTTAATTAAAACAGATAAACTTTATTGTCAAAGATCAACATTTTTAGTCGTCAGCATTGCTTTGATTTTTGAACAGTTATTAAGTGAAATCCAATACTTACAAGTTACAATCTTAAAAGTTAATACAATATAATTGCTAATATATTAAATGCATAATTAAATTAAATTGATTTATCTAGTGGATATGGGTTAGAAAAAATAAGGAGTCATGAGAGCATGACAAGTAGCAAAAATTTGTAGCGTGCCAATCATGAAACCGAGGGAGGGCACCCCGAGACCCGTTTTTTTCTTTAGGTGCCAAGTTTTTATCCTAAGCGACCCAATACAACTAATTCGAGATTTGGTCATTCCCCACAAAGATACTTCCTACAAATACTTTTCACTTACCAATAACAGTTAAGGGGGCTCATAAGAATATTCACCAGGATTCAATTTCTTGTAAGGTTCATGCTGGCCCCAACGGGGAGCCGATGGTTGTGAATGTGCCTAACGGAAAATTTGCAGGTTGGCACTCAAGAATATTCATCATGGACTCGACTTGTGACTGCTCCACACCAATTTAACCCCAAATACTTATAAGTTATATTGTAGTTAACCTCGAGGCCGGAAACAAGGTGAAAACATCTAAGAATTCTTGTGATATTATGGAAATCTGAAGCGGCCTATTCTCCGCGAAAAAGCACATCATCTGCGTAAAACAAATGGGACACAGCCTAGTTTTTGTCAAACCATATTGAACAAAATGGTATTTAACGTACTCTAAATATTTTACAAGTTTACTGTACTTTTGTAGCTAACATTTTACGCACATCCATCCACACACAACGAGACTCTTTTGTCACATTCCTATCCTTACCATGGCTAAATTTAACCACATAAGTTGAGATAGGAGTCAACCGACGGCATTTCCAAACATTTCACATTTATTTATTTTAAAACTTATAATATATTCACCATTAAAACTGTTATATCGTCATCCTCGTCGTCGTCGTCGTCATACGTTATATACGATGTGTATAACCTAGCTACCGGTGAGTTCAACCAGTTAAACATGATTCTAGAAAAGAACAAATTGATAATAGAAACACAAACGTTCACACGATATTTAGGGTAAACCTCTCGTATTATTATAATTAAGAAATTAGCTCAAAACCTGAATACAATAATCCCTCTCATAATACAATAGCCCTATCATGGCTATGTATTTATAGTGTGACCCAAAATTAGCCAACAAATAATTACTAAATATAATAAATCCTAATTGCAACCCCATAAACCCATTACAACATTAATGAATTTCACGGGCCCAATAGGTCCAACCGGTCACCTACACGTGACGGGCCTATATTGATGGAAATTACCAACAATCACCCCTTAATTTCCAACTCGAAACTAGGAGATCCTCAACGCCGAGCAATCTTCTCATCTCGTTAAACTTGATTCTCGCAAGTGCTTTCATAAGAATGTTAGCTCCCGGTTCCTTGCCACTTATCTCTCCACCGCTAGCATTGCCGACTTTACATCCAAATGATGCAACTGCCATCCCTCAGTAGCTGCAATGACAATGAGCATATGAACGGTTTCAAGTTTCGCCACAGGAGCAAAGACCTTGTCAAAATCGATTCCGTGTTGTTGCACGTAACCCTTTGCCACGAGTCTTGCTTTATATTTATTAATCAAACCATCTGCATTTGTTTTCACCTTGAAAACCCACTTCAATCCGATAGTTTTAGCCCCTCTTGGTAACTAGGCTAACTTCCATGTGTTGTTTCGTTTTAATGGATTCGAGTTCCATTGCATAGCCTTTATTCACTCCAGTTTAGATTTTGCTTCGCCAAAATTTCTCGGTTCACCTTCTTCTAACAAAATAAGTTCAATGTCTCCCACTTCCGAACATAGGACATAATCATTGAACTTAATCGGTGCGATCAGAACACGTGTAGATCTTTGTAAGCTAATTTCTGGTTCATTAAGTGTTGCTGTCGCTAAATCAGTTGCTGTTGGTGTAGCTAAACTTGTTGGAATTAGCGACCAGAGTATCAGAATCCGTCGTTGATTCTGTTGCTGAATTTGGCGACAAAGCTGAATTTTCGTCGCTAATGCAATTGCTACCCATAGGCTCGGCTACAAATTGCCTAACTCCGGTATCAATAACACCGTTCCAATCAACCTAAAACAAAAACCCGAATTCTAGCTCCATTTCTTCATTGTTTTGCCTCGAGTTAGACCAAAACCACGTCTTCTTCTCTTCAAAAACCACATCACGAGATATCCCAACCTTTTGAGTCTTTGGATCGAACAACCGGTAATCTTTGTGTAACACCCCAGCTTTAAGCGAAATACGCCCCGGTGTAACGTACAGATTACTCATAAGCTCGCAACACTATTGATAACGACAATATATTTATTTTATTCCATAATTTCGCAAGTACACAAATAGTTCGATAATAAGATAAATAACATTGGATAGATATGAAACAATTATTATTCGGTTTAAGAGGGGAAAGGGCACCCATATGAGTAGGGTGTATGGCTTCCAACCCACATGGTAACACCACCCCACCCCATGTGGGTAAGGTGCATGGCTTCATTCTATGGCAAATGTTTGCCACACAAAATTGATTCATTGTTGACCATTGAAGAATTAAATTAATTAATAAAGTTCTAGGGTACTTGTGGGTAGGTGTTGCCAGTAACTTTGTGATTTGTGGGTAATCAAGGGTAGAAATGAGGTGGCGGTACATAATTGACTGGTGCATAGGTGATACCCATGAGTGCCCCTACCCCTCTAATAAATTCTAAGGTCAGTCTATTTTTGTTGTCCTGGCACTTCATCGTATCAACATGCAGCACGTTTAAAATAATATATTTTGTTAACAACACATGTGGGTGAGTTTTCATAAGTTTTTGTGTATATAATATATATAAAATGCGTGACTTAACGATCATCATGCAATAAGTATCCAACAAACACGTTGCACATAATTCACGTATAATCATAAACAAGATGCGAGAATAATATTAACATGAACGATATTTGTGAATCGCTTTGTAAACAATTTCATAACTAACGAGATAAAAATTTATGACATGCTACACCCCAAAAATATTAAAAGTGTTAAAACGGGTTATGAAAAACTCACATGTTAAATAAGCAAGAATGAGTAAATAGGCGAAGATGTCTTTAAGAGAGTGAACCGACAAGGTTCGGTTCAACAAGCGACCCTAGATAAATAAATAACTATGATCAAATTAAGGTTGAGGAAAGATAAGAAATAGATGGCCGACTTGTTCGGTTTATAATTCTTAAACAAAAAGTTTGTTAAAAATATATTTTTATTCTATTTTTATAAGTTAAATGAAATAGATTAGCTATTTGATTTTTAATCAATTTATTTTAGTTTTAGAAAAAAAAAATAAAGGTTATAATAATTATTAGTTAATTTTAATGATTTCGGTTCGTTTCTGAGTCGAATATTATTTAATAAAACAAGTTTAATGAGTGGTTCATGCTTTTAGTCGGACATGAACTCGGTTTGATTCGGGTTTATGTCTAAAATGCTTCAAATGATAATATGGCGTGACATGTTGGAAAATCTTAGTCTTGCTTGTTAGGTTTGCAAAAGTTAGTTTTTAACATAAAACTTATTTTTTAACCGGACATTAACGTGCCGACGAGCGATAGTGAAAACACAACCACGGTTGTTAATTTAGAGTGATAACATGATGGTGATAACATGATATGTTGTACATAAATAAGACAATAATTACCTGAGGATGGAATATGAAAGAAGAAAGAAGAACTTGATCGGGTTGACTTTCTGGGCCAAACTTGAATTTTAGCACCAATTGAAAAGCAAGAACACAATTGAGAGTTTAACATGTTGTGGTAAATAATTTGTGGAAGTATGAGAGGCTTAAAATAGGCTTCAAATAGTTAATAACAAGGTTGAAGTGATTAATTGCATAAGCTAGTCATAAGGCTAGTCTTAAGTAATAGTAGTCACCAAATAAATGAGTTTTGACCCAATTTGGTGAAGGAGGAAGTTAATTGTCAACACAAAAAATAGTCTAGGTTCATCCAAGACTTGCAAAACGAGTTAAAGGACGGGAATTTAGAGAGGATGAGAAGAAGACGGTCGACCCGTCTTGAAGCACCCCAATAATTATAAACAATTAAATAACACAATCAAATACTCAATAAATATGAAGATTTTATTAATAATTGATGATCTGAAAAGTATTAAAATTTTAAAATGGGTCGGGTTTTTGGGTTTTTAAAAATGACGAATGTCATAGGATTCATAGCTTTTAGAAATTTCGTCTCGAAATCAAATTTAAAATATTTTTTTTTAAAAAGAAAACAACTACTATATGGAATCATTAAAAGTTTTAACAAATTTTATATACATATAAAAAATAAAATTAATTAATAAATAAATTAATGACACTGTTATTTGAATGACCTGAAAAACACCACAAATGGGATGTATGGCAAGGACACTTATATATAGGATGTACCAGCGGCGTATCTAAAATGCCCTTATCATACTACATTTGCCCCGTTTCCTAAAATCATTCCAAGTTCCGAGTTATTCCACGCAACCGTACTTATTATGTTTTCCGTGCGACGAATTTGATAATTACGTGTCGAACCGTAATTGCCTTTATCGTCGGATGGTCTACATAATCCATCCCATTGTGTGGGTAGATAACAAATAAATTGTTATATGAAAACTTGAAAATCAAGAACAATGAACTGCAAGGATCAAACTTATAAAAATATATAAACAAACCCTTGAAGTCAATGATTACGCGAAAATATTAGGTAAAAATAAATAAATTAAACTATTAAAGTTTAAACAAAATAAACTACGTTATTGGGGTTTAAACGAAATAAATGATGGTATTAAGGTTGAAAACGATATAAACGATGTTATTGAGGTTTAAACGAAATAAACAAAACTATTGAAGTTAAAATGAAATAAGCGAAACTCTAGAGTAACACAAAATAATAAAAATAACGAATGAAAACATTAAGGTCATGAACATCTTAATAAATAAATGGAATATTGGGGGTCGAGAATAGCTGGGTGATTTGAACTAACAAAATATAACCAAGTAAGTCGATACCGCGTTGAGTTCAAGAATAAAAATACATAAACGGAATTTTTGTGGTCAAAATAGATTAAGTTCTTAGGGTCAATAATGACACGTTAAACAAGTGAAAATTTCATATAAAATAAAGAATCAACATGAATAAAGGTAACATTGAGATTAAGAATAACAAAGTGAATAATTGAAACTTCAAGATTGAGAGTAACAAAGTAAAACATCGGACTCAAATTGATGAAACATTAAGATAAAAAATAACAAGATGGTTCAATGAAACATTGAGCGCGAAAAGAACCAAATAAATAATCAAAATAATTCATGTAAAGCAAACATAAAATGAACATGTGACTTCTACCAGATAGCTATAATCATAGTCATGGTTATAAATAAACGAATCTGTTTAGAGGTAACTGGTAATAGACAACCAAATGTAGAAATACGGTTTCTATTAGTTAACTATGTACCCAACCATGTTCATAGTCCCAACTTCCACTAAACGAATACGTTCATGGAAATCGGTCATAGACCGCGAGATAGATAACAAAAGTAAACCAAATCAACAATGCGACTATGTAGTATAAATGATGCATGTATGCGCGTTTCGTGCTTGACAGTAAATACAAACGAAAATAGCTCAACAATCAATAAATAACTAAACTCAAATATAAACTTCATAAACAACATTCGAAGGAATTAGATACATAGAATTATTTCAATAATATTCATAAACAACATTCGAAGGAATTTGACTACAGGGGCGGATCTACTTCATAACCAGGGGTAGCATCCGCTACCTCTCAACTTTTCGTCGGCAGTGTAATTTTTTTTCATTTTGGGTTGGTTTTCGTATTTCACCACCCTTGAAAAAAATATTACGTTACCCCTATTTGTTTAAAGTCCAACTAATTTAAAAGTTCATATCAAATAAAGCCCAAACAAAGTTTAAGGCCTAAAGCAAATAATAACCATTAACCTTTTTTTCTTCCGTTTGAACGAGAAACGTTAAACATAAACAAGCTCAAACAGAAACAGACTCAATAGAATCATTATTTTGTAAAAGTTCAAATCAAATAAGCCCAAACAAAATGCATAAAGCAAATAGAAGTCGTTAACCTTTTTTTTTCTTTCGTTTGAACGAGAAACATCAAACACAAACAGGCTCAACAAAATCATCATTTTTAGGTTGCATACGGTTTTGGATATGCAAATTCAAGAACTTGGAAACAGATTCAGCGATGTCTTAGCTAGTTTGTTAGAAAATATTTCTTGTTTAAATCTATGAGATTTGTTTTCCAAGTTTGACATATCTAAGATAGTGGCATTTTTGGAAATGTATCTAAATGATTTTAGTAATGAAGAAAGATTGTGTATTTCGAGTGATCGTACGACCTTTTATCACACTTAAAAGGAAGATGATAAATTTGCAAAATTGGGTGGAATGTGTGACCCTGCTCATGTAAGAGTGGAAACCAGAAAGTGTACCACTTTTCCTTTGATTCGTCAAATATTGAAGCTAGCGTTGGTTTTACCGATTGCAATCGCAACCATTGAAATGTGTTTTTGTTTATACAAAAAATTTTTTTTAAACGTTACCCCTGAGATTTATGTCTAGATTCGCCACTGATTGACTAAGTTTTTCTCCTCGTTATAGACACTTTCCGGGTAAGTTGTCTTATGTAAATTCGTTCATAATTATTCAAAGAACAATAAACCTTAATCAATTATGAGATTGAGGGGATTTAACGGGTCAATTGGACTCCGACCCGTTTAAGGGCAAATTGGTCAACAAAGTTGACCAATCAATTTCTAACACTTTTGATCTGAACCGACTTTCGGTCCAAAAGACTTTTATTTTTGACTCTAGATTTTAAGGCTACTGACCAAAACCCGACTTCTGACTCGCTGTTCGGATTCTGGTCAGTACCAGCTCACTTATTTGTTAAAAATCTCATAACCAGAGTTCTAGACATCCGTTTGGATCGATTCCAGTAGCACTGTTCTCGGTTTGAATTGTAGTTTATTGTCTCAAAGTTTCAGGTCTTTTTGGATTATCTCAGTTAGCGCGTTGAAGGATGATTCACTCGTTTTATAGTATTTTATTCTTATTATTTCGCAAACTCGCTGAAGTAATAAGGTGAAAGATCATTCCCCTCATATATTACTGT
This sequence comes from Bidens hawaiensis, assembly GCF_021521415.1. Classification (NCBI taxonomy): domain Eukaryota; kingdom Viridiplantae; phylum Streptophyta; class Magnoliopsida; order Asterales; family Asteraceae; genus Bidens; species Bidens hawaiensis. Next base: position 93,306 of record NW_027492592.1, read on the forward strand.
TTTTCAATTACTTTGGGGACATATACGTATTATCTCATATTTTTACATTATATATACTCAGCTACCAAACGTAAATCTTGTGTGTTATCAATTAAATGCTGATTGCTATTTGCTTAACTGTTTACTTTATCGCATTCGGAGAGGTCCATCATAATCACATTAAAGTATGACCAGACGCCATCTTAGTAGCCAAAGACCGATTCACATGGCGATGGTCAACCGACACCCACATTTTTATATGCTAGTCATAGTAGCCAATGCCCAATTCGCAAGGCAACGGACAACTGACACAACTATTTGCTCATGGTTTGATTGATTTATACTCACATTATTTTGTTTGCTCATTTATTATATATTATTATTAGTGTCAAAACTGGTGATTATCTCACTCAACCATCGTGTTGACAAATCTATGTTTATTTTGTACGCATATGCAAGTTATCAGTTAGTTTGAAGTTAAGGTGAAGAATATATAGAGAGACCATTAGATATTAAAATAAAGGATATTTTCGTTTTATTTCGTTTTAGAATTTTCTGTTTAATTTGGATTATTATTGTCACGTTTGGAAGTTATGCACTTATTTGAATTTTGAAATAAATAAATTAATTAGATATTAACATTATTTTTTTTATTGTATGATAGTAACTTGTGAGCTATGAACCAATGGGTTAGCAGCCCGACATTTCCGACTTAGGTTGGGGTGTGACAGATCACATGATATGTTGTACAGAAATAAGACCATAATTACCTGAGGATGGAGTATTAACGAAGAAAGAAGAACTTGATCGGTTCGACTTTCTTGGCCAAACTTGAATTTTAGCACCAATTGAAAAGAAAGAACACAATTGAGAGTGCAAAGTGTTATAGTAAAACGTGCTAAAATGTCGTAATGCATATACAAATCAGTAACGCAGATGCATACGTGTATGTAATACGAAAGATATGAAATGTCGAGCTTTAGCCTCGGTATTAGCTCTCGAGAATCAGGCGACACGCAACATAGCCCGAATGTTACCGAAAGCACAGTTAATAGTCAAATGGTGGACATAGACCAAATGATTAGCGATGATGAAATGCTGGTGTGTAAATACCTGACGAGTATTTCAGATTATAAAAAGAAGACGGAAAAAAGGGGAGCGGTGACAAATACCAGGCAACAAGCGTTGGAAGAAGAGGATATCAAGAGAACATACGGGTAATTGTCTTATTATTATTTTATATATTATATATCATTATTACACGTGAAAGATAAATTAGCGGGTACACGTAACAATGAGCCAATACAGTAATGCGTACGCGTATCGCATGCAGATAGTAATGATTACATGTACATACAAGTGAAATGGTAAATCGAGTAGACAATGAATTAACACAAATATATATAAAAACATAACATTTATTATGACATGACAAATCTGTATACGTGATGTGTGTTTAATAAATATTATCATTATTGTATATTTTAATTATATTCAATTTCTGGTTATATTAATACGTATACGTATCGGTACGCATATCAACATAATGCATAGGTGAAGTAACGTTTAAAACTATCGATGTTACTGTTGCGTCGCGTATATGCACTATTGGTATATGTATCGGTGTATGTACAATGCACGCATACAGTTATTCGTAGGCGTATCACGTGCAGATGGTATTGCATACGTGTACATATACGTGAAATGATAAATCGAGTAGGCAATGAATTAACACAAATATACATAAATTGAGTAGGTAATGAGTTAACGCATATATACATAAAAATAACATTTATTATGACATGAAAAAACTGTATACGTGATGTGTGTTCAATATTATTATTTTGCATTTTTTAATTATATCTATTTTGTTTGTTATATTAATACATATCGTATCGGTACACACACCAACATAATGCATATGTGAAGTAACGTTTAAAATTACCGATGTTGCTGTTGCGACGCACATATGCACTGCTGGTATACGTATCGATATATGTAACAAAGCGCATACAGTAATGCATATGCTTATCGAATGCAGATAGTAATGCATATGTGTACGTACACGTGAAATGGTAAAATCGAGTAGGCAATTAATTAACACAAAATGTACATAAAAAATACATTTATTATGACATGACAAAACTGTATACGTGATGTGTGTTTAATAGTATTATTATTATCACTGTATTTTTTTAATTATATTTATTTTTCTTTGGTTATATTAATATGTATACGTATGAGTACACATGCCAACATAATGCATACGTGAAGTAACATTAAAACTATCGATGTTACTATTGTGCCGAGTATATGTAATGTTGGTATACGAATATATGTAACGTCCCATTATTAAAATTACATATAGTTACACAACTTTTTTTCGTTAATACGTGTTATAAAACCATGATATACAGGATGGACCTGTTGAACATGCAAACAGTGTGCATACAAAAGGCTTGTTCCTGGTATCAATGCTACTGGGTAACCAGGTTTATTACAAAGTGGTCAACTGTTGGGCTGCGGTGTTGAACTACCTAGAAGGACACAGAAGCTCGGGATCAATATCATGATTATTTTGCAGAATGACAATAATTGTAAGTTTACACTATACACAACGTTATTTGTTTAAAAAGTTTTTTTTTTAAATAACGTCAAGTGACATGATACTGTTGTGATAGATTTAAAGGACGGTTGAAAAAAGTTCAACCAAGAAAAAAAGAGATAAAAAACACAGTGAAAACATGTTAGCAGTGCTAGAAGGTGATAAAGAAAGGATTGATTTAAGATCATATGACGCTATGCTTATTCCCGTACATGAACGAAGCCAATTTTACATAATGGCGTTCAATTTGGTGAACCGAAGGACTCATATATTAGACAACATGGTGACAAGTGTGTACGATTGCAGATACAGTCGTAACTATGCGGACAAGAACACTCCATACAAAGTGGTAAGTTGGGCATAATTTAAGATAATTGGTGTTGCGAGCATGTAGTTCATATGTGTATTTATTAATAATGCATATATGTAATGGAATGCCAACATGTGCTATAATGATACACGTTTGTTAAAAAATGAGTTTCTTTTTTTTTTCGTAAACACAGAGAGAAATATTTTGCAACTATCTGAGCTCGGTCGGACACCCGAAGGATGAAGAGATGGCAATAACATTGGGGGCGGCCAGACCAAAAAAAATGGATTTGATATGGGCAATAATAGAAACTTTACCGAATGTAGAATTTTCGCAATGCGCCACATGGAGTTTTATGTAGGAGCCAACAAAGATGTTGATTGCCATTTCAGCACCGATGAGGTTAAAATGACTGAGCAGATTAAGATTCTTCGAATGAAGTATGCAGCCCGCATATTGTTATCAGAAGAAAACAGTGTCAAGAAAAACATGTTGAAGGACGCTAAAAAATGGGAAGTAACCAAGCAAAAAAAGGCCCGGTTAAGAAGGTTTCGTTCAAGGAGTTTGATTAGTTATAGTTGTTTTGTTTTTCATTGAAAAAAAAACATATACTTGGTTTCGTTAAAACATGTTGTGAATGGTAGCATGCGTTAACTGACGATTGTGGTAGAAAAATACGATGTTTGAATATTATGAAAAATCTGATGTTTGAATATTATGAATGGTAGTATGCGTTAACTGTCAATTGTGGTAGAAACATATGCATATTATGTTTGAATCATGTATCTGAATGTAACGTGCCAAAATAGGAACACACACACACATTATCTATTTCATTAATTGATAGTGCATTATAACGCGAGGTACACGGGCAACTACAAAACTCGCGCATGCCATGTCGATGGTGGTTATAAGGCATCATCAGCTTACATGTTTTACAAAAATGTTAAGAAAAGCATGTAAAACACATGTTACACACGTGTAATACACGAATGTCGGGTTCGGCCAGGATTTTATAATTGTGATGTTTTAAAAGAAACATAAAATATGATTTAGGACTGACACATATTTACATTCTGAACGGTGTATGGATAGGCACGTTTACGATGTTATGCACTATGAGGACGCACATGAAACGTACACTGACTAAGTGCAACACGAAGCATTAAAGGATGTATGGGAGTTTCACAAAACGTATAAGTAACACAACACGCGTGTGAAAAATGAAAAATATACGCGCACATAAACAAACTGTATAGATGTCAGACTACACGCGTGTAACACATGTATAAAACTAAACAACACGAATGTACATGTCAACGCGTAAATGTTAATACATCGCATGCACATTACGAACACACGAAAAACGAATGGACCATGTCTATGTATGTAAACAAATGTGCAGATGTCGGACTACACGCGTGTAACATGCGTATAAATCGAACGACACGAATATATGTGTCAAATTGTGTGTAAATGTTATACATCGCGTACACATTACGAACATACGATAAAGAGCGAAACATATTTATCTATGCAATGCACATGCGCAATCTTCAAAACACAAAACGCAACACTAAAATAACACGCACATGTATTACATTCGTTTAGTTTTTTTTTCAAAACGGTCAATGTACATGTATTAATAACAAAATGTTATAAAGCATAATACGCAACCAAATGTACTATGCGCTTATTGAGTATATGTAATGATGTTACGCGCATACATAATGAAAAAAAACAAGCACGAAGTCAGGAAGAAGCCATACGGGCTGACCGCTTGACATAACGTTTAACCACATGATCAGACGTTAACCCTATCGCAGAGGTATCATGTTCAGACACATCAGCAGCGGGAGCCTAAACGAGTTGAAAACCCATAATTATCATCATATGTGTTAAACATGCGTTTAACATATTCTCATGTTTCAAACTCTACATGCATAACAGATATGAATTCTTTATGCACATCAGGTTTCCAATATGTTGTGCCATTTGGCGTCAAGTAAACAGTGATCGACATGCCTCCAGCAATATTAAACATAAAAAAAACAAATTTAAAATATGTATACATTATCAAAAAATATAAAAAATTACAAAACACATGAAGTACGTGTTATATGTTAGCACGCATATCAAACGTTGTTGCACACTTATCAAATCGTTAAAAAGCGATTGGAACACGCATAGGAAAATTAGTGTTTAATACACACACATTATTATAATACATAATGTGTGTGCAGCACTGGCACACGTATCAGATCGTCCAAAGCGTGTAGAGCATGTGTAACAGGATCGTGTTAAATTCATATAAGATATTTGAATGTACAACTGCATATAATTTATAAACATTATTAGAATGTGTGTAATAATATACATTATTATAAGCTATTATGCACAGACTATGTGCACCACACGTATCATACACGTTAATGGACATCACGATAAGTACATGTAACAGATAATCAGTCGGTATATTTAGCATAATTAAACGTAACAAAAGCATTATCATATAGTTTGCACAGTGTGCGTGCGGCACGCGTATAAGAACAGTTAGCACGAGCAGGACATGTCACACCCCGACCAATGAAGGCGGAAACGTCGAGGCGCAACATGATTGCTCATTGCACAATGACACTATAAAGTTACAATATTTAAACAACTCATTTAAATCCATATCATCATAAATAACACGACAATTGTTCATACAAAATGCCAAATAGATAGATAAACAAATAACTTGTTCTTTCATTTTCTAATATCCTAAAGCCAAGATGATAAGTTTCTTCAAGTAATCCAATCAAGCTAACATCAAACCTGTAACATTGCATAAAATAGAGTTTGTTAACACAAAGGTTGGTGAGCAATTTTCATAGTTTTGGACAATAAGTATATAGTATGAAATCCACAACTAGTATATGAAAACAATAAATAATAGCAACAATTTAAATAATAAAACCGTCAATAAGAATAAATTGACGAACCGTCAATAAGAATACATTGACGACAATAATGAAATCGTCAATAAGAATACATTGACGACACCTTTTCTATATGGGGATACCATATATACTCGGAATTAACGTATGATCATACTTTGATGAGGCTACCCGCCTTAGCATTCAAGAATTTGCACATAATCATGTAAAGCATATAACACCAAATCGAGCATTTATTTAAGTAAACATATACAATAAGTGTTGTGGTTTAAGACTCAAGTATAAATCATTTGAATTTGAATAAGTATGCAATGCCACCACAAAAACGAAAGATGGGAAAACGGGGGGGGGGGGGGTGAAAAAGTACTCACATTAACAAGTAACTTGAAAGATAGTGTCGTGAATAATCGGAGAGATCGGTTTAACGAGCAAGACCTATATTAAACGGGTCTTGTGTTAGTAGGTAGTCTTTGAAGGGTTTAAAATAAAATACATGACAAATAAAGTAAATAAATAAAGTTTAGGATTTAAAATGTAAATATTTGAGAAATTAAATAAACGAGTTTTGTTAAATAAGTTTACTCGAAACCGGGTCTCGGTATTCTATTCATTAGTTTTTTTTCTTTTTTTACTCAACCTATGTTAAGTAATAATGTGGGTTAAAATGCAATATTGCAAAACCCTTGGTTATAAGAATACCAAAACGAGGTTTAAACGAGTGTTCGGGTTTGTCGGTTCGAGACTTGATAATTGACCAAGCTCAAAGTTAACTTCTCAAAATAATAAATGTTATGAGATAACTCAATAAAATCAAAATAGACTTAACCAAGTATGTAGTTCTATTGTGAAGAACCTTAACATTCGTTAAGCGAGTATACGATTTTATCGGTCCGAACTTGTTATAAGATCAAGTTGGTTACCGACATGCCAAGTATGTTTAGAAATTAACTAAAATTGATTTAAAATATAATCTTGAAGAAAAATATTAGTCTTGGTGGCTAAAAACACCCACTTGTGTGTCTTAAGCGAGTGAACTCGGTTTAGTTCGGTTTTTGCTTCGGTCCTTGACTCGGAATAAGACCAAGGAACTTGTAAAATAACTTATAAATAATAATACTCAAGTTTTACATTCAAAAAGTTAACAATAAAGCTTTTAAACGAAAGTTCGGTTTTTGGTTCGGTTCTCAACTCAGGATGAAACCGAGGCTAGTCACCACATACCCAATACCATGGAACTTGACAAATATGAACAATAAACTAAAATATGCAGAAGTTAAGCAAATATAACAAGTTATATGGTTAGATTTGTTAAATATATAAACAAGGACCATAAAGTCCTCCATGTAACCTTGCCTTACTAGCCCGACATTTCAACCTGCTGAGACCGGAGAAATGAAAGACCGAAGGTAAACAAAGAGTGTATATTATGTATATGTTGTAACATCAAGCTTTAAGTATCGAGAAGTTAGTTAAAATGAAAGATTAGCTTAGTTTGACCTTGAGAGTCAAACTATGAAGAACAACCTTAGAATTCAAGAATTTGAGAGAGAAATGAGGAAATAAGCAAACACAAATGAAGAAGATGGGTGTGTATATATAGGGTAAGTTGAATGGGTCTTTCATAAAGGGTGTTTAATGAAAATGGGTTGGTTATAGACCCAAGAAAGCACAAACTACAAATGGGTCTTTCAAGTCTTCATTTTGGTAGTTTTAGTCCATAGAGTTTGTTTTGAGCATTTTGGGAGCATTTTAAGAACTGAAAAGGGTGTTTTTTTTAGATCCAACAACTATAAAACAGATATATAACATAAAATTCATCATTTTGATAATATCGAAAAGTTCAGGATACATAACGGGTCGGGTGTGACATTCGTCAATTTCGGGTCTTGTTTGTATTCGTTTTTGTATTTGTTTATTATGTAAACCGACCCGATTTGTAAACCGAAGCTTATGTTATAATCAAAATGATGGATTTATGTTACAATATTGTTTCACACTTGTTGGGTCTTGAATTCATCCTATTTTTATTTTTATTTATTTATTTATTTATTTATTTATTTTTTTGTTGTTTTGTGTTTTTGTCTTGATCCATTTTGCATGAAAACTCTTGTGTCTCACACCCATATTTGACCACCAACATTACCCTATATATACACCACCTTTCTTCTTCATTTTCCCTTGCTACAACTCCAAAAAAAAAAAACTCTCTCAAACATCAAAAATTCAAGGTTATATTCTTAAGTGTTCTTGAAGGATTTTCGTCTTTCATCTTAATTATTTTATGTAGCCTTATTAATATTTGTTTATGGTTGTGCAACATATATATAATATACACCCTTTGTTTACCTTTGGTAGTTACTTCTCCGATTCCGGTCGGTGAGGTTTCGGACCCCATAAGGCAAGGCTTCATGGAGTACTTCGTGTCCTTGATATATATACATCTATATCACTTGTTCATACATATTAATCTTGCTTATTTTAGTTTGTTGGTCATGTTTACAAGTTCCATGGTTATGGGTTTTTAAAAGTCTATGCTTCGGTTTAACCGTAAATAGCTCTAAACCGTAAACCGAACTTTGTTACTAGTTTTGTTTGTTTAAACATACTTAGTGTTAGATCTAAGTTTCTAAAATCATTTTTACAAATTCTATGGTTATGGGTTTGTAGAATCTTACCTCGGTCTTAACCCGAAACACGATCCGAACCGAAAACCGAACTTTTGTTTAAAGACTTTATTGTTAACTTTTGGTATTTTTTTTATTTGTACATTATTATACAAGTTCTTTAGTGTTTGGACATGTGGAAACCATCTATGAACTTGTTGTGAGATGGAAACCGAACCAAACCGATTCTTGCTCGCTTAAGACACACAAGTGTGTTTTTTTTAGCCATCAAGACTTGTATATTTCTTTAAAAATAGTTACAAATTGATTTTTAAATATTTTCTTAAGTACTTGGAAATGTTGGATCCAACTTGATCTCATAACAAAGTTTGGACCAACAAAACCGAACACTCACTTAACGTGCGTTGTTAGTTCTGAAACAATGGAACTACTTACTTGGTTAAGTCTTATTAAATTTTACTGAGTTATCTCATAACATTCAATATTTTGGAAAGTTGACTTTGGGTTTGACCAATTATCAAGACCCGAACCGACAACCCGAACACTCGATAAAAAAAAACCGTTTAGTATCTTTATTCCAAAGGGATTTGCATTTTTGCATTTTATCCACCTTATTACTTAACATAGGTTGAGTAAATATTAAGGTTAGATACTTTAACCCGGTTTCGAGCAAACTTACATTTTTAAAGGGTTATTATTATAAATTCTTAAATAGTTACATTTTAAAACCTTGAACTTTAATTATTTACATTTCTCAACATTTATTTTGTTTAAATACCTTCAAGACAACCTTTCTAAATTCAAGACTTCTTTTTTTTAGGCATTGTGCGTTAAACTCGTCGTTCTGACAAATCTCCAAATTATCATCTTTCAAGTTTACTATTTGAAGGTGAGTACTTCATACCCTATTTTCCATCTTTTATTTTGGGGGTGACATTTCATACTTATTCAACAAAATGCTTTATATTTGAATCTTAAACCACAAACGTAGTTGTATACTTTACCTAAATAATTGCCCGATTTGGTGTTCTATGTGTGACAATCGTCAATTTCAGGTTAACTCCGTTAACTCCGTTAACTCAACTCCGTCAATTCAAACTTAAAGGTCACTGAATCTATAACGCACACCTCATTACATTTAAACTATGGTTTAAATGACGCTTAACACTTACTACATGTGTAGTCTTTCGGGAATTGCACCGAAACGCAAACGAGTTGACGCTAACCATTGGTGAATAAACGAAAACCGTCAAAACAATAATTATGTGATAATTATGTGCTAGGCTTATGTGTTATGTGATAACATGTTATATAACGTTAACTCAATGTGCAAACTAAGTTAATTAAGTTAGAAAAGTAACATTTGGAAGTGGAGGGACCTAGATGTAACATGATTATTATTAATAATATTATAAAACCCTAGCCTCTCTTTCTCTTCTCTCCCTCTAGACCGATCGGCCCTCCCTCCTATCCCTTTGGCAGCCGTCGACTTCATACACACACATACAATCAAGATTTTTCAAGTTTAATCGAAGATTAAGGTGCTAGGAAGGTATAAACAACTATCCTATGTATTTTACATGCTTAATTTTGAGTTTGAATGGGTTAATTATAAACCCTAAAATCTGGAAATTTCATATATTGTGTTCATATGATCTTTGTTTGATTTGATGATGTATTGATGATGATTTGATAACTAGAATTGATATTGTTACATGTTAATTGTTGTGTCTTTGATTTGAGTTCAAACAAAAACCCTAATCATGTATGTAATGTGTAATTGATGTGCATGGATAGTGATTATGATGTTTAGAATGTTATATGAATGATTTGTGGTCCATAGATAGTTAAATTGTTGAGTTTGGATGCAAACAGTTTCTGGACAGACTGTGTTGTTGATTTTTGATTGACTATAACGGGGTGCAAATGTGAAAATTGGTTGAGATTATTGATACTACAGTAAACTAGATTGAGTCTAGTTTCTATAGAATATAAATTTGCAATTTTTGGACGTGTAAAAGTTAACCTTTATGATTTTACAAAAACGTTGTGCAAAGCTGAGTTGTTAGACCTGCTGTTAGGTTGTTTTGTAAATGTTATATCTCATGAAATACGAGACCAATTGGGTTGGTTCCACTTCTGAAAGTTGACTTGTTGAGTTAGGAACCTAACCCAAGTGGTCTTGCATTTATTGGATTTTTCGTTTAACGGAAATTTCAAATAACATTCTGTTGCGCATGAATTTGACTGTTATGAGTTTGCTGTAATGATTTGATTATTGGGAGAAACCTATGTGGAATAAAAATATAATAAAATATGTTCTGGAAACCTAGGACATATATGCTTTTGTGATGATTTTTGGTAAATTAATTGTGATGCTATGATCGGTGGGATAGACTAGTTTTTCAAGTAGAAATTCTGTCGTTAAGAAACTAGTTGCTGAATTTTGTGAAAGTTGCATGAAACAACGTGATTGCTAATTTATTATCGTGTTTTGACCAAATTGCCCTTGAGGGGAATAATTGCTAATTGATTGTCATGATTTGACCAAATTGCCCTCGTGGGGAATAATTGCTAGTTAATTGTTATGTGTTGACCAAATTACCCTTACGGGGAGTAATTGCTAGTGATGTACATTATGAATACATGACACGTAAATAATTGCTCACACATGTAACGTATCACAAATACACTTGTTAAAGTCACACACGATTCACAAACGAAACACGAAACATGTTGTGTGCATAGGTATTATGTGCCGGGTCTAGAGACTCGATAATATTCCGACACTTAGAAAAATCTCTTTGTTGTTTTAGAACGCTAGAGAGAGTTTTTCTGTGACGCGCATCTTGGTGAATTATTTTGGGAATACTTCGCAAACAGTGAGTTTCACTTACCCCTTTAAACTGTTTTAAACGCTTTTCACTTGGGGGAGATAACATACTCCGATAAACGCATTTAAGATTTTGTTAGTAAATTATATATCACTTGCAAAGGCTAAGTGGCAAACGAAACATTTGAAGTCCTACACATCGAACCGGTTAATATTTGGAATAGCGAGTCACTGTTGAGTAGTACTACTGGGTTTGACAAACCCCACCCAACGCTAAACTCGACTGGAGGTCGAGCGGGTGTAATTTTGGCTAACACGTACCATGGTCTGGATGACCTGGTGACAAGGCACTTGATAAACAGTCAGCTTCGGTGTCGAACACTTAGCAATACTTGCTTTATAGGCTAGCTACCTATAGATATATAATTGATTTAACATTATCTGGTAACGCAAACGCAAAACGCTTAACGCAAAACGCTGAACGCAAAACGCTAAACGCTTTATTTTATACAAACTTGTGAACTCACCAACCCCGTGTTGACACTTTTAGTATGTTATTCTCAGGTAGCCGAGGCGGGCGCGCGGTATAGGATCATGTATGGTTTTTGAACATTCTGATATGCAAACATGTTTTAACTATTATTACTTGGGTTTTTAAGTCGTCCTGCGTGACGCAACATTGGTTTCTATGGTTTTACGCTTCCGCATTTAATTACTCGTAAACGTTTTCATGGTTTTAAAACTTTGTTTTTATGGTTTGATTATAACTGATGATTCTGATCCTGTTAGTTCACACCCTCTGACGGTAAAACTCCGTTAGTGGATTTTGAGGGTGTGACACTATGCTTATATGCCTATGTGTTTATCGCTTTTGGTTGGTGGAACTATAAAATCCTAGACTATTTGGCATCCCCTTATAGCAAGGTGTCGTTAACGTAATGCAATTAACGATAATTATAAAATCCTAGACTATCTGGCATCCCCTTATAGCTAGGTCTCGCTAATGTGTTTAGCGATATCTATTTATCCAAATTACCACTTTTATTTATCGTTTCGTATACAAGTTTTGTGGCTATCTTTATTATATACTAATATGATTAAACTTATGAATTGCTCACCGACCTTTGTATTGACAAACTTTATTTTATGAAATGTTGCAGGTTTGCATCTTGGTTGATTTATGATTGTGAAGAAAACGACATCAAAGACCTTAGGATATTAGTAAAAATGAACAATATCAATTTGCCATATTTTGTGATATCTTGTTTATGGTTATTTTATGGATAATTGTTATGTGATATTTTCGATGTTGTGAAATGTAATGAGTTTATTAAATACTGTCACTTTAATTAGTGTCATGTGCTTATGGACAATCGTTACACCTCGGCATGTTCCGCCGCCTTTGGTCGGGGTGTGACATCGGGTTTACATTAAGAATACAAGTATAAAATAACCCGAAATTAACAAATGTCACAATATCCCATACTTTAGGAAATTTCGTCCTGAAATTAAGATGTTGTAAAAAAATGTGGATATTTCTCCTTCATCGAGTCTTCTCATTCCCATGTAAACTCCGCGCCACGCCGTGATTCCCATCGAACTTTAACTAACTTGATGCGACTTCGCTTGGTTTTCTTTTCGTTGCGGTTCATGATTTCAACGAGTCGTTTAACCATGATCATTGATTCATTGACATGTACTTCATCGAGAGGTATATGGAGATTACCTTCGGCTAAGCACTTCTTGAGATTTGAAACATGAATGGTCGGATGAACACCGGTGAGTTCTTCCAGTAGTTCGAGGCGGTAGGCTACTTTTCCGACTCGCTCAATAATCTTGAATGGGCCTACGAAACGGGGAGCTAGTTTTCCTTTCTTTCCAAAACGAAACTCCTTTCCAAGGGGATACCTTGAGAAGGACGAGATCGTCGACATTGAATTCGATCTGTTTTCGCCATTTGTCGGCGTAGCTCTTTTGTCGACTTCTAGCGGTAAGTAGGTTATTGCGGATTTGGTCGATACGGTCGGTGGCTTCTTGGACTATTTCGGGTCCGGTAATTTGAGCTTCACCGATTTCATTCCAACTAATCGGGGAACGACATTTGCGACCGTAGAGAGCTTCGAAAGGAGGCATACCGATGCTAGAATGGAAACTGTTATTGTAATAGAATTCAATATAAGGAATGTGAGAATCCCAATTCCTACCGAAATCGAGTACACACGTTCGAAGCATGTCCTCAAGTGTTTGAATCGTACGCTCGGATTGTCCATCTATTTGAGGATGATAAGCGGTGTTAAGATCAAGACGAGTTACCAAGGTTTCTTGAAGTGATCGCCAAAAATGAGACGTGAATTGAGCATCGCGATCGGAGATGATAGTCAAAGGTAAACCGTGGCGACACACAATTTCGTGAACGTGGATTTGGGCAAGTTGCTTAACGGAGTATTTTTCTCGAATTGGAATAAAGTGAGCGGACTTGGTTAATCGGTCAATAATCACCCAAATGCTATCATTAGCTTTTTTAGTAGTGGGTAGTTTCATTATAAAGTCCATAGCAATGTCTTCCCATTTCCATATGGGAATCGGTGGTTGCTCGAGTAACCCAAAGGGTTTTTGATGTTCGGCTTTGACTTTAGAGCAAGTAAGACATTTCGAAACGTACGTTGCTACGTCTTTTTTCATACCCGGCCACCAAAAGGTAGAACAAAGATCAAAATACATTTTATCCGCATCGGGATGAACAGAATATCGTGACTTGTGAGCTTCGTCGAGTATGCAAGTACAAAGGTCATCGCGATAGGGAACCCATAAACGATTGAGATAATACAATAAGCCATCGGGTTTTGTTTCGAGTTGAAGCTCGGCTCCACATGACATTTCGTCGTACATGTTGCCTTCGTCAACGGAGGTACGTTGGGCTTGATAGATTTTGGCTTGGAGATCGGTTTGAACGGTGACGCTAAAAAGCATGAAGGATTTGACATTAACCTTTCGACTAAGGGCATCGGCCACGACATTCGCTTTACCGGGATGGTAGCGAATTTCACAATCGTAGTCACTAAGTAACTCAGCCCATCGTCGTTGTCTCATATTGAGATCATTTTGATCAAAAATGTGTTGAAGGCTTTTGTGATCGGTAAAAGCCACACATTTCGTTCCGTAAAGGTAATGTTTCCAAATTTTGAGTGCGAAAACGACGGCACCAAGTTCAAGATCGTGAGTCGTGTAGTTATTCTCGTTGACCTTGAGTTGCCTTGAAGCATACGGGATAACTTGACCTCGTTGCATGAGAACGCAACCGAGACCTTGATGAGAAGTATCGCAAAATACTACAAAGTCTTCGTTTCCATCGGGAAGGGTTAGAACGGGAGCATTGAAAAGCATGTGTTTAAGAGTATTAAAGGCGTCTTCTTGTTTGGATCCCCATTCATAAGGCTTTCCTTTGTGAGTTAGGGAAGTGAGGGGTAAAGAGATCTTAGAAAAATTTTGGATGAAACGCCGATAATATCCGGCCAAACCGAGAAAGATCGAATTTCCGTGGGTGTAGTCGGAGTCTTCCAATCTTTGACGGCTTCAATTTTTGCGGGATCAACATGAATACCCTTGTCGTTGACGATGTGTCCCAAAAATTGAACTTTCTCTAGCCAAAATTCACATTTTAAGAATTTGGGGTAAAGTCGTTCGTTTCTTAAGACTTCAAGAATGGAACGCAAGTGATACTCATGTTTGGCCTTGGTTTTGGAAAAGATGAGGATGTCATTAATAAAGACAATGATGAATTTATCTAGAAACGGTTTGCAAACGCAGTTCATGAGATCCATAAATACCGCGGGTGCGTTGGTTAAACCGAAAGGCATGACTAGAAATTCGAAATGTCCATATCGAGTACGGAATGCGGTTTTTGGGATATCTTCTTCGCAAATACACAATTGGTGATATCCCGATCGAAGATCGATTTTTGAGAAACACGTTGCAACTTGAAGTTGATCGAAGAGGTTATCGATTCGTGGCAAAGGATAACGATTTTTAATAGTAAGTTTGTTAAGCTCACGATAATCGATGCACATACGAAACAAACCATCTTTCTTTTTCACGAAGAGGAAGGGAGCTCCCCAAGGAGAAGAGCTTGGACGAATAAAGCCTTTGTCGGAAAGTTCTTCGATTTGGTTTGATAACTCTTGCATTTCCGACGGGGCTAAACGGTAAGGAGCTTTGGCTACGGGCATTGCTCCAGGCACAAAATCGATTCGGAATTCTACCAGGCGAATGGGTGGAAGACCGGTGATGTCTTCGGGAAAGACATCGAGGAAGTCACAGACGATAGAGATGTCTTGGATTTTTCTTTCCTTAAGGTCTTTAACCACCACTTGAGCTAGGAACGGAACATACGTTTGGCGCAAATATTTTTGGGATTAAGAGTATGACATAAGGTTGTGCCTTTTAGGAGTAGTCTTGCCATGGACCTTGAGTGTTTTACCGTTTACAAGCGGGATTCGAATGATTTTATCGTAACAAATGACTTCGGCACGGTGCAAAGATAACCAATCCATGCCTACTATGACATCGAAACTTCCCATTTGCATCGGGATAAGATCGATCGAAAATTTTCGCTTACAAAGAGTTAGAATACAATCACGAATGACCGAGATGATTGTGATGGAATTTCCGTTGGCGACTTCGACGAAAAAAGGTCTAGAGAGTTTAGTGCGAGGTACGGAAAGTATAGACTCAAATTTTAATGAAATAAAACTCCTATCAGCACCAGTGTCAAATAAAATTGAAGCCAAATATCCGTTCACTAAAAACATACCATTCACAACGTCGTTTACGACTTGAGCTTGATTGGCGTTTATCATGAAAGCACGCCCTTGGTTACCGGGATTTCCTTGTGGTTCTTGGGGTGGAGGAGGTGCTTGGATGGCTTGAATTGGTTGGATCAGAGGTGCATTTAGTTGTGGGATTTCAGGTTGGTAGGTTTGGACTTGGTAAGCTTGGGTTTGGTAATAAGGCACGGTTACGGCTTGGGCTTGGTTTACGTAAACGAGTCGGGGACAATTTTTGCGGAAATGGTTAGGGTCTCCACAATTATATCAAGTTCTGGGTTGTTGTGGGTTTTGCGTGATTTGCGGGTTGTTTCTTGGTGGAGCGGGATGTCCACGAGGTGTGTTTCGACATGTGGTATTAAAGTGACCATAACGGTTGCAAATGATGCAATGACGACAAGTCATGTTTGAGGGATGGTGAAATTGACATTTGTTGCATAATGGATGAGGACCAGTGTAGGGTTTTCGGTTTGGAGGAGCTTGAGATTGTTGTTGGGTTTGTTGTGGGTGGATGACGGCATAGTTTCGGTGATTGGGCTTGAATTTCTTCTTGGCTTGGTGGGATGAGTTGGAGTAATTTATGGCTTGAGGAGGTGGATCAACTTTGATTTGAGGGGTTGGTTCGGGTTTACTCTTGTCACACTTTTTCTTGTTCAAAAGTGTACCCGCCTTGACATGGTTTTCAGAGAGGGCTCCGGCTAGCGTAATAGCGTCTTCAAGGTTTTCCGGTTTACTACTTAATGTAACCCAAAGTGTACATCTTATTGCATTGAATTATCCTCATATTTGTGTTAAACTCTGGGATTGACAATCCTCGATTTTTACCAACGTTTAGGCTCTACCAACGCCGGAGTTTACCGACCGACACCACCCATTCGTCGAACTCAATTTTTATATTTTTCCCGTTTTTTTAGCTAAGGTACCTTAATGAACGTAACCGAAACCAGTATCGAGTTATCGCCTCAATGCTCGAGACCAACAATGTTTGAGCTTTAGCACCGCTCTAATTTATCGACCAAATAAATGTCGTTTTAAATATTTTTTTTATATGTTAATTTGACGAATTTATTTTTTGGATTTTAACGCTCGTGTTTTACCAACGATGTCTACAGTAATGAATGTAACTGATACCGTTCGGATCAACTCACCGTCATAAGGCTCGAGTTTTACCAACACCCAGGTTTTAACGCTACTGCCTACTATACATATAACTAGTGTTTTACCTAGCGCGTTGCACCGGCTCACTAGCTGTCCCGGTGCAATGAACCGGGTAAAACACAAGTTTATACCATGTAGCAAGAACCTTTTAACTGCCAATGACTAGATACATTCTTTTGGCAAGGTGTAGTTGGCGGCAAATAGGGGCGAAATGGGTGAGAACACCCCCCTCCCTGGTTCGATAAGAGGGGCGGGGGGCAACATGTATTTGTCGTCGGGTTGTGTGATGAACATGATGACATGGCGATCAGGTATTGGAGGGTGGGACGATTTGTGGGCTGCAACACCACCCTCGTCTACATATTGCCTCCCTTACCACGTACCATTTTGTAGCCCCTTCACTTTACATAGTGTTACAACCTTTCGTACTGTTAGACTAGTTATACTCTTTTGTATGTATTAATTCATATGCATATACATAATTATATAACATGTTGCCTTAAACATCATAACACGGCTTTTTTTACCTTTTTATTCTTTGATTACATGCGATTCTTACCTATCCTTAAAATTGGTTAGAGAGGACGGAGCATCTATATGGGTAGGGTGCATGGCTTCTAAACTATATGGCAACATCGTTCCACCCCATGTAGGTAAGGTACATGGCTTCATTTCATGACAAAGGTTTGTCACATAAAATTGATTAATTGTTGACCATTGAAGAATTAAAATGAATTAAGAAAGTTCTAGAATACTTGTGGGTAGGTAGTGCCAGTAATTTTATGATGTAAGTAATTAAGAATATAAATGAAGTGATGGTACATGATTGACTGATACATAAAGAATATTCGTGAGTGCCCCCGTCCACTATTAAGTACATCAAAAATTTTATAATCTTTTAAACAAGATAAAGATGAAAACTTTTGCATGACACTATTCCAGAAGTCTTCGTGATAGGTCCACCCTTGGAAATTACATTAACATTTATGATTTTTGTCTAATGATTATGTTTTAACAAGGCCGGTTCATATTCGAACGAATATGAAGGCCTAAATCGAAATAAGATTTTGGGGCCTTTTCATGACAATTGTTAAGAAAAAAAAATTGCTTATTAAACGTTTTGAACTCATAACCTATACTTTAGTAACAACCAAGTGTACCACAACACCAATACATTACTTTGAGTTTACTTTACCCATTATAATATATCTATATATAATGTTTTTTTTGGACTTGAGGGCCTTAATTAAGTGTAAGCCTAAAGCCCTATCCCACGAGCCACCCGTGTGTTTTAATATATTGGATTGCTAATAATATCACAAGTTATGTATCAAAACAGAAACAACACCAACATGAGGGACTTTAGTGAAACTTACACATCAATAAATATCACCTCCTTAATTTATTCAGTTCAACTTAAAAGCAAGTAGCCGTTTCAAAACGGAAGTGATGATGATGATTGCGATGTGTTTTGGTGTTGCAGCGGCGTTGGTGGTGGTGGTGGTGGTGGCGGTGTGCGGGTGGAGATTCTTGAAGTGGGTTTGGTTACGGCCGAAGGCGATAGAGAAGAGCCTTAGGGAGCTAGGGTTGGACGGAACCTGTTACCGGTTGTTGTTCGGAGACTTGAAAGAGATGGTGAACATGACAAATCAGGCCAAACTCAAACCCATCAAACTCACCGACAGTCTTGTTCCACGAGTCATGCCGTTTCTCTATACCTCTGCAAACACTTACGGTACCCTTTCCTTTTCACTTTGGTTTGATAATTCGGGTTACAATTAATTTAGTCAAATATGAGTATTCTTAAAGTGAACCATTAAACTTTAGGAAAATTGGATTTTAATTGGTCGATAATAATCCCAACTTTGTTTATTTCCATCAATGGTTCTAAATTTAAAAAATTTGGTTCTCAATATCCCCCGTTAAAAAAAACTAACGGCGTTAAGTTTTTTCCAAATTTAAAACTGATATTTTAGTGCTTTTGATCGGAAGAAAGATACGACGCTCGAAACGATACTCCAAAGAGCTTAATTTTTGTTAATTTTGAATTCAAACACCCGATTTGAAGCACTAATCAAGCCATTTGAAGTATCATTTCGAGCTAAGTTTTACGCTAATCGACTCGTATCCTCCTTCCAATCAAAAGCCCTAATAAATCAGTTTGAATTTCGGAAAAAACTTAGCGCCGTTAGGTTTTTTTTAACGGAGGACCATTGAGAGCCAACTTTTTTAAATTTGGGACCACTGGTAGGAATAAACAAAGTTGAGATTATTATTGACCAATAACACAAAGTTAGAATTATTAAATTCCAATTTTCCTAAAATTTATTATATTACAAACATTAATTAACATATGAAACTTAAAAATAGCTAGAATAATTATATCAATTAACATATGAGTGTTTTTGTTTTGGTGTTGTTTTCGGGTGGTGTTTTATTTTTCTTGTTTTTTTTTTATTCGGTGGCTTGTGTTGATGTTTCTAGTGTATTGCTAGTTAAATAAGTTGGACCAAATGATTAACGCATCCGTACGTAGAAGCTACAATGGTGGAACATCATTAGGGCCGGGGTGGGCTTTGGCACTGACTTTGGGCTTTAGAATTAAGCTAAAAAACTGCTCATGTTCTTTTTTTTTTTTTAACAGTCACTTGGATAACAACTGATAGACACTGACTGACCAACCCAATCATACCATCTCACCCCATGAGGAAATCCACCATTGATAAGGAAAGGAAAAAACATTGGCCCAATCTAAACCCCCTACTTTTTGTCATAGGTAAAAAACTTAAACACAAGGCCTCTCTTTTTTCTAAAATTAAGTCTTTGACTATCTACTACGTACGTATTGTTTTTCATAACATATTTCTTAGTTTTTTAATTTGTTTTTTTTTGGTTCTTTATTACTTGGCTACGTTAGTTCTGTACCTCAACATGGACGAACCCCTATTTGTGTTGTCGCAGTTCGTCTACATTAAAGCATGACCTTTGAAATTAGCTTTTTCTTCTAGTCCCTGGCAATTAGTTTTTTAATTTGAGTGTTTTGACTAATAAATCTTTCATGATTTGAGTGGCTAGGCCGATTTGGGCTATGTTTTCTTAAACAGACTATATAAAAAGATAGTTTTATAAAGGGTACAACTCAAAGAGTGTCCAAAGTGTATTTTTATATATAGTGTGTGATGGTAAGTGATAATTTGTTGATCTGGTTTTGATATTTTCAATGCTGAAAATAGTAAAGAATTGCCTTTGCAATAGAATGTCAAATGATTTTCCTGCAAATAACTTAGTGGTTTACATAGAAAGAGAAATTGTTGAAATCAATACTTGATGAAATTAAAGACCTTAAATGTTGTCGAGCTGAGTTATAATTCTTCTTCCTTGTCGTTTATTTGTAAGAACTAGTTATTTTCTTTAGATTCGTTTCTACTAAAGATCAAGCTTCAAGAAAATTACAATGTTTAATTTCCATTTAGTTGAAAATTTATTCGCATAAGTCAAAATATGAATTAGATGTTGTTGTGTGGTTTGGTATATCTATCTTCTAACATATAACCATGCACCAATTTATCTATGTACACATGTAATTGTTGTTGTTGTTATATAGGTAACACATTCTTTACCTGGATGGGACCACGACCTGTAGTGCACTTAACAAAACCTCCATTAATAAAACAAATACTGGCTGATTATAATCAATTTCAAAAGCAAAGAGGAGGTAATCCGTTTGCAAAGATGCTAGCAAAAGGAGTTGTAGATGCGGAAGCAGATCAATGGGTCAAACATAGAAAGATCATCAACCCTGCATTTCATGTTGAGAAACTAAAGGTTCCATTTATGCGCTGTTTATGTTTTGATATTTAAACTAATTGAAAACTGGCCTTTGATCGATTTCAATGTGTATTTCTTGTTGTAGCTTATGCTACCAGCCTTTCACCTTAGTTGCAGTGAGATGATTAGCAAATGGGAAGGGATGACAAAAGGAAGATCATGTGAAGTTGATGTTTATCCTCATCTCCAAACAATGACTAGTGATGTTATTTCACGTACGGCATTTGGTAGCAGCTATGAGGAAGGAAGAAGGATATTTGAGCTTCAACAAGAACAAGCAAAGCTACTTATACAAGCAACACAATCAATCTATATTCCAGGATCCCGGTGAGAATTTTTCCCATTAATCGTATGTTTTATTACGGTGCACTATTTTCTTTTGTGTAAGAAAAACTTGTCCAAAAGTAACAGTCACTCGTGGTAAAAAAGGTATGGGGTTAAGTTGTGCTTGGGCCAAACTGGCATCAATTTGGTTAGGTGCAAAATGATTTGAAATGGATGATTTTAGAAAAAAAGAAGTATCCAATAACTAAATTCGCTTTTGTGGCAGCTAACAGTGGTGGTAGTCTAAATTGACCTGCTATGTATTTTTAGTAGACCTGAATTAACTAATAAACATTATTTTTTTTTACCTGAATCAACCAATTTCTTGAAGAATAGATCATAATTGCTAATAATATTGATTTTACATATGTATGATTCATAGATTTTTGCCTACAAAAAGAAACAGAAGGATGAAGGAGATATACCGAGAAGTGAAAAGTTCGATAAAGAAAATTATTAATAAACGATTAGAGAAAAGTGGAGAAAAAGAAGATTTGCTGGGCTTATTGTTATATTCAAATGACAAAGAAATCAGTCAACAAGGGAACGATAGTTTTGGACTTAGTATTGATGAAGTCATTGAAGAGTGCAAACTCTTCTACTTTGCAGGGCAAGAAACTACTGCAAATTTGCTTACTTGGACCATGGTTTTGTTGGGTCAGCACAAGAATTGGCAGGATCGCGCTAGAGATGAAGTTCTAAAGGTGTTTGGGGACTGAAGGCCAGATGTAGACGGATTAAATCATTTAAAAATCGTAAGTCTTTTTTGTCCTTTGTCGAGACCTGACACGATGGATATGAAGAGTTTTTATATGTAAAGTTACCGGCTAAAGTTTACAACTTCATTTATTAACTACCTATTACCTAACCAATAACAAAAACACAAGTAAACCTGCTTTGATTCCAAACTATTTCTCTTGGTTTGCAGATTAATATGATCTTGCATGAGGTACTTAGGTTATACCCGCCCGGTTTGGTTTTAGCACGGATGATTCATGAAGAAGTTAAAATAGGAAACTTAACATTACCATCGGGATCGATGCTTATGCTGCACATGATGCTTTTACATTACGATGCTGATATATGGGGTGATGATGCAAACGAGTTTAACCCAGAAAGATTTGCTGAAGGCGTGGCAAATGCAACCATGGGTCAAGCTTCATATTTTCCATTCGGAGGGGGGCCACGTATATGCGTTGGACAAAATTTTGCTATGTTGGAAGCAAAACTCGCACTCGCTATGATTCTAAGACGCTTCTCCTTTGAGCTCTCGCCATCATACTCACATGCTCCACATGTCATTTTCACCTTGCAACCTCAATATGGTGCTCAATTGATTTTGAGTGAGGTTTGATGATTATTATGGCCAAAACTAGTTGCATATGTGTTTATTGTTAAATATGTACTACCGTTTGAGTGAGTTTTGATATTATTATTGTGGCTAAAACTAGTTAATAATTAATTAAATGATAAGTCTTCAATCTTTACATTAATTCATTTCATTCATTCAACACGGCACAATAATTCAAGTAAATAGTAAGTTGACAAATGCTTGAATTGACATATTCTAAAATCCAAATTAAGTGATAAGTCTTCAATCTTTATAATCAACCTAAAAATAAACCTTTAGCATGCATAAAAATAGATTTGATCAGCACGAATGTTGGTGAGCAATACAATAGTTTTGTTATATATATATAATGAGGCAAAAATCAAAATTCACATGTGTAAATAGAACATCACAACAACCATTGTAAAAGTGTAAAGTAAATAACTAAGGCTCCTTTCTAATTGGTAATAACCAAAATACTTAGATAAATAAATGAGGCCTTATTCTATTAGCACAAAGCTAAAATAGTTAGGGGAGCGTATGATAATACTTAGTGAGGATAAGGATGAGGCCAACCCATAAACAATAATTAAACACTTAAGCACACAATCATAATGAGGCATAAACAAGTGACCGAGCAATTATTCGTGTAAACACATAGTGAGGAATTGTAGATTTAGCATAGAGGTCTTAAAACTGTTAGTTTGAATATGGTGTGCATGCTACCCCTAAAAGTATATAAGCGTAAAAAGAGGGAGTGTAAGTACTCACTTGGAAATGAAGCAAGTGATGAAATAGACAAGCCGGTCCTTAGGCGGGCAAATTGGAAGGTTCGACTTCTAACAAGCGAGTCTGAAAAATAAACGAGTTTAGGATTGGGAATGTGACGAGAGGTAAATAATAAATAAAAGTAAATAACTAAACTTGAATTCAAATTTGGGTTTAATTTGTAAAATGAGAATATATAAGTATGTATAAAATCATAAAAGCGAAGAATCGGAAAACTACGGAGCTAACTATGTAATTTAGATGGTTTCAATGGATATTTATAACTCTAATTGAGTATTGGGTTCGGTTCGTTGCATGCTGCAAGAATCCAAAAGAGAAACCACTAACTTTATAAGTTAAGCGAGTGCTCGGTTTAATTGGTCCGACACTCGACATAGTTGAGTTTAGTTCCGATTTATCCAAAGTGTGAAAACAGGAAATAAATTCATGTAAATCAACTTCTAAGTGAAACCCATGTCTTAACCGAATACAACTTAGTGTAGACGTCAAAACGGGTTTAACAAGTGTTCTGTTCCGTTGGCCCGGAACATGATAATTGACCAAGCCTGTTTCCAGTCTACCTTTAACAGTTATAAAACATTATCTAAGAATGGTAAAGCAAACAATAAATCAAATCTGAGGTGTGAAAACAAATAAAAGGATTTTAATTAGTTTTGGTCAGAATCTGTCCTTGATTTGAATAATCCTTAAAAATATAAATAAATTTCTAATAATTATAAAAATCATCAGTCTACTGAATTAGGACTTTATGAACATCTTTCATTTAGAAACTTCAATTGGTACATATCTGTGTACTAAAACTAAAACAGTTATTGTGAAGCCATACGAATAAATTAAAATGAAATTAAATAACCGTTGAACCACAACTCAATGAAGTTCATCATAGGTTTTGGCCTTGCACCATTCGAATTCGTTATAACTAAGTTATGGCCCAATCTTTGATAACCAAACTTCTGTTCATAACTAAAACGTCATTAGAACCAAAGTTCTTGGTGTTTTGAAATGGTTTTGATGAAGAATAATTTTGCCACTCATTATTTGATGTTAGTACATCTTTACGATCTTATTACACAAATACTCATGGTCCAATAATCAACAAACAAAATCAAATAAAAATCAAAAACTTTAAACGAGTAAAAATCCCAAATTTGACCAAAATAGTCTTGTAACACTAAAATGTTTAAACGGAAGGTGAAACCCCTTAATCAAATAAAATTGAAGAAAGGAAATTATTCCTATAATGTTATAAGAAATAAATTAACATAAAACACAACAAAAATATACCTGAATCATATTGAAAAGCAAGCAAAGGTTTCGTTTGACTCTTAAAGTCAACTTAGGCAAGAACACTTTAATTTGCTTTCATAAATCCGAAAATTATAGAGAAATGAATAGCTAAGCATTTGGAAAATGTGGAGAAATGTTGGTATTTATAGGCAATGCGGAGGGGACAAGTTTTCATGGATGGTTGGGCATTAAACCATCTTACAACCACTTTTATATTTAATGTGGGTGGTTGGTTTTTAAAATAAATAAAATGAAATAATTAATTAAATAAATTAATAATAAATTTCAAACCAAAAAATAGTGTTATGAACGAGTAGGGCTTAAGCCCCAACACTTTCTAGTTGAACCAACGCTTGCTTCACTCTTCTCTCTCTTCTTGCGGCTTCCTGGCCTCCTCTTGTTTAATCCCATAGGGGCGCTCTCCTTTACTTCACGGCTGCCTCCTTTTTATTGTTTTGCATTCTTTTTAAATAGACTCTTCATGACCTTCTGCGTTATACTTATACCCATGAAATTCGTTTTTAGTTGGGCTGACCACTTAATTCTTTTTCAGCCCAAACGCATGTCAGGTCCATCTTTTCCTTTAAACCCATGAATTATCTAGCCACAAGTCACAACCGACACAACGTATTAAATTTATGGAATCGTGTCTCGTTCTTCCATCTCTCAATTTGTTTATTTGGCTGCATAACATGCATCACATAAATGAAGTAATAAGTAAATCAAATAAATTAATTCATTAAACCAAATCACTTCAATTAATAATGAGTTCAACGATATATATATATACACACACACACTAGATTTTATCCCCCGCATTACGGGGGTTGTTATACATTATTCGTTTTAAATATTATATATGTATATTTGGATTTTAATTTTATTTATTGTAAGAAAGTTAATAATTAATATACTTGAGGTTTGATGATGAAATGGTTTCACAAATAAATGATATGTTATAATCCGGTTTAAAAGTTATCTGGGTTTGGTGATACCCATTACCCGTTTATTTTCTTTATTATAAAATTGTTTTTTAATTATAAATAATATCTTTTTTTAAAATAAAATAGGATAATAATTTTTAGTATATTTCTATTTTATAGGATTTTCATATCAAATATTTGATGAGATTATTTTTTAATATAATGAGATGTTATAACCCGTTTAAGAGCTATTTGGTTTGGTGAGACCTTTACCCGTGAATTCTAGTCAAAAGCGTGAGAAGCCACAAATAAAACAATCTGATGGCTTGAGAGAAGGTTATTTTATATTTTTCGTTTTCTAATATTTATTTTTTGGATTTTAATTTTCTTTATTGTAAGAAAGTTAATAATATACTTAGGGTTTGATGATGAAAGAGTTTCATAAATAAATGATATGTTATTACCCATTTAAAAGCTATCTGGATTTGGAGACCCATGACCCGCTTATGTTTTTTACTATAAAATTGTTTATTAACTATAAATAATATCTTTTTTCTTTTTAAATTGGATATTAAATTTTAGTATATCCCCATTTTATAGGATTTTCATATCAAATAATTGGTAAGATTAATTTTTAATTTAATGAGATTTTATAACTCGTTTAAGAGCTATCTGGTTTTGGTAAAACCCATACCCATGAATTTGGGTTAAATCAATGAGAGACCTCCATTTAAAAATCAAGAAATCTGATGACTTTCATAAAAGGGGGGAGCAACCACATCACGACACATAGAATTTTAGGGGTTTCGTTTATATACATTATAGATATATATTTTTTAGTAAGTTCCACATTAAACTCTTGATATATTAATAAAATCTTTAACATACAAAAATTAAGTAAATATAAAATTTGTTTAAAGTTTCAATTGTCGATCGCAAGAGTAGTAAAAATACTATTTAAGCTCATTGTCTCTTAAAACCTTAAAAACTCAAACATAAACCAGGAATGATATTCAATAAAAACCTGATTCAAAAGTGCTTAAAAGTGTAAGAAATATTTATATAATAATATGTATATTTTAGACCACATCACCCTTATACACATACCAAAGAATCCCGCCCTTGCCTTGTCCATTCCGGAATGGCACAACTCCATGAACAACGAGTATCATGCCCTTATTAAAAATGACACTTGGGAGCAATCCCTCGTCAACCGCGGATGAATATAACTCGTAGCATGTGGTTGTTTAAGCATAAATTTAATGTGGGTGGCACGCTTGAGCGATACAAAATAAGCCTGTTTGGCTTGTCATAGTCGCTCTCAACACGTTGGTATTGATTGTGGGTTGGGAAATGTTTAGTAAGGTTGTCAAATGGCTATGCTTCAAACTGTCTTATCGATTCCTTTATCACGGTCATGGTCAATCCACCAGTTAGATGCCACTAATGCCTTCTTACGTGGCACCTTGAATGAGGCTGTATATATGTATCAACCAATGGGTTTTCGTGAAAAAAACTACCGAAACCACGTATGTCTCTTGAAGAAATCATTGCATGGACAGAAACAAGCTCCTAGGGCGTTGTATCAATGAGTCATATATTATGTTTTAAGGTTGGGATTTCGGCAAAACGGGTGTGTCAGCTCGTTATTTATTCTTTTTAAAGGCAATGATTTTGCATATCTTCTTCTGTACATAGATGATATTCTTCTTACAACCTCCTCGAATGCTCTACGTAAAGAAGTGCTATTGCACGTGGCCACCGAGTTTGCCAAGAAAGATCTTGGTCAGCTCAGTTACTTTCTCGGTATTTCGATTACAAGAACGGGTGACGCTATGTTCTTAACTCAGAGTTCGTTTGCCTAAGACATCATAAAACGGGCTAACCTGTAGTCATGTAAGCCTGCTGCAACCTCGGTTGACACAAACGGTAAATTAGGCTCCACCTCTGGTAAACCCTTTGAAGATCCCACTCTTTACCGGAGTATAGCCGAGACACTACAATTAATCTTTAACTTTTATGTGCCCCGATATAAACTATGCGGTACAATAAATTTGCATTCACATGCATGCTTTTATTTATCTCTCCTACACTCACATCTAAACCATTCTCTGCATTATAAAAACATACTCACATAATATGATGGATAGCAAGTGAATGATTAATAATAGATATTAAAAAAGAGTCGAGGTAAATAAACTAATGGAGTGTAAAAGTATATATAATTAAAATATATAACGGAATGGTAGCAAAATGTCATTTTGCAACGACCACATGCGTGAGCCCACACACGCATCTAGTGGGACTCAGTCTTTGTCCATTTTGTTTGAAACCGTAGCTACATTGCAACCACATAATCTGAGATTTGGGCCAACCGACCTATTGCAAACGTTATCTTTCAAGTCATGTGACGGTTGTGAGTTGAGAACATTAAGGGGTAGCGGCGTAACTTGTTGCCCGCTTGCCTTCTGTTTCGATGTAATCTAAACTTTTTTTTAATAAGATTTTAAAACAAAATTTTTAAATTAAATATAGTTGTGAGGTGAGGCATACGTACTTACAATGATATTTTATTTCGTGCAGTATACATGTTTCTAACTTGTATGTGTGTGTATATGCCGTTAAAATTTATATAGCACCACCAATAGTTCTCACCTATCCAATTGATAAGTATATAAAATTTTGCAAGTCACTGTTCTAGAAGTCTTCATGGTAGGGTCCACCCATGTAACTTGCAATTAACATTTAGGCTGCGTGCTATGGTGGGGGGCTTCGAAGCCCCTGCACAGTGTCACGTCAGCGTCATGTGGGCACTGGGGGCATCGAAGCCTTAGGGCATAATGCCCCTCTATGGTGAGGGGGCTTCGAAGCCCAACTTTTTTTCTTTTTTTTTATTTATAAAACAAAAAAACCAATACAATAATATATAATGCAATAATAAAAAAAATACAATAATACTAAAATACAAAATAAATTAAATAAAAAAAACATATAAAAAAATTAAAGCTATTTTTAGTCGTCGTCCTTGCCGTCATCTTGCTTATTACTCCAAAGATGTTCAACCAAATCCGATCGAAGGCTGAAATTCGTTTCCTTTTTTCGTGTTTTTAGTAAATTAGCAAGTTTCTCATATTCGTTTAGTGTACAGATCGGCTCTGGCTCATCGTTGTACTTGCCTTGGCAAATTGCTCTACCCGAGTCCTCCAATATCATATTATGCAAGATAAAGCAAGTGTACATTATGTTTCTTAACTTATCCATTTGTAGAAAACGAGCCGGTTGTCTAATGATAGACCAATGTTTCTTTAATACACCGAATGCCCTTTTGATGTCTTTTCTTGCCGACTCGTGTTTTTTCTTGAAATACTGATGTTTTTCGTCAGTCAGGCACGTAAAGCTAAGAACCAATGTGGCCCACTCCGGATAAATACCGTCGACTAGATAATATCCTTATTCGTAGTTGACATCGTTCATGGAAAATGAGATGTCGGGTGAGACTCCGTCTGTGAGGCGGTAAAAAATAGGGGACACATTAATCACAGCTACATCATTGTTTGCATCGGGCATCCCAAAAAACGCATGTCATATCCAAAGATCAAATGATGCAGCCGCCTTGCCAAGCAGCATGATCACCCCGATGATATTGACCTTGCCAAGTAACAGGACAGGCTTCCCATTCCCAATGCATGCAATCGAGGCTACCAAGCATCCCAGGAAAACCGTGTCGTTGATGATGCACCTCGTATTTTTTGTACGTCGCTTTGAGTCGGCTTCCTCAAATATTTTTTATGATATAGTTGTGGAATACCTAAGTTTAACAAATTTTATGAAATTCATGCTTAAAATGTTACGGTTTAGAAATAAATAATTAGAATATTAATACTCACATTCGTAGAATGTGTGAAGCGCTTCACGAGCCACTGTCTCCGACATCTGTAAGTACTCTTCCATGGCGTCGCTTGCCGTCCCGTACGCTAGTTGACGAATTGCCACAGTGCATTTTTGCATTGTTGAATATACCGCCAGTTGCTGGAAGAATGCATAAACGCTTTCTAAATCACCAACTATTCGTAAAAATAGTTCGCGACTCATCCGAAAACGGCGCCGAAATCGTTCCGAATCAAAAATCGCGTCCGGCGAAAAATATTCTTTCATCAACCGGTCATGCGCACCTACGCGGTCCCGTTGAAGATGAGGCCGTCTTTTTAGTGGTTGTGAGCTTTCGCAATGCTGGACTACGAGTTGGGAAGCCTCTAGAACGGCACTAAATATCGCTCCATCCTTTGAATTCGAATTGGAAATATCGTCGATATCGGGCTGGAAGTCGGGTGTGAAAGATGAGTCGAAAGACATATTTGGGGAGAAAGTTTTATAAAGTTTAAATAGGAGAATGGGATGTTCGTAGAGATTGGGTGAATGGTATATATATATATATATGTATTTTATATTATTTAATTTTTTTTAAACAGTATTATAGCCATTGGTGGTTGGTCCCCCCCACCTCACCTCCCTTTCGCGCCCAGCTTCCCCTCCACCGCTACCCCTCTGCGCCCCACCCAACCGCGCCCCACAGCGGTGCTTGAAGCCCATCACGCCCCTCCCCCCCTTCCGCACCCCATAGCGTTCAGTCTTATGATTTTTGTTGGATGATCATGCTTTAACTTATTGGAAGGAAAAAAAAGGCGCCATCCAACCGCGCCCTAAATATTACGTTGTCTATTTCATCAATGGCGCCATCACCATCACCTCCATCTCTGTGACGGCGTTTTTGAAGAGTTTGTTGATGGAATTTGATGAAAAATTGATTGTCCCCATACCATTCTAGCCGTTAGGTAACGGCTATTACATAAAATTTTTAAATTAGAAATTATATATAACCTTCTCCATATTAAAAAATAATCTCAAACTTATACCAAAAATTTCCCGTCTTCTCCAAACTTCTACCATTCTATTTCAAAGTTTTAAGTTTTCAAAAAAATGAACTCTCACTCCGGCTCATCATCCTCCGACTATTATCACGTCAACTCTTTATCAGTATCATATATGGAGGACGAAGCGATAATTGCTTCGGTTCGGGCAGCGGCTCAATTGTTATTCAAGGCATGCCAACGTAAACAACTGCTTGCTAGACGACCTCTACTTCAACGGGGTTGTCAGGCTGCTCATAACCTTTAGGTGAAAGATTATTTTTCTGAAGACCATATTTATGATTTGGAACATTTTCATCGCCATTTCGGAAGAGCCAACGGTTATTCCTACGTATTTCCAGGGACCTAGAATGCGAGTTTAGATATTTCCAACAAAAGGAGGATGATCGACGTGAACTATGATTTTCAACTTTGCAGAAATGCACAGCCGCAACTCGTCAATTACCATACAGGATATCGAGTGACGCGATGAGTATTTAAAAATGTCTGAAAAGATGGCTCTGAAAAGTCCTCAATTATTTTGTGAAGGTATTATTATTTTAATATTTAATACTATAAATGTTATTCTATTGCTGTTGTTGATATTGTTATTATAAATAAAATTTTGATATTAAACATATATTTATTATTTTATTACTATTATTATTCATATATATTATTGTTAATATTACTAGGTGTTATTGATCTTCACGAAAATAAATATTTGAGAAGTTCTGTATTCGACGACATACAAAAAATATATGAGGTTCATCGATCGGTACATGGTTTTTCGGGAATGCTTGGTAACCTTGACCGCACAATTGCGATTGGGCTGCATGTCCAACGGCTTGGCAGTGTCAATATCACCGGGGTGATCATGATGGTCCAACGCTGATACTTCAAGCTTCAAGCTATTGCATCATATGATTTATGGATTTGGCATGCATATTTTGGTATGGTCGGCGCAAACAATGATATCGTTGTGTTGAATTCATCTCCTTTATTTGACGATGTCATAGAGAGAGTTGCACCGGGGACATCATTCTATGCAAACGATGTCGAGTACGAGTACGGGTACTACCTAGTTGACGGTATTTACCCAGAGTGGGCTACGTTGATGGGTAGTTTTTTCATGCCCGGACAATGACAAACGTCTATATTTCAAGAAAAAAAATGAATCGGCAAGAAATGATATGGAACGGGCATTCAATGTACTAAAGAAACAATGGAGCATAATTGCTCAACCGGCGTGTTTACTCCGCAAGGATAGGTTAGTAAACATTATGTATACTTGCATCATCTTACATTATATGATAATTGAGGACTCGGGCCAAGGAGCTTGACAAGACGACTACGATGATGTGGGATCATCGATCATACTACTAGTGAGAGACTTTGTAACTTGTTATACAAAACAAAGAGAAACATTCAAATCTTTGATCGGATTTGATAGAACATTTGTGGTTGAACAAAAATAATTACAACATCTGTTCTTGGACTTGTCATCGCTTGGATATTTAGGTTATGATTTTATTTGCTCAAAATCATTCACAAGCTACCAAATTATATTTGTTCTTATTGGCGTGGCTAATTCAAAGCCTTAGACACATCATCAGTAAAAAAAATTACTATTAAAGAAAAAAAACTTAAGTAAAAAACTCGTTACAATAATCTCAGTTGATCACACACTCAAAACATTTGCTCAAGCCTTATATTATGGGTGGAGGTATGTGTTTGGGTTCGGATTCGGCTGAACCCAATCTTTTTTCAGTTTTATACAAAAGTAGAAAAATAACCCAATTGCAAAGTAATACAGAAGTCAAAAAATAATTATAAAGTAGCCCAAAAAGACAATAGCCAAATTATGATATATAATACCTAAACAAATATTTAATAAAAACTTGGGAGAAAAAAAAAAGAAATGGCTAACGGGATAACTATTGGATAAATGACGATTATAAGAATGATGCTTGCATATGCTATATTGAAAATGAGTTGTATTTTTAAGTCGCGATTGAATATGTAATGAATTGTTTCAAAACATGAAAATTCGAAAGGAAAGTTTATAATATGTAATTTATTTTTTTATTTAAAACGACTTTGTATTTTATTGAATGTTGACGATGCGTTTTTGTTATGATAATGATATTCATTTTATTTATTTGAATATCAAATATTGAAAAATATCAAACTCATAGAAAAAGATTCCCGTCTCTGCCATAGCTTACAACTTGGAAACTAAACTAGCTTAACCCACTTGTCCTTTCATATTCACAAACTCGTGAATACATTTTCACAATTTATGTATCAAAACCGTAATAACACCAACATGAGGGACTTTAGTGAAACTTACACATCAATAAATATCACCTCCTTAATTTATCTAGTCCAACTATTACTATTACTGCTTAAAAGCAAGAAGCAGTTTCAATATGGAAGTGATGATGATGAATGCGGTGTGTTTTGGTGTTGCAGTGGCGTTGGTGGTGGCAATATGCGGGTGGAGATTCTTGAACTGGGTTTGGTTACGGCCGAAGGCGATAGAGAAGAGTCTTAGAGAGCAAGGGTTGAACGGAACTCGTTACCGGTTGTTGTTCTGAGACTTGAAAGAGATAGACCACATGACAAATCAGGCTAAACTTAAACCCATCAAACTATGCGACAGTCTTGTTCCACGAGTCATACCGTTTTACTATACCTCTGCAAACACTTATGGTAAGGGCCAGCTTTCTTTCCAACGTTCCCATTCCCTTTCCATTTTGTATTGATAATTAAAAATATATAACTAGTGAAGTAGTGATTGCTTCATGCGCATTGAGCGAAGAATTCGGTCGGTAATACACCAGCGTTGTAGCGGTGAGTCGACGTGAATTTGATCGGTATCAATTATGATCATTACGTAGCATAATTAAGCCCAAAAAATAAATTCTTCAAATAACATATAAAAAAAGTTCAAAATATTTAAAACTACGTTTGTTCGGTCGGTAAAACACTAGTGTTGGTAAACCCGGGTGTTGTCGATAAACCTGAGCATTAGTAAAACCCTTGTTTTGGTCAAGATCAAACTTAGAATGTGAGGTAGTGTGTTCTTCACAAAATAGACAAGTAATTGCGGTAAAGTAAATGGTTGACACGAGATATAGCGAGGATAAACCCCTGATCCTGGTGAGGATCGCCTGAAAAAAACCTCGGGAGGGAAAAATTATCCGACTGCCTCAGATTTATTATATAATGGTGATTACAGGTCGAGAGCTGATTGCAATGGTGTCTAAGTTACAGTAGTGCAAGTGTTTTGAGTGGAAAAGTGTTGTGTCCCTAACCATGGCAATAGCCTCTATTTATAATAAAGAAAAATAAATAATATCCCGGAAATCTCACCCAGTATCCCGAAAATCTCGCTCTTCAACTTGGGCAGCAGTCATGACTGTTAACATTGATATTCAGGCGTCTTTCCTAAGTTAGTTCCCGGGTCTTCAACATAACATCCTTCCATAATAGTACACACATTCCAATATTACCTTTGTTATTAATGGAAACAAGGGTAACTGCCTCCGAGAATCCAGCCTGATTAATAGGACTTTAACTTGGTCAACACTTCTAGCATTTCCACACGTTTTTCTTCGGTTTGTTTCGCGAGCCTTTTTGGTTAGTTAAATCACCAATGCTCACCTGCAATAATAAGTCAAAGCCAAGATCGAAATAAACCGTTAGTACTCAGGGATCCGGCTGATATCGGGGATCCTGGAGCGTCAAGGATCCTGGGTCATAAAATTGACCCATAACAACCCGAACGTTATGGTGGCGAGTCAACGTGAATTTGGTTGGTGTCTCATGTTCAATACATGTGTAAAACTCGAGCGTTGATAAAATTCGAACGTCGATAAAACCCGAGTGTTACGACGGCGTGCTAACGTGAATTCGATTTGTATCAGTTACGCTTGTTATAGTATAAACAAAACTAAAAAAGAACTTTGCAAAAAAAACCCCTAAATTGGTCAACCAAGCATAGTTAAGTGAACCAATAGAAATCTTGCGACATCGAGCTTTGCTTTTTGTATTTTTTGTATAATGTATATAATAATATTTTTAAGTGGTGATATGTGTGGAGTGTTGCTCCCATCAATCACGTATTTCCCTATTCTTTTCATGTTTTTTGAATGTTACTCTTGTAGTCTTGTTTATAAATTAAATAAAGATTTTAAGTGTTGATGGGCTTTCTTGTTATTTGTTCGTATACTATATCTAATATGAAGGGTGTTGATGGGCTTTCTTGTTATTTGTTCATATATTATTATATCAAACTAGTATCACATCCCAACCTAAGACGGAAATGTCCGGACGCAAATTAATTGCTCACAGCTCACAAGGCACTAGCATAACAATATTAGTGATATTATCAAATTATTTTATTAAATTTAAATCAAGTACATAACTCGAAAGAAATATACAAATAGAATCCAAGACAATCATAATTCTTGTTTAATATAATAACCAAAAAGTAAAATAAACTATGTTCTTTAATGACTTCAACCATTCAAGACAAATATCCTACAATATGCATAAATAAGGGTTGTCAACAACACATGTTGAGTTAGTAATCATCATATTTTGATGTAATAATATAATATATAGAAAATAAGCAAGGCAATATTGTAAGTATCAACAATTAAACAATGAGCACGTAATTGGTGTCGGTTGACTATTGCCTTGCGAATTGCGCTTTGGCTAGCATATGATAGACCTCAAATGAAAGACTTTAATGACAGACCTCTCCAAGTGCGATAAAATAAACAAATAAGCAAGTAAGCGTGTGGCATATAAGCATTCAATTATTAAACATACAATAATCATGATTTGTTAGTTGTGTATAATAATTAATATGTAATATGAAAATAATATTTGGTACGCATAAAGCCCCCCCTTAGTAATTAGGTGAGATAGAGATAACAAGAAAGAATTAAACGACGCTCGAGTCTTTAACACGTTGACTGATCCAACATGAATGAACTTGTAAATTTGATACAGTAAAGTAGAATTAAAAACGAGAACATGGCTGCTGGGATCAAGTCAAACGGATGAATAAAACTCAAGATATTAGATTTTTAACATTAAGCGCGCTGGTACTGTTCAGAATCCGAACTTTGAATCGGGAGTCAGGTTCTGATCAGTACACTCAAAATATCAAAACAAACGTAAAATTCTTCTGTCCCAAAAGCTAGTTTTGAATAAAAGGTATAGTAATTGAAAAGGTACCAAAATTGACTTTTATAAACCTAAATGAGTCAGAATCAAATGGACCACCGAAACTCTCTCAATCAGTGAAATTGATTGAGGGAATTTGTTAATTATATGAAAAAAAAAATGTTTTACTAAAAGACAACTTACCCGGAAAAATAAAGAAACGATAAGAAAATACAAGTCAATGGTCTTAAAGCTTGAAAGTCAAACCATATAATGAAGTTTCTTGAAGAAAAGCATCATGAACACCATATGAATGAAAATTTAAGATGGAGGTTGAGTTTATAGAAGTTTTTTAGGGTTTATGGCATGCCTTGATTAAATATTAAGAGTTAAAACTTGTTTATCAGGTAAACAACTCGATTAGGAAACGAAATAATGAATTGATGATGAAATCGGGTGTTTTAACTAACAAAATTCATTTTTATTAGTTAGGGAGTGAATTTGGACACGTTATAATATCATGGGAAAGGTAAACATACAAAGGAAGACAAAAATGGAAAGTATGAGAAAGATTTGTGATCACACAAAAAACCCCTCAACAAAAAATTCAAAAACAATAATAAAAAAATCATAACTCAAAAATAAATAAAAACAAACAAAAATTTAAAAACTCAAATGTTTCTCATACTTTGTCATTCTCGTTCCAAAAAACGACGAAAAGACACAATAACAAAAATGAACAAAAGACACTGTTATAAATAAATAAGACACAATGTATCGCAAAATATAACACAATGTCGAACAAATATAACACAATATCAAGAGAAAAAACACAATGGCAAGGAAAAAAAGGCACAATCAATCACAAAAATAATCCAAAAACACAATGATAAATAAAAGACACAATGATCTTTTCCCTCAACATTATGTCTTTTTTTTAGAATGAGAAAAACAATGAAAACATTTTTGTGTTTTTATTTTTTTCGTTTTTTACTACATTTTTAGTTATGATTTTTTTATTATTTTTTATTAATTTTTTTGTGTGGGTACAAATTATTCTCATCCTTCTCATTTTTGTCCACTTTTGTAGAATACTTGACCCATAATATTATATAACCTATCTTGAGGCTTAAGTCTAGGCATTTGGGTCAACATAGACATGATTTAGCATTAAAAATGAATTAAAGGTTCAAAACGAGTTTTTAATTGATTTGATGGGTCCCCCGTGCAGCACGTGGGAACAAGAGTGTTTCCTACGCGCGGCTTGGAGAGGGGGTATCTGACCAAAGTTTGTTTTTTTGACGATTTCAGCCCCTGTCGTCACACCCCAACCTACGGCGGAAATGTCGGGTGTGAACCGTTGGTTCACAGCTCACAATGTACTATCATATAATATAAATATGACAATAATCTATTAATTCATTTATTTCAAAATTTCAATTTAAGTTCACAAGTTCCAAACATGACAAATATAATCCAAAACAAATAAATAATCCCAAAACAAAATAATAGTGCAAATATTCTTTATTTTATTTTCTAAGGTCTTTCTATGCGTTCTTCACCTTAGCTTCAAATCAACTAGTAACCCGCATATGCGTAGAAAATAAACAATAGGTTTTGTCAACACGAGGTTGAGTGAAATAATCACCAATTTTTCTTGATATAATAATATATGAGAAATAAGCAAACAAAATAATGCGAGTAATATCAATCAAACCGTGAGCAATTAATGTGTCAGTTGACCATTGCCATGCGAATCGGGCGTTGGCTATTGTGACAGTCATATGATCATACTATAATGTGACTATGATGGACCTCTCCGAATTCGATAAAATAAACACTTAAACAAGTAGCAATTAGCATTTAATTGAATACACATAATATTATGTTTGCTAGTTATAAGTATATATATATATATAATATAAAAATATGAACTAAATACGCATATATCCCCCAAAAGTTATTAAAAATCAGTAAAATAAGAGGGGAATGATCTCTCACCTTATTTCGTAGGCGAGTTTGCAAGAAATAATAATAAAAAGATATTAAAATAAGTGAATCGTCCTTTAACGCGTTGTCTGAGATAAACCGAACAGACCTGAAACTTTGAGACAAATAACTAAAATTATAACCGAGAACATAGCCGCTGTAATCGATCCAAAAGGATGTCTAGAACTCCGGTTATGATATATTTAGCTTTTAAGTGAGCTGGTACTGACCAGAATCCAAACAGCGAGTTGGTCAGTAGCCTTAAAATCTCAAAATAAAAATAAAAGTCTTCTGGACCGAAAGTCAGTTCCGACCAGAAGCGATAGAAAACGATTGATCAAAGTTGTTGACCAATATGGCCTTAAATGGGTTGGAGTCAAATTGACCCGTCAGTTCCCCTCAATCTAAAAAATTGATTAAGGTTTATTGACTATTGAGCAATAATGAACAACTTATCAGTAAACAACTTACCCGGAAAACACTTGAATCAATGAGAAAGCGGAGTCAAAGGTCGGTAAGAAAGCAAAGTCAACGCAAACACCAAGTCTAGGATGGTTTTCTTGGGGCTTAAATCAAGCGATTCGGTCTAAAAATAACCGATTTTGCATTAAAATACGAACTAGGAACTAAAATAACAAAGAGATATGGTGCAGACCCTTGGCCACGCCACGCGACCATCTCACCCTCCTTGGCCGCTTGGCGCGGCGTGGTCAAGGTGGGGGAGG
This sequence comes from Bidens hawaiensis, assembly GCF_021521415.1. Classification (NCBI taxonomy): domain Eukaryota; kingdom Viridiplantae; phylum Streptophyta; class Magnoliopsida; order Asterales; family Asteraceae; genus Bidens; species Bidens hawaiensis. The sequence goes on from NW_027492592.1 coordinate 131,860, forward strand.
TTTCACGTTTTGGCACTTTTAGTCTTTGTGCTTTATAAGATGTTAATTTTTGGCATTTTAAGAGTTTTTAAGCACTAAATGACTAGTTTGAATAACATAAAGGGTACAAAATGAAAATACATCCATGAATACTTATAAATCCTTGACTTTATTAATGACAAAGATCCGAATTACGTTCGCAAGTCGATAAAACAAATATGAATACGATTACAAAAGATCTGAAATGTTACAATATCCCTTACTTTTGGGAATTTCGTCCTGAAATTAGAGAATTAACTTTAGCGAACAGATGGGGATTCCCAACAAACCATAGCAACAGTATATGACTTCGTTTAGTGACTTTATCCTTGTGGTCCATAATCTCAACGTGTCTTTCAAAAAAATGCATGGTCTCATCAATACGAACTTCATCGAGAGATATTTGAAGATTACCCTCGGCTAGACACTTCTTCAGATTCGCTACATGAACCACCGGGTGAACGCTTGAGAGTTCTGTAGGAAAATTTAAGCTTATAAGCAACATGACCAATTCTATCGAGGATTTCAAAAGGACCAACGAAACGAGGAGATAACTTTCATTTCTTTCCAAATCTAACCACTCCTTTCCACGGAGAAACTTTAAGAAGAACTCGATCACCAACATTGAACTCTAGAGGTTTCCTTCTTTTATCTGCATAACTCTTTTGATGACAACGAGCGGCAAGAAGATTATGACGGATTTGAGCAATACGGTTGGTCATTTCTTGAACTAACTCAGGACCAGTAATTTTAGATTCCCCGACTTCGTTTCAACAAATCAGAGAGCGACACTTGCGACCATAAAGGGCTTGGAAAGGTGCCATTCCAATACTAGAATGAAAACTGTTATTATACGAGAACTCGATGAGCGGTACGAACCGCAACAATCTCCCACTTGAAGGCTTTGCACGAACCCAAGCCAACAATCTCCCACTTGAACTAACCCAAGACCAAAGCCTTCACAAACCCAGCAATCTCCCACTTGAAGGCTTTGCACGAACCGCAACAGCCACCCAAATAAAACCTTGTACCAAGTAACTCCAGTAATCTTTAATAACATAATTCCACCAAGCCTTTAGTTCTAAGAACAAGCTAAAACTTCAACAACGGAAGTTCTCCAAGCCTTCAGTTCCCCATAAACAAGCTAATATTTCAACAATCCAATCCACCTAATTGCAGCGGCCGGCCTTTGCATAATTTTCCCAAAAGGCCCATTGAAGCACCCTAGCTCCAATACGGTCATCACAGACCTAATCATGGAAAAACCAGCCAATGATTCATCTTCAATCTCAACTGGCGCCTACTTACTCACACAACCGGCTCCAGAGACTTCTAGAAGAATGAACACTTTTCTAATAGAGCAAGCACCAATGAGATAATTTTCATTTGAAATTTCGGTCTCAAAACCCCAACGTCATTGTGTAACTATACCTGAAACTCCCTATGCTCCCACTGTTACCAAATCACCGTCAAATTTTAAACCTCCGAATACACTTAATATGACATCCATGTGGCTTTAGGATTCATGCTTGCTATATGAACCCACTTAGCTCTACCCGATGCAACGAGCCAAGACTTTTACCAGAAAACTCTTCAATAATAGAGTCCTGATGCTTCATTGAAGTAAGTAACAAGAAAATGTAACACAACATAATCTCCAACCCAAGAGTCTTCACTGCCTTCCAGTGAGTCCCAATGCATCACTATTGACACATTCTCAGAAGCAGAATTTACCATCTATGGACATCGACTCTATAGAATGTCCCATACCTTCATGCAGCCCCACTAAGTCAAAATATGCTTAGCTCCCACTGTCTTTGTTATCCCAACCCATGCCAAAACAACACTCATGAGTTGAATCTCCACTCATACTTCCCTGGCATAAAGCCTCACCCAATACAAGTACAAAGATCCCTCACATGTCGAAACACTAATCACCACCGAACAAGAATAGTTTCACAGCTCTAGACCAGCTAATAGGCAAACGGTTATAATGGTAGTTGAGCTTTCAACGAAAAGAAAACGGTACCAAGGGTTCTATGACCGTGCACACGATCAGTTAACTCAAACCCTAACCAAAAGATCATCCAAATGAGCAATAGATCACATGACTTGTCATCTTTTTTTTCACTTACGTCGTCACCAGCACACCCATTGGTTCCATTTTCTCAAGATTTATCCCACGTCAGTACCACATCCAAGTTCCTTTTGACAAACCAGCCAACCGAAACCATAACCGATGAACATTCCGATCATAACTATCCCGCCTTCAACTCAGGCTAATCATTTGCAGACAAATATGAACCCGAACCCAACTGAACCTCACAAAACACGGTTAAAATAATCACGATTGATAACCACGGTCAAACCCGGACTCGAAAACAAAACCTTATGAATCCAAGCGTCTTAAACTTGTACTTGCGTAGCAAAATAGTCGATGACAATGCCCGTCTACTCAAACTCCATGGAACACAAAAGACAAAAGATACCCTATTTTTTTCTTATCAAACAAAAAAATAAACAGAGATATAACATTTTCTTTTGTTTTTGTCACGAAACAATGACGCCAAATGTAAAATAAAAAAGAACATGTCTTTTGAATGCACAAGGACCAATTTCCATGATTCCATGACCAACAGCAACTAGTAATTAACCCAAAAATTATGGCCCACCTGGGTTTATTACGGCACCTTTTGATCAAAATATATAGGGAAAGAAGCCGAAGCATTCTGGACTTCCATCTTATAACAAAACACGCTTGCAGCACAGTAGCACGCCACGAGAATCACCCAATACCAGACTTCGCTGTACATCTGACTTTAATCGCACCGACTACCTCCTGTCTCGATTTTTCGGTCACACCTTTGGCAAAAACAGTCAGCAATCATCCCCCGACCCCCGTTATGGAACAAACCCAGCCCGGTTAACGAAGACAACATTAAAGGATCTCAGTCAAAATACCTCGGTTCCAAGAGTTATTTATGTGTCGGCTAAGAACGCCGACCACTAACCCTAACTGAACACTATAACGACTTTTGATATTTGACCTTTTTCATTCACGACACTGAAAAAACTAACTAACCACCTCTCTCTCAGACACATATTCCTGCTCCAAAAAAGTTTCTTTGATCGATTCAACCACCAAAACCCTTAACCAATCTGACTTCAATCATCAAATGCAAAATACAAACCAAAATCAAACTGCGAATCATTTTTTTTCGTGCATGAACCGAGTGTTCAACGAGCCAAAGCTCTGATACCACCTGTTAGGAACAAAGCAGTGCAGCGGAACAACACACAAATGAGTATACTCGTTTATCACGCAGATTTAAGAAAATAATAACGATAAACGACACAAATTTTACGTGGTTTGGTTCCAGCTGGGGACCTACATCCGCGAGCTGCTACTAGGTTATTTCATTATTAAGGTGCAAAGATTACAATTGATAGCAAGGGTATATATAGACATAAAACTAGGGTTAAAGGCTTAACTAACAAAAACCAATAACGGGCCCGAGCCCTTATTCTCCTTGTCTCTAATTTAAGCCCAAGCCCAAAGCCTTTACAAACCCTACAAACTTAAGCTTTTACATGTGGTTTATCTACTCTAACGGTAAAGATCAAACTTTTTTAAAAATACAATGCTTAATTCCCTATTAATTGAAAATTTTGTCACATAAGTACTGCGAAATACAAACTAGATATTGTGTAGTTTAGTATATCTATCTTTGAATATATATCATGCACTAATTTATATATATGCACATGTAATTCTTGTTGTTATATAGGTTGCACATTCTTTACGTGGATGGGACCACGACCTGTGGTGCACTTAACAAAACCTTTATTAATAAAACAAATATTGGCTAATTATAATCAATTTCAAAAGCCAAAAGGAGGGAATCCATTAGCAAGGATACTTGCAAAAGGAGTTGTACATACAAACGGGGATCAATGGGTCAAACATAGAAAGATCATCAACCCTGCATTTCATGTTGAGAAACTAAAGGTTCCATCTATGCGTTGTTTATGTTTAGATATTTAAACTAATGGAAGACCAACCTTTGATTCTAATGCATTTTTTTGTTGTAGATTATGTTACCAGCCTTTCACATTAGTTGTAGTGAGATGATTAACAAATGGGAAGGGATGACAAAAGGAAGATCATGTGAAGTTGATGTTTATCCTTATCTCCAAACAATGACCACTGATGTTATTTCACGTACGGCGTTTGGTAGCAGCTACGAGGAAGGAAGAAGAATATTTGAGTTTCAGCGATAACTAGCAAAGCTAGTTATGAAACCCAGACAGTCTATGTATATTCCAGGATCTCGGTGAGTATATATTGTTAATCCTAATGAAAGGAAGAAATTTTCTCTACCCAATTGGGAGAGATTTGCAAACATTATATAATACAATTTGTTACAATTACATAACGAAATAATCAAATTAATTAATACAATAATATAGACAAGAGCAATTTGAGGAACTGATATCAATCATTGGGATTGATATATGGTTGACTATTATCCCCCTTCAAGTGAGACGTGGGTGAACAACACAAAGTAATTCCCGAAAGTGTTCAAATTGAGGTCTCGGTAAACTTTTGGTGAATATATCAGCTAATTGAAGCTTGGTCGGAACAAAGCGAGTATGAAGCTTGCCAAACATAACTAGCTCACAGACAAAGTGGTAATACAAGTCAATGTGTTTAGCCAGTTTATAAGAGATGGGATTTTGACTCATAAATAGAGCATTGCGGTTATTATAGGGCAAAGTCGGTATGTCTGGTGGAAGAGCATGAAGTTCACGTAACAAGTTAGCGATCCAAACGATTTTAGTGGCAGCATTAGCCATAGCTCTATATTCCGAATCGCAACGTGACCTAGAGACAGTGGGTTGCTTCTTTGCACTCCAAGAAACAAGATCCCTAAAAAAACTGAATAACCATAAGTTGACCGTCGTGTTTCAATACACCAAGCCCATTTGGTATCTGAATAACCAAAAATAGTGGTATTCTTAGGATGGCAAAAAACAAGACCATGTGAGATTGTCCCCTTTACATAGCGTCGTATTCGTTTGACAAGTTGAAAATATTGGTCAGTAGGAGCATGTAGAAATTGGGATGCCTGATTAACCGCATACGCAAGCTTGGGTCGAGTAATTGTTAAGTATTGTAAAGCACCAACAATCGATCCATAGAAAGTAGGTTCAAAATAGGGAGACCCAACAGATGTGAATGAATCAGTAGTGGCGAGGGGTGTGGGCGCAAGTTTGGTGTTGAGTAGTCCGGAACGATTTAGAATGTCACATGCATATTTCATTTGGCTAAGGAACAATCCATATGTCGTGTGAATAACCTCTAGTTCCAAAATAACTTAGTGAACTCAAGTCTTTTATGGCAAATTCATTATGCAAACGGTTGATGAAGTTGGCAATAATGACAGGTTTATTACCGGTAAGAATGAGATCATCCACATAAATGAGAAGATACATAAGACAATCTCCTTGATGAAAAACAAACAATGACGTGTCAGCCAGACTACACGTAAACCCGTAAGAAAAATGAAATGAACTTAACCGTTGAAACCAAGTGCTTGGTGCTTATTTTAAACTGTAAAAAGCCATATTGAGTTTGCACACATGATTGAGAAAGCATGAATCAACAAAGCCCAGTGGTTGTTCAATATAAACAGTTTATGCGAGAGACCCATTTAAAAAGGCATTGTTCACATCTAGTTAATGTAAATGCCAATTGTTTATAACACCCAAAGACAAAACAATTCGAATGGTTGAGGCTTTCACGATCGGGCTGAAAGTATGAGAAAAGTCCAGGACCGGAATTTGGGTGAAGCCTTGGGCAACTAGGCGTGCTTTATGTGGATCAATCGAACCGTCCGAGTGGTATTTGGTGCGAAAAACCCACTTGGAACAAACTCTGTTAGCCGTTGGTGGTTGAGGTACTAAGCTCCAAGTGTTGTTGCTAATCAATTTCTTCATGCATTGCATGCATCCAATGTGGACTTTTGGAGGTGGAGCGAAACCCTTTAGGATCAGAAGCGTCGAGGAGGGTCACATGAAGGGTGTGATGTGTAGCAAGAGCGAGCATGGCATAACGTTTGGGATTGGGTTTGAATATACCAACTTTGGATCGGGTAATCATCGGATGGGCCGAAGATGATGGAAGCAGGGTTGAGGACGGGTCTGAGTTGATGAGGGGAGCATGGGATCTGAGGATGAGGGTGATGGGGTAACGTACGGTGTTGAGGGAGGTGTGGCAGCGTGTGAGGATGTTGGTGGAGGGTCGGTGGTAGCATTGGGGTGGTGGGAGGGGCATCCGCTGATATAATAGTTTCAATAACAGAGGGTGTGTGGGATGGTGCATGTACATGCAAATCATGTTTGCATAAAGTGCATGAGTAGGGGCGAGCATTTTGATTGGACCAACCCGAACCGTGATTTACCCGACCTAGACCGAAACCCAAAAAATCACATATACAAGAACCGACGATTGGTCCGTTTGGTTCAGTTTAGGTACCGGGTACCATGGGTCTCGGTCATTCGGGTACCGGGTACCATGATTTAGGTTTCAAAGTTATTTTGATTTCCAAAGTTACTTTCATATTTAATTAAATATCTTTTTAATCGATAAGCAGTTTCGCCTACCAATAATATAAGCAAATTAGTATCTTCTACCCTTTCTTTGTTATAACTTCTTTCTCAACTCTCATACCATTATCTCCAATGATGACCATTCACTGGTTTTCTCTCTCATACATCTCCGGTGATCATATATTCAGACATCCAAGCACTTCTCCAACCACCATAGATCCACTACCATCATCCCTATGAGCTGCAAATGTAGGCCTTACATGCTTACCTGGATTATAGATTATATGTTTGGTCGGGTTCAGTTTTTTATGATTTTCAGGGTAATTGACCCGAACCCGAAAATGTAAATATATGGGAACCGAATACTGCCCTATGCCATAAATCGGTCTAGGTTTTAGTCAAATTTCAGTCCAATATTCGGGTAATTTCGGGTTGACCTGATTTCTGCACACCCCTATGCATGAGGAGGGAGTGGGATCAATGGGTTTTAAGGAATAACGGGGTTTGAGGATGAATTTTGAGTGGGAGTGTTGGTATAATGGGAAGAATCCTCTTAATAAGTTAAAAGGGGTAATTTGGTCAAGTCTAAAGAGGAAGGGTTGAGTTCATAGGGAAACGAGGTATGATCAAAGCGAGCACGACGGATGATGTACATGCGCGAGGTTTGAGGGTCTAAGCATTTTATCCTTTGTATTGAGTGGCATAATCCATGAAAATACAAGGAATGCTACGAGGAGCTAATTTACGTGATGTGTAATCGCGAAGATATGGGTATACACGACATCCAAAAACCCGAAAATTGGTGTATGTTGGTAATATAGAAAAAACTTTCAAAGGTTGACTTATTTTCCAACACATCGGATGGAAAACGGTTGATAATATATGTAGCGGTGCTAAAAGCCTCAACCCAATAAGTAGCTGGGATGCGAACATGAAATAACATAGCTAGGCCTGTTTCAACTATGTGGCGATGATTCCTTTCGACTCTTCATTTTGAGGCGAGGTGTAGGTGCAAGACGAACGATGAAAGGTGCCATTATCATCAAATATTTTACGAACTTCATTAACGAATTTTGTACCACCATCACCTTGAAAAACCTTAACTTTCCTTGAAAATTGTGTTTGTACAAAACGCAAGAAAGTTATAGAACGGAGTATAAACCGTCCTTTGTTTTAAGTGGATAAAGCCAAGAAAACCGCGAATGCTCATCAATAAACACAACATAACACTTATAATGGGTGAAGGACCCAACAAATCACAATGAATAAGGTCCAAGAGGTTTGATACCCATTTTGCATTCAAATTAAAAGGCATTTTATGAGCCTTTGCAAGTAGACAAGAGGAACAATTATTAGGTTTAGGCAAAATAGAAGTAAATGACAAACAACCAAGTCTTTTTAAAACAAACATACTATCAAAGGTAACATGGCCTAAACGATAATGTCGTAGGTCAAACGAGGCTTTATTGGAAGAAACAGAAGCAACAAAAGCAAGATTGCTATCCGGGAGCATGTAGAGACCATTTTCACACCGACCTTGGGCTAGAGGTTGACTTGTTTTCCGGTCCTGAATAGTAAAAAAGGGATGGGAAAGTAAGACATCAATGGGATAATCGATGGTTAATTGACTAACGGATAAAAGATTCTTGGTTTAATTAGGAACAACCAAGACATCTTTTAATGATAAATGTTTGTTAATGTATAAGTGACCCGTATAAGAAATCGGTAATAAATTTCCATTACCAAAGGCGACTTTAGAGTTATCAGTATAAGGAGCGGTGGCATGGAGGGCACCCATGGATTTGGTCATGTAAGTAGTGGCTCTGGAGTCAACTACCCAATCTGGAGCTCCTGTAGTGACATGACATCGTGCCTGAAAAGCTTGTGCAATAGCCTCATTAGTATTAGGAGCCAAAGCAAAGGACGGTAGATAGGGATGGCGACGGACGGGTTCGGGCCAGGTATTGCTAATCCCATACCTGTACCCGGTTATAAAATTCAATCCCATACCCGGCCCATTACCCGTCGGGTATCGGGTATACCCATTAGATTGTTAGAAAAATTTCGTTAGGATTTATAATTAGATTTTTTTACCATTATAGTTATCTTATATATTTTTTTGTTTATATATGAACTATTACAAACTAAAATATAACATATTACATCTATATAAAAATTATCATAAATAAATAATAGTACTATAACTTTTGTATAACTTTATGTATAAACTTGATAACATATAAAACATAAATAATACTTTTTAATGCATATCTAAATACAAAAGGTTAAGAAAAATAAAATTAATAACAAAAAAATTTCGCGTTTTTATTTCGTGTATATAATTCGGGTAAATGGGTATGTCTTTTCGGGTAATCGGGCCGGGTATCACCAAATCCCATACCCGGCCCGTACCTGCGAAAAATTTTCAAATCTAATCCCATACCCGGCCTAATACCCATCGGGCTTCGGGTATACCTGTTCGAATGCTTCGGGTTTTGGGTATACTCGTCGGGTTCGGGTTATTTTGCCATCCCTAACGGTAGACTCGGACATTTATCGGCACAAAGCCCGTTGTTTCGGCATACTTGACATTTAGGAGGGCGACGACGACCAGGGGAAATTGTTGAGGACCAGTATGAGAACTTGAGCCATGGGAAAATTGGTCTAAGAACTTGTTTTTATTCATTGGTGAACCTGAGCCACGGAACCGTTGTTGATTTGCCGTGAAAGCAACCGGCGCAGGAGATGGTGGGTGAAGAGTTTGTAGAAATTAAAGGAAAGCAGAGAAATGTTGGTACGAACAGTAGGGAAATATTCTCAATGGTATATCCAAGTTTACATACGAACCAACGGTTCTTCTCGATGTCTTTGGAGGAATGACCGATAACGGACAACTGGTCACATATAGCCTTGAATTTACGAGCAAACTCACTAATGGTACCCGAGCCTTTGGTCTATTGCCTAGGTTATCAAGTAAAATATGCATCCTTTCACCACACATGTTGCAATAGGCAGCCTTGAGGGCCAACCAGATTTCGCGAGCAAATTTGAGACCGAGTACTTCGGCCACGGCCTATTGTATAATTGCGTACCTGGATGATGAATTCAATCAATGATGTAAACCTGTAATATTGATTTCAATTTTGGTTTCTTGAACAATTGCCTGGATTAATCTCTGAATCGTGAATCACTTTCAGATAAACCTATTTGCGGGTTACACGCAATGATTTATCGGATAAGACAGAGATTTCTGTTGATGGAATTGGACTTTGATGATTATGTGTGATGATGAAGAACCACAGATGTAACATCCCGAAATTTCAAAGGTAATATTAATTACATTACTTATTAATAGATGGGAAGTTTACTCGGGTTATCAGGGAATAAATAAAAGAATAGGAGTTGGTATGGGTCGGGCTAATGTCGGGTAATGGAAGTGGGTTATGGACTTGGGTTAATTGAGATAGGTTAAATGAGAATGGGATTTCAGGGATATAAATACCCCCAAAATCCCAAAATATCTCATTTTCTCACCAAACTCCCTAACACACACTCCTTACACCCTCAAAACACACACATTCTAACCGATCAAGATTCGGAGCCGAGACCCGAGGTTTTGTTGATAGATTTGCGTTGGTAAGGTAAGAACATATCCTCCAAAGCTAATATTACTGAAAATGGTTAGGATTGGATGGGTTAACCGGACCCGAAACCCAAACTGCCCAAATCGGACCCCTAAAACGTCGATTTTAGGCCGATTTGATGGTTGGGATTTGTAGGCGCCGACCATACGATTCCGTGGGTACCAAAATCGAGTTATTTGGCTAAGAAACGAAGGAGTTATGGGCAAACAGATCTGCAGCGCGACAACTTCGCCTTCATCTGGGCAACTTCGCCTTCAAGCGATGAACTTCGCCTGCAAGCTAAGTTCGCCTGATGAACTTCGCCTGCAAGCCAAGTTCGCCTGATAAGTTCGCCTGAAGCCAAGTTCGCCTGATGGCAACTTCGCCTAAATGGTAACTTCGCCTAAAAGCCAAGTTCGCCTAAGGTTTAACTTCGCCTGAAGCCAAGTTCGCCTAAGGTTTAACTTCGCCTGAAGCCAAGTTCGCCTGAGGTTTAACTTCGCCTAAAAGCCAAGTTCGCCTGAGGTTTAACTTCGCCTGAAGCCAAGTTCGCCTAAGGTTTAACTTCGCCTGAAGCCAAGTTCGCCTAAGGTTTAACTTCGCCTGAAGCTAAGTTCGCCCGAAGGGTTAACTTCGCCTAAAGCCAAGTTTGATTAGAAAATAAATTATAAAGCGATTAGTTAAAGTAAGCTAATACTAGGCCACCAGATTAGGTCAGGCGAGTATTGATACGTGTAACTTGTACAGTTAGCCGAGCTCAGTTAAAGAAGGGATTTACAGCTACCAGAGAAAGAAGCAGAATTCAGGTGAGTTTCTAGCCCCATTCCTTGTTATGTTTTCGGGGCTGTGTGCATACTCGATGTGTTGTTAATACATTTATCCTAAGTGATAAGTGTATGTCATATGTGAAATGTGTGATAGATATGAATGATTGTTTGTCGGTACGCGAACGATCTTCGGATAATGCGCGTACTGTCAGGTTAAAAATAAAGGTACGAATATTATATATCGTAGATGTATGAATGTTCAAATGAATACTTGTCGGGGCGTGAACGATCTTCGGATATTGCACGTAACGACAAGGGGTATGGTTGTTAATGAATGAGGTAAAGAATGCCTAGAGTGTTCTTATGTTATAATGTAAGTATGTGTGTATAGGTACACGAATGGTATGTGATATGTGTGATATGTATGAATGATTGCTTGATGGTACGTGAACGATCTTCGGATATTGTACGTACTGTCAGGTTGTAACGTTATAAATATGGTAAGTATGATATGTATGTTTATGTATATGAACGTAATAAAGTTAATAAAAGAAGGAAATGACGGTTGTATGGTTGTATGGTTACGAAAAGGGTACCGAGCCCTAATAATACTCGAGGTAGGATGTATGGTTGTATGGTAATGAAGAGGGAATCGAACCCTACTAATATTCGAAAACCAAGGGACCAGACCCTTATAATATCTGTGATGTTAAGGACCAGACCCTTATAATATCTGTGATGTTAGGGACCAGACCCTTATAATATCTGTGATGTTAGGGACCAGACCCTTATAATATCTGTGATGTTAGGGACCAGACCCTTATAATATCTGTGATGTTAGGGACCAGACCCTTATAATATCTGTGATGATAGGGACCAGACCCTTATAATATCTGTGATGTTAGGGACCAGACCCTTATAATATCTGTGATGATAGGGACCAGACCCTTATAATATCTGTGATGTTAGGGAATCGAACCCTTCTAATATTCGAAAACTAGGGACCAGACCCTTATAATATCTGTGAGGTTATAGGGCGAAAGGCTCTTTAAAATGTATGATTATGAATGTAAAGAAAGTATGTAAGTAAGAAAGAAAGTATGTAAGTAAGAATGATGGTATGAGTACTTATGTGTGTATGAAAGAAAGTTATGAGGTTAAGTACGTATGTATGTAAGAAGGTATTGCATGATATTGTATGATTAACTAGAACTCACTCAGCGTAGCTGACTTTTAGTATGCACGCAGGTGAGCTGTTTATAGAGTTAGCATGAGGATGACACACGGCATGGATTGAACGGCTGGCATCTGAAGAAAGAAGTAAAGATGTTTTAAATATAAAGTTTTGTGTTATGGTATCAAAGAAAAGATTTAATGTTTGGTAACAAATGATTGATGTTTTATATTCCGCGAAAAGTTTTAATAAACTCTGATTTGAAGAACTGTGTTTATGAGTAAATCCGACGCTAAAGTAGGGTCACCGGGTTCGGGGCCTTACAAGTTGGTATCAGAGCATAAGTTCGAGAGATTTAAGCATCCTACATGCTTAGACTCGAACAGAAAATGGGATTTAAGTAAGAAAGGAAAGAAGATGCCAGTTCAAGAATGCCATGTGTCGCTCAAGCAAGATCAGTAAAGGTAAAGTGTATGATTAAATGATATATGTTAATGAGAAAGAAAGGATATGTGAACGATAGGGATAGGAATAATTGATTGTTTGATTTGACTAACTGCTTAAGTAGAACCAGCACAAATAGACTCATAAAGGGAAGTGTATAGGACACGGAAAGCAATGTGATCAGCTAGTCACAGCTGGCCACTGTTATTACCTGTTAGCCTTGCTATCCTTGTACTAGATAGTTCCTTGAGTGATGATGTTTGTGTTTTCCCTTAGAATACTAATGGCTGGAGCAAAAAGGTTTGTTGGTAAGGGAGGTCACACTGGACGTCCTCTTGGAATACGCGTTGTCCGAGAACCTTCTGAAGAACTAGTTACTACCACGAAAAAGGATAAAAGTGAAACTTTGCAAGGACCAAGCAGCAATGAAGGGTATCAGCTGGATCCTGTTACTCAATTTGCCATTTCTTACGCTGTGGCTGCTGCAGAGAAGAAATTTCGTACTGACAAGTCTGCCGAAAACCATGCAAGGGCCACTGAGAAGGCAGGAGGAGACGGAAAGAAGGGTGATGATTATAAGGGAGGAGCGGAAAGGAACCAAAGGATCTGTAGATGTCGTGGAGTATGCGGGGAAGAAGATACTAAGGTCGCGGGAAGGGAAACATGCAAAGTGTGCGGGAAGATGCACCTAGGAGAATGCAAGGCTGGTCCAAATCAGTGCTACCGATGTGGGAAGAAGGGACACATAACTCGTGATTGCACCGAGAACCAGAAATGTTATAAGTGTGGTAAGTCGAGTCACTTAGCTAGGGATTGTGGGGGAGCAAGAACGGTGGGGGAAAAGAAGAAAAAGAACCCAACTCCAGAACCAGAGGAAGCCGATGAGGTGGATCCACGCAAAAAGAAGGCAAGGCAAGAGGGGTTCACTGCTTGTGAAAAATGTGGGAAGAGACACCCCGGAGAGTGCAGAAAGGGATTAGGTGTTTGCTACAGGTGTGGAAGAGCAGGACATTCCTCTGGGGAATGTGATGATTACCATAGGTGTCACAACTGTGGAGGACGTGGGCACCTAGCAAGGGATTGCAAGAAGCCAAAGGAAGGACATGAAGGAGAAAAGAATGAGAAGAAATGGGCTACCTCTGCTAAGCGGTCTGGCGAGATGGTGACAACAACTGATGAGAGGAAGGCCAAGGTTGGGAACAAGGATGCGTGTAAGACATGTGGGCGAGTGCACCAGGAGAATGTAAGACTGGGACAGACAGGTGCTATCGGTGTGGAAAGAGTGGGCATTATTCTCGAGAATGCCCTGATCGTCCAAAGTGCTTCAATTGCGGAAAAGCTGACCACATGGCTAGGGATTGCAAGGAATCAGGGGCGGTAGGTGCGAAAGGATGAAGACTTTGGGAAACTGCAGAGAGGAACACCTGATGAAGGAATAATTGCTCATGCAATGGTTTATTTAAATTACTTTTGCTTAAGAACTTGTTTTGTGTTAAGGTTTAAAACTTATGTTTATCTGGGGCGTGTAATTATTTTGAGTTTGGTTAAGAATGATTATTATGTTATGGTGAAATGTTGTTTTAGACAATAGTGTTAAAAGTACTAATCGAAACCCTTAGAAGGATGAGATGAGTCTTGGTGCATCGAGGGTCTCATGGACAAGCTACCTTAAATAGCTAAAACACATGACCACCATTCGATGGCTGTAAAGTCGGAAGTAGGAAGGGTAACTCAGAAAGCGAAAGCAATTCTATAAAACGTGTATATGTAAGAAGTTTTCCTTTTATAGGGAATAAGTTAGGTTTCGGGGACGAAACCTCTTTAAGGAGGGAAGACTTGTAACATCCCGAAATTTCAAAGGTAATATTAATTACATTACTTATTAATAGATGGGAAGTTTACTCGGGTTATCAGGGAATAAATAAAAGAATAGGAGTTGGTATGGGTCGGGCTAATGTCGGGTAATGGAAGTGGGTTATGGACTTGGGTTAATTGAGATAGGTTAAATGAGAATGGGATTTCAGGGATATAAATACCCCCAAAATCCCAAAATATCTCATTTTCTCACCAAACTCCCTAACACACACTCCTTACACCCTCAAAACACACACATTCTAACCGATCAAGATTCGGAGCCGAGACCCGAGGTTTTGTTGATAGATTTGCGTTGGTAAGGTAAGAACATATCCTCCAAAGCTAATATTACTGAAAATGGTTAGGATTGGATGGGTTAACCGGACCCGAAACCCAAACTGCCCAAATCGGACCCCTAAAACGTCGATTTTAGGCCGATTTGATGGTTGGGATTTGTAGGCGCCGACCATACGATTCCGTGGGTACCAAAATCGAGTTATTTGGCTAAGAAACGAAGGAGTTATGGGCAAACAGATCTGCAGCGCGACAACTTCGCCTTCATCTGGGCAACTTCGCCTTCAAGCGATGAACTTCGCCTGCAAGCTAAGTTCGCCTGATGAACTTCGCCTGCAAGCCAAGTTCGCCTGATAAGTTCGCCTGAAGCCAAGTTCGCCTGATGGCAACTTCGCCTAAATGGTAACTTCGCCTAAAAGCCAAGTTCGCCTAAGGTTTAACTTCGCCTGAAGCCAAGTTCGCCTAAGGTTTAACTTCGCCTGAAGCCAAGTTCGCCTGAGGTTTAACTTCGCCTAAAAGCCAAGTTCGCCTGAGGTTTAACTTCGCCTGAAGCCAAGTTCGCCTAAGGTTTAACTTCGCCTGAAGCCAAGTTCGCCTAAGGTTTAACTTCGCCTGAAGCTAAGTTCGCCCGAAGGGTTAACTTCGCCTAAAGCCAAGTTTGATTAGAAAATAAATTATAAAGCGATTAGTTAAAGTAAGCTAATACTAGGCCACCAGATTAGGTCAGGCGAGTATTGATACGTGTAACTTGTACAGTTAGCCGAGCTCAGTTAAAGAAGGGATTTACAGCTACCAGAGAAAGAAGCAGAATTCAGGTGAGTTTCTAGCCCCATTCCTTGTTATGTTTTCGGGGCTGTGTGCATACTCGATGTGTTGTTAATACATTTATCCTAAGTGATAAGTGTATGTCATATGTGAAATGTGTGATAGATATGAATGATTGTTTGTCGGTACGCGAACGATCTTCGGATAATGCGCGTACTGTCAGGTTAAAAATAAAGGTACGAATATTATATATCGTAGATGTATGAATGTTCAAATGAATACTTGTCGGGGCGTGAACGATCTTCGGATATTGCACGTAACGACAAGGGGTATGGTTGTTAATGAATGAGGTAAAGAATGCCTAGAGTGTTCTTATGTTATAATGTAAGTATGTGTGTATAGGTACACGAATGGTATGTGATATGTGTGATATGTATGAATGATTGCTTGATGGTACGTGAACGATCTTCGGATATTGTACGTACTGTCAGGTTGTAACGTTATAATATGGTAAGTATGATATGTATGTTTATGTATATGAACGTAATAAAGTTAATAAAAGAAGGAAATGACGGTTGTATGGTTGTATGGTTACGAAAAGGGTACCGAGCCCTAATAATACTCGAGGTAGGATGTATGGTTGTATGGTAATGAAGAGGGAATCGAACCCTACTAATATTCGAAAACCAAGGGACCAGACCCTTATAATATCTGTGATGTTAAGGACCAGACCCTTATAATATCTGTGATGTTAGGGACCAGACCCTTATAATATCTGTGATGTTAGGGACCAGACCCTTATAATATCTGTGATGTTAGGGACCAGACCCTTATAATATCTGTGATGTTAGGGACCAGACCCTTATAATATCTGTGATGATAGGGACCAGACCCTTATAATATCTGTGATGTTAGGGACCAGACCCTTATAATATCTGTGATGATAGGGACCAGACCCTTATAATATCTGTGATGTTAGGGAATCGAACCCTTCTAATATTCGAAAACTAGGGACCAGACCCTTATAATATCTGTGAGGTTTATAGGGCGAAAGGCTCTTTAAAACGTATGATTATGAATGTAAAGAAAGTATGTAAGTAAGAAAGAAAGTATGTAAGTAAGAATGATGGTATGAGTACTTATGTGTGTATGAAAGAAAGTTATGAGGTTAAGGTACGTATGTATGTAAGAAGGTATTGCATGATATTGTATGATTAACTAGAACTCACTCAGCGTAGCTGACTTTTAGTATGCACGCAGGTGAGCTGTTTATAGAGTTAGCATGAGGATGACACACGGCATGGATTGAACGGCTGGCATCTGAAGAAAGAAGTAAAGATGTTTTAAATATAAAGTTTTGTGTTATGGTATCAAAGAAAAGATTTAATGTTTGGTAACAAATGATTGATGTTTTATATTCCGCGAAAAGTTTTAATAAACTCTGATTTGAAGAACTGTGTTATGAGTAAATCCGACGCTAAAGTAGGGTCACCGGGTTCGGGGCCTTACACTTGCTATGAATGTGGCAGTACAGAACGTTTCAAGAGAAATTGCCCAAAGTTGAACCAAAGTGTCGTTGAAAGACGAACCTCATGACAAGCATCAACCTCTGATCAAGCAAGGAGCCGTGCTTTTGTGAGTAATTTGAATAAAAGCCACGTCATGATCCAAAGGTGGTATTAAATATGTTGTGGTTTTAAATCAATAGGCACCAGTGATATTTTTTACGGTCGTCGATAGTAGTTAATTCCTGTTAATCTCCTACCCTTTGGAAAGATACCGATTAGTGAAACTATAGAACCCTATACTGTAGAATCGCTAACGGTAAATCCCTAATGGTTAACTAAATTGTTCGGAATTGTCCTATTATTCT
Organism: Bidens hawaiensis; assembly: GCF_021521415.1. NCBI lineage: Eukaryota > Viridiplantae > Streptophyta > Magnoliopsida > Asterales > Asteraceae > Bidens > Bidens hawaiensis. Next base: position 149,284 of record NW_027492592.1, read on the forward strand.
GAACGATTAACCTTTCCTTATTGACCTACGACCAGTAAAGTAAAGAAGTTTTGACGTAATAGTTAGCATGGATTGGCTAACTCAACATGAAGCTGAAATCAAATATGAAAAGAAGATGATTAGAAGATCTCCTCGGACGATGAAGCGAATTGATACAGAGAAAAAGTGTACGGTATTATGTTACCCACTTTAATCTCATCTTGAGATGTTATAATATTTACGACAAGAAGACGTGGTGTATTTAACAAACGCGATTGCCAAAGTATTTAAAAGAAAACATATAGAAGATATCCCGATGGTACGCGAATTTCCACAAGTTTTCCCAGAAGTACTTCCTGGAATACCGCCAACCCGACAGGTCGAATTCAGAATCGATTTAATACCTCAAGCTGGCCCTGTTGCTAAAGCATCTTGCCGACTTGCACCAACTGAAATGCAAGAATTATTGGATAAGGTTTCATACGACCTAGTTAGTCACCATGGGGTGCACCAGTGTTGTTTGGGAAATGAAGGACGGAAGTGTTAGGATATGTATTGATTAGGGAGAATTGAATAAAGTGACGATCAGGAATAGGTATTCACTTCTTCGAAGTAAATGATCTATTTAACCAATTGCAAGGGGCGATTTATTTTTAGAAAATTGATCTTAGATATAGTTATCACCAAATGAAAAATCCAAGAGGAGGACGTTGCAACAACAGCGTTTCGGACTCGTTACGGCCATTATGAATTCTTAGTTATGCCTCTCGGGCTAACAAATGCGCCGGCAGTGTTCATGGACCTCATGAACCGAGTCTATAAAATTTATTTTGACAAATTTGTCATAGCATTCATTGATGATATTTTGATATATTTGCAACGTAAAGAAGAGCACGAACGACGGTTAAGAAAATTGTGGAAGTGTTAAAGAAAGAGGAGCTATACGCGAAGTTTTCGAAATGTGATTTTGAATAAAGAAGGCATAATCCCTTGGTCATGTTGTAAAGCAGCAAAGATTTCACAAAGATCCAAATAAGATAGAAACCATTAAAATTTGTGCCAAGCGCCGATTTTAAGTCTCCCCCGATGGAGACGATGGTTTTGTCGTGTATTGTGACGCATCGCGTAAAGGGTTAGGATGCGTGTTGACGCAGTATAATAAGGTTATAGCTATGCTTCCCGACAGTTAAAAGTACACGAGAAAAACTACACTATTCACGACTTAGAACTGGGAGCGGTTATCTTCGCACTTAAAATGTGGAGACATTATCTCTACGATACGAAGTGCACCATCTTCACCGATCATAAAAGTTTGCAGCACATATTCGATCAGGAAGAACTGAATATGAGGCAACGAAGATGGGTCGAGTTGTTAAGCGATTATGACTGTGACATCCGTTATCACCCCGGCAAGGCTAACGTCGTAGCCGATGCTTTGAGTAGGAAAGGTCGGGTTAAGCCATTGCGAGTGCGAGCGCTAGGGATGATAGTCCAGTCGAACTTTTCGGACCTGATTCGAGTCGCTCAACGTGAGGAGTTGAAAGAGGAACAGCGAAAAGGAGGAACTTTACGGCAATGAGAAGAATTTTGAACAGCGCGTGGACGAAATTCTCTACTTCAAAAATCGGGTTTGGATCCCGACCCTCCATGACCTTCGTGAATTAATCATGGACAAAGCGCATAGATCGAAATAATCCATACATCCGGGATCGGAATAGACTATTGATGATACGAATATCTGAAAGGATTGTATTAATGGCCGAGTTTGGAGAAAGATATGGTTACGTATGTTGGTGAATATTTAAGTTATGCAAGAGATAAGGCTGCACGCCGAAAACCCTAGCGAACGCTACAACGACAGAAAAATTCGCCAATGATAGTGGGAATAAATTACAAAGGATTTCGGGACGCAAATTCCCAAGATATATCAAAGGCATGATGTAAATTGGGTAATCGCAGATCGATTAACCAATCCTCGCATTTCATCCCAATCTATGATGATTACCACAATGAATTCTCGCCCAAATTCATGATGGTGAAATGGTATCTCATCGTGGAATACCATTTTCAATTATCTCAGATAGAAATGGGCATCCTACTTCCATTATTGGAAGGCGGGGAAGGAAGCATCGAGAGCTTGAAGCTTTCTATGGGTGAAGTAATTATCACCAATTTGTTAAATTGAAATTGGGCGTCACTCAAGCCATAAGATTTGAATTGATTCGAGAAACAACCAATCGGATTTATAATATTTAGGATAAGTTGAAAGCAGCGCGAGATTGGCAAAGGATTTATGCCAACGTTCAAAAGAAACCATTGTCACTGGAAAGAGGTGACAAGGCATTTTAAGGCATCACCTTAGAGAGAGGTGATATGAGGTTTGGCAAAACCGAAAATAGCTTCTTAATATACTGGACCTCATGAGACTATCTCCATGATTGGTCATTTAGTTTATCGATTAAAGTACTCCAGGGGCTAAGTACTATACATGATGTTTTGCCATGTATACGGATTGAAAAGTACCTAAGCGATGAGGCAACGAAAGTACTAGTAATGGAGGTACTATAGAAGTCATACTTGATATCATAAATAATTCCGTAGAGATAGTAGACGGGAAAACTAAACAGTTTGGACACACCAAGCTTTATTGATTAAGATTAAGTGAAATTTACAGCGAGGACCAGATTATACCTGGTAACGCGAGGGTGTATTCTGAAGGAAAAACCCCACATTTCCCTCGGAAAGGGATAGTGAGCGTGTAAAATTTCGAGGACGAAATTTCTTAACGGGGGGAGAATGTAACGATTCCGACGAAACCCGGTATACCCTAACCAGTAGATAATAAGTTACGTCATATTTTTATGTCGGATACATGAATTACCATAGTAATTATACGAGGATACAGGATTCACTATATTGATTGTACGTGAATATATAATTCATCGTATTGATTATGCGATTAATCGATTGATAGTTATTGAAAACCCGAACGAATTGAGGGTTCAATTATAGACGATATCTATGATATTTAGTGATGTTACGAAGCATTAATGCTTCGGGATAAGTAAAGTACGGCACAGAAAAAGAATTTCGATTTAATGGTACGTCGGTACGTTAAACGAAACCTTTAATACCAAACCGAGCAAGAGATGATCGATCAAGCCGAAAAAGATGCGGCGAATAATTAATGATATGATGTTTTAAGTTAATAAATGTCATGGTTTAAGTTTTTAAAGTTTTTAAATCGGTTTTATATAAATTTCATTTTTAAGCCGAAAAAACGACCGTTTTAGCCTCGTTTTAAGCCGAATTATGTTGGAATTACGTATGCCCCGAGACACATACTTATACTAATGTGGCTAACTGTGTTTGATCCAAGTCGGGTCATACCCAATAACAAGCTAGACAACACCAAATGTATTCTTTTAATAATTTGATCATTTAAACGAATACCGAACACTACATGTATAGAAATTGGTTTTCTAAACAAACACACTTGAGATTCAAATAAATTATTTGGATAATTTGTTTATATAAACTAATTATTTAATTGGTTAAATAATTAAATAGATGTATGTACATTTTAAAAATGAGTTTTATAAAATGAATGGAGATGTTTTAAATGTTAAAACACAAAACAAAAAAAAAAAAAAAAAAAAAAAAGGAAAAAAAACAAAACAAAACCGGCCACCCATGTGGGGGTGGTGGTTTTACCCAATTAAAAACAAGATGCTCTTTGTAACTTGTCTTGGGTTCCTTTTTTAATCCTCCATTCCCCATACATGCAATTGTGTCTTGTTCTTTGATATTTTTCAAGTGTATTCAAGCTTCAAAACTCTCTCTTCCTCTCTAATATACTCACTGGCAGCAGCAGCAGAAAAAGGGAGTTTTGTGAGCTAGTTCAAGTGTTCAAAAATCCTAGCAACTAGTTGGTGTTGTTGCTCAAAGCTTGGGGTATACAAAGCTTGAGGGTTTCTCTTTGCAACCTTGCCATTTGAAGACATCATCATCTTCATCCACCTACATCTTCTTCTAAAGGTAGAAGAGGTACATTTTACATTTTGTGAGCATTTCGTTCTTGTAATATTGATCCTTGTTCTTTGGGTTTTAGTTTTAACATAATGGTATGTTCATAACAAGTTTTAAAATCTAAGCTTCCGTTGCGTTTTCATGTTAATATGGTTAACTTGAACTTTGATAATCTTGTATAAAACCCAACAATGGGCATCAAGAGCCGGTTACAAGGACTTATGCTTCTTACATGTTCATTAGATTTCGGTTTTTTCATGGGTGAAAAAGGGGTCCGAAATTTTGGTGGATTTTACCCCTCATGGATTTGTAAGATCTTGACATGCATGGAAAGATCTTAGGAAACCATTATTAACATTTGGATGTTGAAAATAAAATAAAAAAAAATAATAAAAATTTGGGCCGTAGCCTCTTGGGGGGGGGGGGGCGATTTTATTTGGTGATTTTGGGCATTGGTTGCTTAGGTTGCATGCTTAGAACATTTGGTATGTTTGGATGTGTCATAACCGAAACCTAGACCTTGGATGTGTTGATTGTTGTTTGTGTATGTTGATTATGTTTATTATTCAATATGGTTGTAATAATTCATAATCTTAGGCTTGTGTAATTTATTTATTCATAAGTTGGTTTGTAATAAATAGATTAGTTGCATTTTCTTTTTTTTTAGAAAAATATGTATTAGGATACATTTTGTAAAAATTGAAGATGCAAGAATTGGTGGATTTGGGCCTTGGACCGAAATTTTGGGCTTGTTGGGCCTCACCGGCCCATCATGGGATTCAAGCCCATTAGGCCCATAAATTTCACTCTTGGGCCCAAGAAGACTTTTGGAAGTTTGGAGCCCATTAACAAGCCCAACAAGAACACAACAACTTGGAAAGGATACTTGAAGCATTTGGATGCAAGGTCAAGTGGGAGTCAACATTCCATCCTTGTGTCATGTTTTGTCCCTTAGGTGTGACTTATGACCTATACTTGTTTCGGCTAACAAGTATGGTCAAACTTAGCGGTTCTCGGTTATGACTATATTTTGCATATGTATGCTTGGTTGTTTGTTTTACTTTATGTAATGTGTGGTTGATAGATATTAGGATATCCAAACCGTCACATAGGAACGACAACAAGCATAAAACGGGTTCTAATATATATTTGGTAATATCGCGTCAATTAGTTTAATTAAATGGGTTTATTAAAACTAAGCGATTACTCACATATAATAAAATTGGTTTTATTATAACTTGAACCTTGAAAATTGGTTTTCAAAATCGCCATATTACTAAATGCATGTTAGGATATGGCATAATGTTTTTCAAACTAGAATATTGGAAAACTTAAAAATCCCTTTTTCATAATTACCAAGGAAACAAGTCTAACACCATCCTTTTGTATGACACTTAACGTATTAGGGAACTTTAAATGGGATAAAGGTCACCTAACCATTTTGAGCAAACTAATATACTTAGGGTAATATTAACATATTTGTGGGATAAAGGTCACCTAACCACTTGTATGTTAATCTTACATGTTTATACAAGTAGGACGACTTGAATTGGAAACCATGTGATAAAGGTCACCTAAGCATGGGGTCCAATGGTGTTGATGGGATAAACATGCCAACACGATATAAGGATTTCGAATGGTCCCATACCTCTAGAAGTTGCAAAGGGTTGCAATTGTCAAGATTGACTACCTTGTTAAATCAAATAACGGGATAAAGGTCACCTAACCAAAATTTGATTTATCGTTGGATTCTAGAATTTAATTATTATTTTAAAATTTGGAATAAAAGGGTATTAATAATTAAATTATTTATAATACTAAAATAAAACTTTGTTAAATTTTGTAGATGGCCGCTAACAATGCAAACACCTCTACCCATAACACCCGTAACCTATCCTTAAGAACCATCCTTGAAAAGGATCGTCTAAACCATAATAACTTTATGGATTGGTATCGCAACTTGAGAATAGTTCTCAAGCAAGAAGAGATATCATATGTCTTAGACGATCCCATTCCCGATGAGCCTAACGTGGAAGATGAGGAGGCGTATAACAATTGGGTCAAGTACACCAAAGATTCGGTGCAAGCCTCTTGCCTCATGTTAGGGACTATGATTCCCGAAATCCAAAAGGATTTCGAGCATCATGGGGCATACGACATGATAACTCAATTGAAGGAAATGTTCCTTCAACAAGCTAGAGCGGAACGTTTCGAAACGGTTCGAGCGTTTCATGCATGTCGTATGGAGGAAACCCAAAGCGTCTCATCTTATGTCCTAAAGATGAAAAGCTACATTGAAAAGCTTCGTAGGTTGAATTGTCCCGTATCTAATGAGTTGGCTACGGATTTGATCCTCAACTCTTTGACCAAAAGGTTTGAAACCTTTGTCATGAATTATAACATGAATGGATGGGACAAAAGCATTGGTGAGCTTCACGCAATGCTAAGAACGGCCGAAGCGGGAATGGGTAAAAGGGTTTTACCCGTTCTAACAATCAATGAAGGAAAAAGGGGACATAACTCCAACCCCAAAGCAAGTGTTGCTAAGGGCAAGGGCCACGTCCAAGGAAAGGGAAAGAGGAAAGCCATCACGCCCACCAAACCGAAGGAAAAGAAGCAAAAGGTTGCGGCGCAAGATCCATGCTTTGAGTGTGGAGAGATAGGTCATTGGAAAAGGAATTGTCCGACCTATCTCAATGCGTTAAAAGATAAGAGGGATGCGGGGCATACCTCAGGTATTATCTTTACTATACATATTGAACTAAATGTTATTTCTTCAAATACATGGGTACTTGATACCGGATGTGGAACTCACATTTGCAATTTGTTGCAGGGGTTCAAAAGAAGTAAACAACTCAACAAAGGGGACATTAGTCTCTTTATGGGCAATGGAGCAAGAGTTGAAGTCCAAGCCCAAGGAGACTACATATTAAAGCTTCCAAGTGGTTTGGAAGTAATTTTGAAGAATGTTTTGTATGCTCCTAAGTTAAGGAGAAACATTATTTCCGTGTCTCTTTTAAAACAATGTGGCTTTGATCTTAAATTTATAAATTGTGATATTCATGTTTTGATGAATGGCATGTTTTATTTTAAAGCTATACCCATGAATGGTATATATGAAATAGATCAAAGTGGTATGTCACATAGTAGTTCAATGTACAATGTCAACACCAAGAAACTCAAGAAGGACTTGGGTGATTCCTATCTTTGGCATTGTCGCCTTGGACATATAAGCAAGAATCGCATGCAAACTCTTCGCAAGAGTGGTATTCTAGAAACAAATGAGTATGATTCATTTGATGTATGTGAATCTTGTTTACAAGGCAAAATGACAAAGCAACCCTTTAATAAAACTTTTGAAAGGTCAAAAGAATTATTGGGTATCATACATTCGGATGTATGTGGTCCTTTTAGACCAATGACTAGGAATGGTGAAAGATACTTCATTACCTTTATTGACGATTATAGTCGATATGGTTATGTGTACTTAATGAAACACAAAGATGAAGCTTTTGAAATGTTCAAAGACTTCAAAACTGAAGTAGAAAGACAACTCAAGACCACAATCAAAGTACTTCGTAGTGATAGAGGAGGTGAATACCTAAGTGGTGTTTTTCAAGATCATCTTAAGAGTTGTGGAATTATTTCACAACTTACTCCACCTGGAACACCACAACATAATGGTGTGTCTGAAAGGAGAAATCGTACCCTATTAGATATGGTTCGATCGATGATGGCTAGAAGCACTTTACCTCTATCATTTTGGGGCTATGCTTTACTTTCCGCTGTTCGCATATTGAATATGGCTCCAACCAAGAAAGTGGAGAAGACACCTTTTGAAGTATGGCATGGAAAGGCTCCATCGCTATCATTCTTAAGAGTTTGGGGTTGTGAAGCTTATGTAAAGCAATACACCCCAAACAAATTAGAAGTCCGATCCACTAAGTGTATCTTTATAGGTTATCCTAAAGATGATTTAGGATATTACTTTTACGATCCTAGTGAGCAAAATGTTATTATTGCTCGAAAGGGTAAGTTCTTGGAAACTAAGTTCCTTGAGGAAGGAACTAATAATAGAACAGTGAAATTTGATGAGGATCAAGAATCACAAGATGATACACAATTGGTTGATACTAGCACTCAACAAGAGGTTGTTGAAAGTGATCAAGTGGTTGATCAAAACACACAAAACGTTCGCAGATCTGGTAGAGTTAGCAATCCACCCGAAAGATATGGATTTTTTGTAGAAGGTTGCTACGTGGTAGATTCGGATGAACCAACCACATACCGTGATGCAATGTCCAAGAATGATTGTGACAAATGGCTTGAAGCCATGAACGTTGAGATGCAATCCATGTATGACAACCAAGTTTGGGAATTGGTTGAACCACCACTCAACTCCAAAGCTGTTGGAAGTAAGTGGGTTTTCAAAAGGAAAACTGATATGCATGGAAACTTGGATACTTATAAAGCAAGACTTGTAGCTAAGGGTTTCACTCAAACTCAAGGGGTTGATTATGATGAAACTTTTTCGCCTGTGGCAATGCTTATGTCTATTAGGATATTATTTGCCATAGCTGCACATTATGATTATGAAATTTGGCAAATGGATGTCAAGACCGCTTTCCTAAATGGATATCTTGAGGAAGATGTCTATATGGTTCAGCCTGAAGGTTTTGTCGATCCAAAACATCCTAATAAAGTATGCAAGTTAAAGAAATCAATCTATGGATTGAAACAAGCATCTAGAACTTGGAATCATCGTTTTGATGAAGAAATCAAAAGTTTTGGGTTCATCAAAAACGCTGATGAGGCTTGTGTGTATAAGAAGGCTAGTGGGAGTATAATTACCTTCTTAGTATTGTATGTCGATGACATCCTACTATTTGGAAATGACATTCCAACCATGGAAAGCGTTAAGGCTTGGCTTGGAAGTAGATTTTCCATCAAGGATCTTGGTGAAGCTGCCTATATTTTGGGAATAAAGATCTATAGGGATAGGTCAAGGCGCTTGATAGGTTTGAACCAAAGTACATACATTGATAAGATCTTGAAAAGGTTCAAGATGGAAAACTCCAAGAAAGGTTTTGTACCTATTCAAAGAGGGACCATATTGAGTTCAGCTCAATGTCCAAACTCAAAGGGTGAGCAAGAGATGATGAAACAAATCCCATATGCTTCTGCTATAGGATCCATCATGTATGCGATGATATGTACTAGACCGGATGTGTCATGCGCTTTGAGCATGACAAGCAGATACCAACAGAATCCAGGAAACAGTCATTGGATGGCTGTTAAGAGCATATTGAAATACCTTAGGAGAACTAAGGATATGTTTCTGATATATGGATCTGGTGAGGAGGAACTCGCTATAAAAGGTTACACGGATGCGAGCTTCCAAACTGATCGAGATGATTCTCGATCACAATCTGGGTATGTGTTCACTCTTAATGGAGGAGCTGTCTCTTGGAAGAGCTCAAAACAGGAAGTGGTAGCATTGTCCACTACAGAATCAGAATACATCGCCGCTTCATTGGCAGCTCAGGAAGCTGCATGGTTGAAGAAATTCATTACTGATCTAGGGTGGTCTCTTCCATTCAAGACCCCCTAGAAATCTTTTGTGACAACGAGGGTGCGATTGCACAAATCAAGGAACCTCGTTCACACCAAAAGACAAGGCACATAGAGCGGAGATTCAACTACATAAGGGATGAAGTTGAAAAAGGAAAGATATGTATTCGCAAAGTTGGAACTGATCAAAATCTTGCGGATCCATTCACGAAGCTCCTAGAAAGACCGAAACATGAGCGTCATGCGAGTGGCTTAGGACTTCGATATTCTAGTAATTGGATTTGATCTATTTTGTATTAAAGTTTAAAAGACTTTTGTAATTTAACTCTTTTATATGATTATGGAATCTTGAGTTAAATTCTAATTTTGCATGTTTAATCCATGAATAAGTTATCTTATTCTAAAAGTCCGTAGTCGATCACATTTGTGGGAACAAATATGAAGCAAGACTATTATGAACTAGGATTGGTGGATATTCATAAGGAATGAATATGGAGCATAGGTTTGCTGCCAAAGTTCATAGATATTTGTGGGATACAAATATTGGACTGACCCGCTCTCAATATTACTACATGGAGTCGATTGACTTGATCATTAGTAATCTTGAGTAAAGGAGAATTTCATATTATCCTTAGACCTGAGATGTATATTGGGTCTTGATTTTCACCAAGTATTACACTTTGACTCTCCCCTTCGCTATTCGTAAAAGATGGTACATAAGGATGAGCTCAGGTGGAGTATAAAAGTGATAGTGAGAGGCGTATACAGTCAAGATGGAATTTGTTCCTCTTATGTGTTGAGAGTTTAGATGTCTAAGGCCTGATAAAGTTGAATTGTAAAGAGAATGATCGCCTATGTCTCTTAGATCCAACATGACATCTAGTAACAAAGGGATATAATGATAGATTCACCTAAATCATATCAAGTAAGGAACTTGAAGGGATGATGTTATTGAATGGCACTTCGTCAAACACATTAGGGGTGGTGAACTGTTGTTAGGCGGTATTCACCACTTGCATTAATTTTCTATGTATCTCGTGCAAGTGGGAGATTGTTGGAATTACGTATGCCCGAGACACATACTTATACTAATGTGGCTAACTGTGTTTGATCCAAGTCGGGTCATACCCAATAACAAGCTAGACAACACCAAATGTATTCTTTTAATAATTTGATCATTTAAACGAATACCGAACACTACATGTATAGAAAATTGGTTTTCTAAACAAACACACTTGAGGATTCAAATAAATTATTTGGATAATTTGTTTATATAAACTAATTATTTAATTGGTTAAATAATTAAATAGATGTATGTACATTTTATAAAAATGAGTTTTATAAAATGAATGGAGATGTTTTAAATGTTAAAACACAAAAAAAAAAAAAAAAAAAAAGGAAAAAAAACAAAACAAAACCGGCCACCCATGTGGGGGTGGTGGTTTTACCCAATTAAAAACAAGATGCTCTTTGTAACTTGTCTTGGGTTCCTTTTTTAATCCTCCATTCCCCATACATGCAATTGTGTCTTGTTCTTTGATATTTTTCAAGTGTATTCAAGCTTCAAAACTCTCTCTTCCTCTCTAATATACTCACGGCAGCAGCAGCAGAAAAAAGGGAGTTTTGTGAGCTAGTTCAAGTGTTCAAAAATCCTAGCAACTAGTTGGTGTTGTTGCTCAAAGCTTGGGGTATACAAAGCTTGAGGGTTTCTCTTTGCAACCTTGCCATTTGAAGACATCATCATCTTCATCCACCTACATCTTCTTCTAAAGGTAGAAGAGGTACATTTTACATTTTGTGAGCATTTCGTTCTTGTAATATTGATCCTTGTTCTTTGGGTTTTAGTTTTAACATAATGGTATGTTCATAACAAGTTTTAAAATCTAAGCTTCCGTTGCGTTTTCATGTTAAATATGGTTAACTTGAACTTTGATAATCTTGTATAAAACCCAACAAATTAAACATTTAACCGAAAAACGAACTGAACCAGATTATCCAAAACATTATCCGGATTACGAGAATCCAAATATGTGGCCTAAAATGAAGAGGTGGGTCCCACCCCACCCCCTCAATATTGCCGATCGGATTCAATGGGTTAATCCCATTCCTTTTTTCTTTTTTCACACAAACAATTCAAAAATCCATCAATTCTCTCAACAATTTCATCCAAAAACCGAGAGTTCTAGCAAGAAAAACAAGGTAATGATCTAGTTATTCACGTGTTCATCTTCGGTTCTTGAGTTTAATTGCAAGAAAATGAGGTTTCGAAGATGAAAACCGATTCTTGCATGATCAAGTGATGTATACGGGTTATACAAGGGTTCTTGGTCCAAGAAAGGAGTTAAACGAACCAAGAACGAATTTTTACGGTTAAATCTTTGTTTTTAAAGCAATAACCGAAACTATAGTGTAAGAGGCTTGATCGTGAGTGTAACTTGCTTGGTATTGTGGTATGTTGTTTGTAGGCTCTGTGTTTGGTGGTTGATAAGGCGGAAAGACGAGTTTGTAGCTTGTAGTGGCGGAAAACGAAAGGTATATTCGGTTTATGTTCGGTGTATGTGTTTTGGGACAGATTGTTGACGGTTTAGAGTTAGGTCATGAAATTTTACAGGAATGTTCTACACATGAAAATAAGAGTTCTGTGAATTTTTGGTAATTTTTGGATAAAGGATGAAGATTTGGTGAATTTAATGCTCAGTTTTGGCCAAAAATGGTGAAAAATAGTTAAATATCATGAAAAATTCTGGAAAATTTCAGATAAGCTTTTTATATCATGTATAAGTCACACACAAAATTTGAGGTCCGTTGGAGAAGTCTAAGTAGGCTTTTCGGTTAAACGAGTTCTAGGGATTTCTAGCTCGGTTTTAGTGAAAATGGCATGTAAAAGAAGATTTTGGTTCTGGAAAAATTACAGGGGACTATGTGGATGGCAGGGGACATCCAGGAAAAATTTGGGATTTTCTAAGATCGTTTGGTATTTACGACATATTTAGTGTTTAAATGGTGTTTAAAAATAGATAAATAAATTTTAAATATAGAAAATAATTCTGGAAATATTTTTATAAAATTCCACACTGTCAAAAAGTGATTTGTGCAAAATTTCAAGATCCGAGATCAAACGGATAATTATTTGTGCAAAAACAAACTTTTAAAGTTTAAAAAGCGTAAACCGGTAAAGTTCGCATAAGCGAGCTGACTGGTGAATAAAAATCCTAAAAATGAACTATCTTCTTATAATTGAGTTAAACAAGTAAAAATAAATCATCCGAAAATAATTCGGATGATTTGAGTAATTTTTGTCCGATTTAACAGTTTCCGGTGCGCTAAAGACGGAAACGGGTCCCGCGGCCAATCGGGGCGTCTAAACCGAGCTCAAATTTCACAACTTTACTTAAACCATTAGCCAACGACTATTTTCGGGTCGTGTGTGACCAAACTCATTTTTGAAACGTGAAAAACAAACTAATAGTAATTGTGACCATAGAACTCTAAACCATATCACAATCTGAGTCCGTAGAAGTGTTTCTGGGTTAACATTGCCCCCGGAATGGGTACAGTACTGGGTGGACAGTGTCCCCAGATGTACCGGTTGTTACGGTTAAAGATTATATAAACAATATTTGTATAATAACGATCGTAGGGATCATATTACAGATTGGACGTGTTAATTGATAATGATTGTTGTTACCTGCTTGCATGTGCTAAGGTGAGTTTCACGAGCCCCTTTTTCTGAACTGTTTTTACATATTTTCTCGGGGTGGAAGCATGTTACTACTGAAATGTTTAAATACATACTGAACGCATGGATTTGCGTGGATTTATATATATTTTATTGTACGGAATCGTACGGAAATGTACTAAGATGGTAATTGTCTGAGTTGCTAACATTCTAAGGCCCCGGAACACGAGTGATTAACTGAAAGCCGGTAGAGTGTGGATAGTACTATTGGTCTGACAAACCCAACTGGTCCGGCATGGAATTGCTGATGTTTCCCAGCCAGTTGCACATGTCTATTTTGGGTGTTATATATATTTTGCTATGTAATGTTAGACATAGCGGTTTGGGGCAGTTCCGTGGGCGGGGGATATGCCACGGGTCCGTGGGCGGGGGATATGCCACGGGGGTTGTGTGTGATAGTCAGAGGTTTCACTTGTGGGCTCAGCATAATTATATCGATAATAATATTATTTTAAGATAATGATTTATCATGGTTTACTCGAATTGTGAAACTCACCAACTATTCGTAGTTGACCCGTTTTCTCACATGCTTTTCAGGTACAATTAAGATGAAGTGATTGCTTACGTGCTAAGTGCTTGATGTGTGTAAGATTTGCGTGCAGGATGTTAGGATACATTATAACAAATAGAATTGTGTATCGTATTGTATGATGTGTGTATCACCTAGATGGTAATGAAATACAAGATAATGTAATTTGAAGTATATTAATGTATTCAGTTTTCTTTATAAACAATGTGGTTGATATTAGAGGTGTCTGTTGCATCCCGTTTACGTTTCCGCTGCGGTTGCGGGGTGTTACACCTTGTGTTTAAAAGACTTCGGATTCTCTGTGGCTGAAATTTCTCCATCTTGAATGTATTTTTTGATTGGGAGTATCCAGGATCCTTGGTTGTTTGAGGATGATGGATCCCAAAGTACGCTTTTTTGTCAGTTGTTATCTCCCAAACTTCTTGTTCTCCTATTGCTGGTGAGAATATATGAATGATTGGGATCTTCATGTCTTCTGGAATCTTCAAAGATGAGGCTAAATTTGCCAAGGCATCTGCCCCAGCATTCTCTTCCCTTGGTACCTGTACAATGCTAAACAATTCGAAAGATTTTTTGAAACAACAACCACATTAGCCAACCATCGAGGATACTTAACCTCTCTGATCATACCGGCCTTATGAAGTTTTTCAAATTCTTATTGTATGATCGCGTTCCTCTCAGGAGCTAATTTTCTTCGCTTCTGATGGATGGGTTTAATATCAGAATCAAGGCCCAACTTATGAGTAATTACCTCCTTTGAAATACCTGTCATCTCTGAATGTCTGAAGGCAAATGTAGATTTTCTTCGCTTGAGAAAGGATACAATATCCTCCTCGATCTCATTAGGGATACTGGATCCTAGGAAAACTTTCACGTCTGGATCCTCGGGATCCAATGATACTTCTTTTAGGCCCCTCTCTCGAGCTTCCAGTACATTCCTAGGATTTTGCTGCAATTGCTATGCTATCGTCTTTTTAGCTGTCGGCTTCATGGATGAAGAATAATAATTCTTGGCTTCCACTTGGTCACTATCTATCCTTACTACTCCCCAAGGAGTTGGTAGTTTGATGCACTGATGGTAAGTAGAGGCTACAGCCTTCATCCCATGTAGCCAAGGCCTGCCAAGAATAACAATGCAAGAACAAAGATTGTCAATAACACAAAACTTTTGGTAAGAGTTTAACCATTCGATGTATATTGGGAGATTGATGTCACCCAATGTTTTATTGGTTCACCACTGAAACCCGCTAGCACCGATGTTCTCGGGATGATTTCCGAGTCTGGGATGTTCATTTTCTGCAGCACGTCATGTTGGATGATGTTAGCAATAAATAAAGTTACAATTAAACCGTCGTGGTGAAGATCCTGGATACTGGTTTTATCTTCTTCATCAAAGAAGATTCTTTTATCAGTTGTTAAAGTAGTAGATATAACCGGTCGTTCCCCGTTATCCAACTTGGTCTCCTTGGCGAGCCTCTTAGCTGCGGCGAAGGAAGTGCCGCATATGTCTGAGCCTCCAGAGATGAAGTTGATCACTTGAGCATCTGGTGGGGGCGGAGTTGCTTTTTGAGGAACCTCTTCAGGATCCTGGATCCTGGACTTTTTTATTCCCACGAGCTCCTTAAAGTGGCCCTTGCTCAGGAGGTATCCAATTTCCCTCCTTAAACCAATGCAATCGTGCGTCTTGTTGCCAAAATCCTCATGGAATGCACACCACTTGGACTTGTCTTTGAAGGATGTTGTTTTCTCAATTTTCTGAGGCCACCTTGCTTTCTCTCCAAGATTCTTCATGGCACAAATCAAACCATGAGTATCAACAGAAAAGCAATATTCAGAAATACTTGGGTAGTCCTCATCATCATCTCCTTCTTCAACTGCCCGGACGTTTTGGTTGTTGAACTTGGCGTACAACTTTGAGTTGTTATTTCTGAACGAGGATCCTTGTTTCTGGTTAGGTGAATCTTGTTTTGTAGGAATCCCTAACCGTTCTTGGATCTTCTTGTCATCCTCTAGCCTTATAAATCTGAATGCCCTGTTTCTGACTTCATCTAAATTCCTGAATGGAGTCATCAGAAGATCGTCATAACATGGGGAGCCCCTTTGAAGTCCCATCTTGAACGCTTCAACAGCCGTAGCCATGTCAAGATTAGGGATCTCTAGGGCCTCCCTACCAAACCTTGTAACAAAATCCCTTAGGAATTCATCATAAGGTTGGACAACTCTATATAAATCACTAGTTAACTTCTCAAATTTCCTACTACAAGAAAACTGGTTGTTGAACAAGTTAACTAAATATGAAAAAGAAGTAACAGAAAAAGGAGGAAGACTTAGCAGCCATTTAAGTGCAGATCCTGTTAGTGTGGATCCGAAACCCTTGCATAGACAAGCTTCCTTGAGTCTTTCAGGAATTGAATTGATCTCCATCCTTTTCCTATACTGAGTCACGTGCTCCTCCGGATCAGTGGTCCCATCATACACCTTCATGTTGGGTAATTGAAAGCATTTTGGGATCTCCGCATCGCATATCGGTGGAGCAAATCTGGACAACTTATGGCTCCCTTCTGGTATTTCAGGAATTGGACGGACCACTCCTGGCACGCTGGAAATCATATCCTTAAGCTTCTAGAGTTACCTAGCCATAACCTGATTGATACCTGTATCCTGCATAGAGCCAAGGTTAGTGTCTAAGGATATGTGATTATAGGCGTTACCTCTTGGTTGGTTGAACGTTGGCATCCCAGAAGTGTAGTTAAGATAAGAGGCATCTAATACAGTAGCAGGTCCACTAGAGGCAATGGTCTGCATGACGATGATGTCCCCTTCATGGACCTCTGAAGACCTTTGATGGTGAATTCCTGAGGATCCTTGATTCTGCCAGAAGGATCCTTGAGGTTGGGAGCTGAAGGATCCTTGAGGATACAATCCAAAGGATCCTGGTTGAAGGATGGATGATCCTTGTTGAAGGAACGAGGATCCTTGAGTTTGCTGACCCATGGACCCTTGTTGAAGGATAGATGATCCTGGCTGGACGAACGAGGATCCTTGAGTTTGTTGACCCATGGACCCCCTGTTGAAGGATAGATGATCCTGGCTGAAAGAACGAGGATCCTGGCTGAAAGAACGAGGATCCTTGAGTTTGTTGACCCACGGACCCTGGTTGAAGGATGGATGATCCTTGCTGAAGGATCGAGGATCCTTGAGTATGTTGAGCCACGGATCCTGGAGTAGTGAAATCCAGCACCCTAGGCATCAAGGGAGTCTGATCCTCCGTTGGCCTCTTTCTTTTCTTGAGATCTTCAATTTCACGTAGGATCCTTTGGTTGGTTTTGTTCTGCTGCTCCATGTATGCCTTAACCTGTGAAAACATAGCAGAAACATCATTATTAGATTTGACCACGGAATGGCAGTAGTGGTTTTTGAGCTCTAGAAGACTGGAATTTGTGTCTTGTTTCCAGCCGCGGTGGTCCTTGGAGCTGCTGCTAGCGGAGGAGGCATCGGTGGTAAGGTTCTTGACGAGAGAGGAACCGAAGATGGCATTTTTGATGAAGCAGAGGTTGATTGAGAGGCCATTGATGGTGACATGGGTATGAAAGGTTGAATATTGATAAGGTATTTTCTGGATTATAGCACCAATTGCCCCACGGTAGGCGCCAAATTGTTTTGGATAAAAATCAGCTAAGGATAATGTATCCAAATTCGTAATTGTGAGGTCTAGTGCTATGATGATAATAATGAATATGTAAACGAAATAATGATGAACACAAGGATTTGTTACGAGGAAAATCCCTTGATCTTGGTCGGATCGCCGGCACAAAAACCCCGGGTGATGACAAATCGTCTATCACCACTTTATTAATCAAAAAACCGGGTTACAATGGTGGAGATTATGATCAGTGATACAATATTTTCTATGTGTGTGTGTATTGCTGATTTCGTAGAGAGTAGAGTGTGTTGTTATGTTTTCCTAACTGATCATAGCCTCAATATATACATAAAGATAATAACTCAATGGAGTTATGAATAATAAATACTATTAACTAATAATCCCTAAAAATCCGTCATTGTCTTCAATATAAACGTAACAGCCACTTTGACCACATGCTCCATCACTCGGGCTGCGAAATAGGGGTAGACCAGGTCTCTTAGCCGTTACATCTGTCAAATATAATGTTATACACTGGAAACAATCGTTAGTAAATAATAAGTACTGAGGATCCTTGATCCTGACGGGATCTGACTAAGGATAACTGATCCAAGAACATATGTCAGGATAACTTATCCACAGTGTCAAATTTCTGTGCACTAACACATGATATACCTTTATTGCAGTTCTGGTTTAGTGAGATTTTGGCAAGATACAAAAGCTCTTTTGCTTGATAAGATATATGTTATCAAGCTTTTAGGTACTTTATTTACATATTTTATTTCTATACTATCATTGTAGTTACTTTACTAACTAGCCTGCATCAAACGGTTTTACTTAGTTGAATTGCATACAATTTTGTGATTGGTGCATCATATTCGTATAGGGGAGAAACCAAGCATGGGCACAATGGAAAGTTGAAATTCTTGGCATGAACTCTGGGTATTTACATTAGTGTATTGAATGTTTCATGATTTTTTCCTATTTTGATTCATTTAACAATCTTTTTTTATAGAACTGCACGAGGTGGGCCCTCGGATGGAGTAGAAACCAAAAGATCAAGACGTCCATCTTAATCCAGGTTATAAAATGTGAATATCAGTTATGAGACCTGTTTACATCCCTATCGAGGTAAATAGTTTATTAAGATTGTATTAAAAAATGATCTTGAAACAAACAAGCCAAACTTGAGCTTTAGCTCTCGTAAGTTAAGCGAACTGAGCTTGAGCTCTCGTAAGTTAAGCGAGATGAGCATGATCTTGATTCATTTAACTTCACATAGCTCAAGCTCTTCTCGTGAGTAAGTTTTCAAGCTTGAGCTCGCTCGAGGGCTATGCTTGTTAATTATTGATTAATTAATTATTTGACCCCAAACTGCCCCTTGATTAAAATCTTACAAAAATTTGCTAATACCTTATATTACCTGACAAACAAATGAATGGTTAATGGTTTTTAGACTCAACCGCTAAAATTGAATTATATGTATCTTCGGTAAACAACATGTTCGTGTTCCTTCGTTTAAATATATAAAATTAACAGTAGCTAATATCTAATAAAAGAACATTATCAGACGGACGTAATAAACAAATTACTGAATGTCTACGAACACAATGCAGCCTATGTTCATGTTCGTTCGTCAAGCTTACCGAGCTAAAGTCTTTGTTTATGTTCGTTAGTGTCCGGTTACGTTAGTGTCTGTTAGTGTCTAGTTACGTTTGTTTGTATTTGTTAGTGTCACTTCGTGTTCGTTTGCTTTTGTCTACAAAATTAGTGAACACGCGCGAAGGGACACGGACAAGCTCAATCTATATTAACAAACGAACACGGGTAGGCATATAATGTTGATGAGAAGATATGTTAATAATCATGCTAAACTGTCAGCATGTGGAGCTAATTAATTGTTTGTTCTTTGTTTTTTTTATTGTATGATGTAGAACTTCCGGCCGTCCGGGAGTTCGCTACAAGAGACATGAAGGCGATTGTTTACATAATGGTGAATATTGACTTTTTCTTTGACTTTATGAACACTCATTTTATTTCGTACTTTCATCGAAAATTATATACGCTAACTTTAAATGTGACAGGTGGTTTAAAAATTTAACCGGAATAAAAGACTTAAAAATCTGAAATAAAAAAGAAACTAAAAACAGAAAAAATTCTAAACCGACCCGAAACCAAAACCAAAAATCCAATAAACTAAAAATGAACTGAAGCGAAACTAAAAATCGAATAAACTGAGACTGAACTGAAATCAAAAACTTAAAAATCTGAAATCAAAACGAAACCAAAAACAGAAAAAATCTAAACCGGCCTGTAACCGAAACTAAACCTCCAATAAATTAAAACCGAACATTTGTAAAAGGGAATTTCTTTTCAAGTTCTACTTGTTTACTGTTTTCTGCTTTAAATATTTGCAGTTGTGTTTCTTACATTTTGAACTTCAACATTAGTCTCTCTTTTAATTTTGTAAAATTATTTGTAATTTTTAGATTTGTTGATATATATTTAGCAGTAGCCCTAATCAAGTTTACTTATGGGTATGGCCGATAATCCAATTGGAGGTTTGAAAGGTTCTGAAGGTTAGCTGATCCACCCTTTGCGTTTATTTACTTCATTTCCAATCTTCAGTAAGTTTTCTTCTTAATTTATGCATTTGTGTGATTATTTTGTATTGAGTTTGATAATTTCGTTTATCTGCCTCTCTTATATTTTCACCTGTCATATTAACGTCCCTCCAAATGATATGATTATTATGGACCGGATCTTTGTACATCTATGATAATGATCTATTTTTTTAATCACATGATGAGATATGATTTGTAAAGAATATTTTGATTTTATAACTATGATATACGCTGAGCGGAGCATGAGTTGTTTGTTCGTTTACTTAAAACGACCAAAAAGTGGTGTATATGTTTTTATGTTTATCAAATAAAACAACATAAACAAACTCCTCTTGGTTCATGATACACTTTAAATTTACTTGTTAACGTACATAAATTCCATTTGCGTCTCTTTTCTCATGTATTTTTTTGTATGTTATTAGTTATAGTAGTTGTGAATGAGCAGCGGGGTCTTACTGTGCAACTGATTGCTTCTGGAAGTTTGTCACAACAACTGTTGCTTTGCTACAGTTGGTTTCATTTTCTGCAAGTTGATGCTACAACCTCGTGGTTTCTAAAGTTAAAGTCAAGGGAGATCAAATGAAAAAGTAGATAGATAGATCAAATGGAAAACTGATAGGGATTCTTAGGCATGTTATTCTTATATTAGATTACATGTCTTTTGTAAAGATTGTATATGTACATTTTGTATATTGTTTGTAAAAGTGGCCTTCCATTATTCATATAAATATTTTTGGTTTAACTTGTACCAGTTTCCTTGTTGGTTTTTAGTTTGAATGGTGCACATTTCTAACCCACCTTTTTCAGTCTGATCATTAATAATTATTTTCTAAACAAATCAGTTTAAGTGTGGCATATTGGTGCACATGTTCAGGTTTTTAATTTCTAAGTGTGGCATTTTGGTACACATTACTCCAAAACCCATCTATTTTGACATTTGAAGTACGTGTCATATCACTATCATCGCTGATATCACAAAGTAATTCAAACCCAAAATTCAAATTTGTTTAACCCGATTTTAAACAAACTAGCAGTTGTAATCTTTCTTAAAATTAATAAAGAATTGTTAGTAAATTAGCATTAGTAAGCGTAAGCTTTTGATTTAATAAAGTGCATAAGGTTTGACCCATTTCATTGTTCCTATATGTTGATCTGTTTCATATTTAATTGCTATATTTTGATATGTTTAATTACTAATTTTTTATTGCTATATTTTGATCCATTTAATTACTAATTGATGTCTTGATGCCAATATCATTAGCCGAACACGAGTACCATGGAACCGTGCTGTAAAATATCGTCGCCGCATCGCGCGGGTTTCGACTAGTGTGTGTATATATATATATATATATATATATATATATATATATATCTAACTATCTATATAATTACCTACCATAAAATCATACGTGTCGCTCTCACGTCGCTCCCCACCTCATCTAAAGCCACCATATTGCTCGATTTATGAACAGAGGCTTCTCATTCATTTCTTTAAAATTCACGGGTACGGTTTGATGGGTTTGGATCGGGTCAAATGGATTATATCGGATTGCCTATCACATCGATGCTTTAAACCCTAATAGCCCCTGCAAAAACGAACTCCACCACACCCTTATCAACCCCTGCTCCCTTCTCATCTGACTACAAACCATATAAGTCTTCTAATTCATCATAAAACACAATCCCCCTAAATAGATTTGTTAAGAGACGTTCCTCAATTGTTATTCAACTCTATTAACATCTCTTCTATTTTACAACCTAGATTGCGTCTCCAGCAAGGTCCACGACGATTCTATTCTCAAATCCGACCAATTTCCGGTACGTATCTCTCTCAATTTCCGTTCTAATCTTATTAAGAACCATCTTTCTTCTTGGTGATTATTGTTAGTTTGAATTAGGGGTTACATGATAGTGATATGAGGATTTGACATTCAGTGAGAATCGAAAGATAGATTAAAATCTTAAACCTATTTTTTTGTCTACAAGTATGGATGTTGTCACACCCCGACCAAAGGCGGCTGAACATGCCGGGGTACAACGATTGCTCATAAGCGCATGACACTAGTTAAAGCGACAATATTTAACAAACTCATTTCATTTCACAACATCGAAAATGTTACATAATCAAGTATTCATAAGTCAAATACAACAAAATATAATAAAAATAGAAAATCAAATATTGTTCATTTTTGCTAATATCCTAACGGTATTTGTGACGTTTTCTCCTCCAAACTCCAAATCAACCTAGATGCAAACCTGTAACATTTCATAAAATAAAGTTTGTCAACACAAAGGTTGGTGAGCAATTCATAAGTTTGAAAATATAAGTATATAGTAAGAAAATGCCACAAAACTTGTATACGAACAATAAATAAAAGCAATAATTTGGATAAAATCGCAAATAGAATTACGTTAGCGACACCTAACCATAAGGGGATGCCAAATAGTCTAGGATTTTATAGTCATCGTTAATTGCATTATGGTAACGACACCTTGGTATAAGGGGATGCCAAATAGTCTAGGATTTTATAGATCAACAAACCAAAAGCGATAAACACATAGGCATATAATCATAGAACACCAAATCGAGCAATTATTTAAGTAAGGTATACAAATAAAGTTTGTGGTTTAAGACCCAAGTATCAAACATTTAGTTTAGATATGATGAAATGTCACCCCCAAAACAAACGATAGAAAACGAGGGATGAATGTACTCACGTTCAAGTAATAAACTTGAAAAGTTGGTAATTTGAAGATTTGCTGGAACGACGAGTTAACGTATGAAGCCTAAATAAAAGAAAGTCTTAGATTTAGAAAGGTTGTATTGAAGATATTTAAATAAAATAATTGTTGCAAAAAGTAAACAATTAAAGTTCAAGGTTTATAATGCAACTATCTAAGAATTTATAATAATAACCCTTTAAAAATGTAAATTTGCTCGAAACCGGGTTAAAGTATCTAACCTTAATATTACTTAACCTATTTTAAGTAATAAGGTGAGAAAAATGCTAAATGTAAGTTCTTTTGGGACAAAGATACTAAAACGGGTCTTTAACGAGTGTTCGGCTTGTTGGTTCGGGTCTTGATAATTGATCAAACCCAAAGTCAACTTTCCAAAATATTGAATGTTATGAGATAACTCAATAAAACCTATTAAGACTTAACCAAGTATGTAGTTCTATTGTTTTAGAACTAACAACGCACGTTAAGCGAGTGTTCGGTTTTGTCGGTCCAAACTATGTTATCAGATCAAGTTGGATCCAACATTTCCAAGTACTTAAGAAAATAATTAAAATCATTTTGTAAACTATTTTTAAAAAAATATACAAGTCTTGATAGCTAAAAACACACTTGTGTGTCTTAAGCGAGTAAAAATCGGATTGGTTCGGTTTCCATCTCACAATACGTTCCTTGATGGTCTCCACATGCCCAAATAACCAAGAACATGTACAAATGAATTTAGAAACTTAAATATAACATAAAGCATGTTTAAAACAATTATTTAACAAAACTATTAACAAGTTCGGTTCACGGTTTGGACTATTTACGGTTAAACCGAGGTTAGTCTCTACAAACGCCATCATGGAACTTCATAAATATGACAAACAAACTAAAAAAAGAGCATAAGTTAAACAAGATTAATATGTGCAACAAGTTATGTGTGTATATATATCAAGAAAAAACGAAGTCATCCATGAAGCCTTGCCTTACGAGGTCCGAAACTTAACCAACCGGAGTCGGAGAAGTAACTACCAAAGGTAACAAGGGTCGTGTATTATATATATGTTGTACCACCATATTCAACTACTAATAAGATTATATAAGCTAATTAGAATGAAATATTAAACTCGGTTTGACATTTGGAGGTCAAACCTTCAAGAACACTAAGAAAATAACAACCTTTAATCTATGGAGTTTGAGAGAGAATTTGGAGATGTAGCAAGAGTAAAATGAAGAAGATGGGTGTGTATATATAGGGAAGGAGTGAAGGATTTGGTATAAAGATTCTTTTATGTTTTGCATGAAAATGGGTATGTTTAAATGGTCAAACAATGCATAATATAAAAATCCAATATTTTATATATTTTATATATTCTAAATGACAAAATCCAATATTTTATATATTTGAAATGTTCGGGTTACAAACGGGTCGGGTTTACATAACAAAAGTGACCCGAAATTGACGAATGTCACAGTATCTCCTACTTTAGAAAATTTCGTCTCGAAATTAAGACGAAGACGATGATGCAAACAAATGTGGATACTTATCTTTCATTGTGTCTTCTCATTCCCTGGTAAATTCCGCGCCACGCCGTGATTCTCATCGAACTTTGACTAACCGAATACGACTACACTTGGTTTTCTTCTCGTTGCGATACATGATCTCAACGGGTCGTTCAACCATGACCATCGACTTATCGACATGTACTTCGTCGAGAGGTATATGGAGATTACCCTTGGCTAAGCACTATTTGATATTCGAAACATGAAATGTCGGATGAACACCGGCAAGTTCTTGCGGTAGTTCAAGTCGAAAAGCTACTTTCCCAACACGCTCAAGGATTTTGAAAGGACCAACGAAACGAGGAGCTAGCTTACCCTTCTTTTCGAAATGGAATACCCCCTTCCAAGGAGATACTCTTAGAAGAACAAGGTCGTCAACATTAGATTCAATTGGTTTTCGCCGTTTGTCGGCGTAACTCTTTTGATGACTTCTAGCGGCTAGGAGGTTCTTACGGATTTGATCGATCACATCGGTAGCTTCTTGGACCATTTCGGGTCCCGTGATTTGAGCTTCACCGATTTCGTTCCAACTAATCGGAGATCGACATTTACGACCGTAAAGAGCTTGAAAAGGAGCCATATCAATGCTAGAATGGTAGCTATTGTTATAGGAGAACTCGATGAACGGAATGTGAGAATCCCAATTCCCACCGAAATCAAGAACACATGCTCGTAGCATATCCTCGAGTGTTTGAATCGTATGTTTGGATTGACCGTCCGTTTGAGGATGATAAGTGGTGCTAAGATCGATACGTATTCCCAAAGCTTCTTGAATAGATCGCCAAAAATGAGAGGTAAAACGGGCATCGCGATCGGAGATGATAGACAATGGTAAACCGTGTCGACACACAAGTTCCCGAACATAGATTTGAGCAAGCTACTCGACAGAATACTTTTCGCGGATCGGAATGAAATGAGCAGATTTGGTTAATCGATCGATGATCACCCAAATACTATCGTTGCCTTTTTGGGTGTTGGGTAATTTGGTGATAAAGTCCATAGCAATGTCTTCCCATTTCCAAACGGGAATCGGTGGTTGCTCGAGTAGACCAAAAGGTCTTTGATGTTCGACTTTGACTTTTGAGCATGTAAGACATTTTGATACATACAACGCTACGTCCTTTTTCATAATCGGCCACCAAAAGGTAGCACGAAGATTGAAATACATCTTATCCGCACCGAGATGAACCGAATACCGTTAATTGTGAGCTTTTTCGAGTATACAAGTACGAAGATCATCGCGATCGGGAACCCACAAACGATTGAGAAAGTACATAAGACCATCGGGTTTGGTTTAGAGTTGAAGATCGACTCCACATGACATTTCATCGTACATATTACCTTCTTCGACGGAGGTACGTTGAGCTTGGAAGATACGGATTTGGAGATCGGTTTGAACAACAACGCTTAGAAGCAAAATGGATTTAACATTAACCTTTCGACTTAGGGCGTCAGCGACAACATTCGCTTTACCGGGATGGTAGCAAATTTCAAAATCGTAATCACTAAGTAATTCGGCCCATCGTTGTTGTCTCATGTTGAGATCCTTTTGGTCAAAAATATGTTGAAGGCTTTTATGATCAGTAAAAACCACACATTTCGTACCGTAAAGGTAATGTCTCCAGATTTTGAGAGAGAAAACGACGACACCAAGTTCGAGATCATGATTCGTATAGTTCTTCTCGTTAACCTTTAGTTGTCTTGATGCGTATGCAATGACTTGACCTCGTTGCATGAGAACACAACCAAGGCCTTGATGGGATGCATCGCAAAATACAACAAAATCTTCGTTTCCATCGGGAAGGGTTAGAATGGGAGCATTGCAAAGCATTTCCTTGAGAGTACAAAAGGCTTCATCTTGCTTCGAACCCCAAACGAATGGTTTCCCTTTGTGAGTGAGGGATGTAAAAGGCAAAGAGATCTTGGAAAAATTCCGAATGAAACGCCGATAATATCCGGCCAAACCGAGGAAGGATCGAATTTCCATGGGAGTCGTTGGAGGCGTTTCCGCTTTACCGGGATCAACATAAATACCTTTGTCGTTTACGATGTGTCCTAAAATTGAACTTCCTCGAGCCAAATTTCACATTTGGAGAATTTGGCATATATTCATTCTGTAACACCCCGGCTAAAGCGGAAACGCCTGAGTGTAACGTACATATTGCTCAAAACACATGTGACACTATTTAGTGACAATATTACCATTAATTAATTCAAACAACAAGTACACAAGTTTAGAAGTAAAAGAAATACACATTTAGGAAATTTGTCCATTTATGTTGAATATTCTAAGTACTAATGTCATCGTCACGGCATAAGGTACCTGTAGCATATATATAAAATAAAGTCAACTAAATGAATAGTTAGTGAGTTCACACAAGTTTTTGATATAAGTACATCAAAATCATACAATTCCATGAACAAGTGTAAATGAGCAAGTAAGGTCCTTTTCAGCTGGGATTGTGCACCAGCGTACTCAGATAAGCGCAAGTAATGTAAGGCTCTGTTACCGGTAGCCCTACATTTGGTGTTGGATTTACTCATAAACGCAGTTCTAAATATCAGAGTTAATTAAAACATTCGCGGAATATTAAAACTTCAACCATAATATAATACATAACCTTCAAAACTTGTCTTATAAAACATTCATAGTCATTTAAAATAAAACATAGTCTTTAAAACATCACAACATTTCTTCGAGATGTCAGTATATTCGATTCCATGCCATGTGTCTTCAATCACGCGAGCTGCCTCAACCTATTTGCCTGCGTGTATACTAAAAGTCAGCTGCGCTGAGTGAGTTCTAGTTAATCACATAACTTACTTTACATACACATATACGTGCCCGAAGGTACACATTACATACTTATCCTATCCATCAATCTTTCATACACATACATAACTATCCTTACGTTATAAAGAGAATTCGCCCTACATACCTCGGATATTATTAGGGTCAGGTACCCTTCATCCTCGGATATTATTAGGGTCCGGTACCCTTCATCCTCGGATATTATTAGGGTCCGGTACCCTCCATCCTCGGATATTATTAGGGTCCGGTACCCTTTCTTCCATCCCTCCTTAACATACTTTCTATATACATAATCGTAACTTTGGCACATACATACATCATTCATTCTTCATATTACAACATACATATAACATCAACCATTTCCTAGCAGTACATGCAATTCCGAAGATCGTTCATGTACCGGCAAGAAACCATTCGTACATTTCACATAATACATATATGGCATACACTTATCACTTAGGATAAGTGTATTAACTAATCACATCGAGTATGAACACAGCCCCGAAATCACCTGAAGTCGGTTACGTTCACCGTTAATTGTTATTCCTTTCTTCAATTGAGCGCGGCTAACTGTATAATAATTACACGTATCAATTATCTATCACTATCCATAACGTCTTTCTAGTCTGGTTATGACCCACAACGAACGGGGGTCCAGGGGAAGCGCTCCTGGCAGTGGGGTCTAGGGGCGGCAGCCCCTAGCAGGGTCCAAGGGGCAGAGCCCCTGGCTGGGGTCGAGCTGCCAGGTCAGCTTGGAAAAATTTTATTTCTATTAACTGTCGTAACACAATTTCCATTAGGATTTTAAATCATTATTTAATTCGCTAACTCAAAAGTTCAAGGGCTTAATTGTAATTAATTCATTCTTTTTCTAAGTCCAGGGACCATTCTGTCATTATGTTAAACTTTTAGTTCGTCCCAGTCCTTTAACGAATGGGGTTCATAGCGAATGAACCCATTCATTACTTTATAACGAATCAGACCTTATTCGTTTGGTCTGGTTAACGAGTTGAACCTTATGACGAATTGAACTCTTATAACGAACCAGTCCTTTTAACGAAATAGATCTTTTAGCGAACTGGACTCATAACGAATTAGTCCATAGCGAACCAGTATATGCTACGAATTGGACCTTCCAATTCGTTATCTTTTAACTATAGCGAATCAAGGGTAATTCGCTATCTTTTCTCCTTAACGAACTGAAGATAATTCGTTATATTCTCTTAGACGAATCAGCTAGCGAATTACTTCTGATTCGTTAGTTCCTCCTTAGCGAACTAGGGTTAGGTCAGGGAATGTCAGAACATTCCCTGACACTCCTCTTAACCTCGTACCACTTTCCGGCGCCGCCATTGCCGGAAAAACGCGTTTTCGCCGGAAAAACGTGTTTTAACTCGTTTTTCACAGTTTTTTGTCACGTTCGATCCAGATCTGAGCTAGGGTGACCCCTAACCTCATCTTAGGTTCAGTTTATACCCGATTCCACCCGAATCTCGTGACTTTAATGATGTAACGGTGTCGGCTCGTTGTTTCGTAACTAAATATAACGAGTTTAAGTTAATAAAACATCATACTGGTATTACCTTGGGTCGGTGCTCGGTTTCCTTCTTGGTTTCGGCTAGAGAAAAGGAAGAACTAAAGAGAAAGCTTAAGTGTGTGTTTTGGATGGTTTATGGAATATGTGAAATGAATGATTAATGGATGATTAAAGGTTTATATATTTAGGGATCATGGGCTCAAGCCCATGGACTTTACTTCTTTCTTTTATACCCAAAGTCCATAACCCATATCCATTTAACCCAATACTAGCCCAACTCATTTCTATTTATCTAAACCGATAACGACCCACAGTAAAATAGACGAAATTTATATTATTATTATGATCAAAAGTAGGATGTTACAAGTCTTCCCTCCTTAAAGAGGTTTCGTCCCCGAAACCTAACTATTACATAAACAAATTCGGGTAAAACTTGCGCATCTCATCCTCAGCTTCCCAAGTAGCATCTGAACCCTTGCGATGCTTCCATATCACTTTCACTAAAGGTATAACCTTGTGACGAAGCTGCTTCTCCTTGCGATCAACTATCTCGATCGGTTGTTCAATATAGTTCAACTGTTCATCAACCTCAATGTCCATTAATGGCACATGAGACGTGTCATCAGCTAGGCATTTCCTTAGGTGAGAAACATGGAAGGTTGAATGAATTCCTTCTAATTCTTCTGGCAAGTCTAACTTATAAGCCACTTCGCCAACACGATCTATAATCTTAAACGGTCCAATGTACCTTGTTAATGCTATTAAGCTTAAGAAAAGAATGTATTGAGGTGTGAAAATAATGGAGGATTTGTCCTCCTTTTATAGTGAAAATATTGAGTTGTTATGTCTTATGGAATTTATGAAAATTAATCATATTTAATATAATTAATACACAAATTAAAAATTGTTTAATGGGTTACTCAAAAGGTTTAACTATTCTAATAAACTTTATTTAATTAAAAACATTCATTAGGTTATTTATTAGTTAAGTAACATAATATGAAAAGATGATGATAATAATAATAATAACAACAACAACAATAATAAAAGTAGTAGTAGTTAAATAATAATTTTAGTATATTGCATGGGACATGTAAATAAATATTCAATCTTGATTATGAATGTTTTAAATAAGCATGTAATACTACAAGGGTGGTGAAAAGTATAATTGCATAGAAATGATCACATAAAATACATCAACGAAAATTTAGATTAATTAATAATATTATAAAAATATATAAATTTAAATAGAAACAAAACCAAAAATTTAAAATGGGTCGGATTTTAGGTTTTAAAAATTAACGAATGTTACAGGATTCACAACTTTTAGAAATTTCGTCCCGAAATTAAAATAAAACAAAATTTTAAAAGAAAAAAAACAACTAGTACATGTAGTTGTTAAAAGTTAACATTTTTATATATGCATATTTAGATAAAAAAAAATAACGCCGATCTCTGAATGAACCGAAAGACGCCACAAATGGGAAATATGACAAGGACACTTATATATAGGATGTTGCAACGGCGTATCTACATGCCCTTATAATATTGCATTTGTCTCATTTTTCTAAAATCATTCCAAGTTTCGAGTTATTGCACACACCGGTCATTACTATGATTTCCATGCGAGGAATTTGATAATTACGTGTGCACCCGTAATTACTTAGTTCGTCGCATGGTCCACATGGTTTGCCATATTGTGTGATTTGCAAGACATGAATAAAAGAGAATTCTTAATGTACAACAAATTTATAATACAAAATCACATATTTGATAAATGAGCTATTGGGGTTCGAAAAAACAAAAATAAATAAATGAAACTTTTGAAGTCAGTAATTTCGCTATAAATGTAAACATTGAGATTCAAGAATAATAAGATTGATGAATAATACTTTTGATTCTTGAAATAATATGGAATCAGGAAAACTTAGGTTATTAATAAAACATCGAAGTCATGACCATCACGGTAATTAATTGTAAATAACGGGTCGAGAATAACATAAAATTAAATGAAGCATTGAGCTAACAAAATATCAACACGCAAATCGAAAACGCATGGACATAAAATAGATAAATGAAGCTTTAGTATCGAAATATCAAAATAGTTTGAGTTCTTGGTGTCAAACAACGTATAACATCAATTTGAAACTTCGCTTAACGAATGAAAATTTCCCATAAAACATTAGCCATTGAATAACAGCAATATTAACCAAGTATATACTTGAAACTTCGAAATCAAAGTAAAACATTGATCTAGATTGATGAGACATCAAGAAAATAGTCTTGTGAAACATTGGACGAAAAGAGAACTAAACACATAATAAAAACAATTTATGTAAAAGTAATATAAATTCAACATGTACTCAAACATATTTGAAATCCTAACTTCCACTAAACAGTTACGTTTATGGGAAATCGGTCATAAAACGCGAGATTGAGATAATAGTAAACAAGTTCAGCAATGCAACCATGAATGACAATGAAAGTGGCTCAGCAATCACAAATAGCCAAACTTGTTATAAAATTCATAAATAATCCTTGAAAGGATTTGATACATAAAATTGCTTTGGTTATTCTCAAATAGAATAATATATATATATATATATATATATATATATATATATACAAAAGAAAAAAAAGTAATAATAAACAAGACGAAACTTGCGATACTTATCTTCTCAGCGGTAGATTTGAGGTATAAAGGTTATGGTGAGGGTGGTGCCATGAATTCTCAACTGAATTTGTTGGCGTTGACGAAGCGAAAGAGGAAAACGTTCTCTTTAAAATTCTCTTAAGTTTATGATAATCGAAAAATATTGCGATGGTTTTATAATAATAACTTTTGGAAAAGCTTAGTAATAATAAAAAAAATTCTTAGCTAGTGCTAAAGTTTGCGACACTTTATTATATTTTTAATGTAAAATAGAGGTTTCCCTTATGGCGGCGTCCAATGAAAACTTTAAAGAGAATCTCCAATTAAAAATGACTCATTTTGATAGAACTATTATGATGATAATATAGGCTTAGGACTTGTTTGAAACAACGATTTTACTTTATTTAACGTGTTCATTTAACCTTGAAAAATATTATATATAATAAGAGTTATAGTGGTAATAATAACAATAGTGACCATAATAGTAGTAATGAAATAATAATGATAATAGCGATACTACTAATATTAATAATAATAAAAATAATAGTGATAATAATAACCATATGTTTGACCTAAAGTCTTTTTGAAGATCATCAACTTGATTAAGTACTTTCTAAGTAACTATTTTAAAATAATTTGAGGATTTGAAATTATAAGTATAAGGTGTTCGTAAAAAATATATTGAATACGGAGAAACATTCATGATTTTAGAATAATAAAAATAACAATAAAAGAAATACGTGTGTATGACGAGTATGAAGGGGATAAGTAGGGGTGTAAGGCTACGAGTGAGCTCCAAGTGGTCAGAGGATGGGGTTTAAGATAATGCTGGGCGGAAACAAGTTAGGCCTTTTTTAGTATTGCGGGGGTACTCGGGTCACTTCAATGAGAGCATGCTTGAAGTACGAGCATAAGGCATATAGTTGGGATAAATGGTTGGGTAACATGTTGTAAGAAATAGGTGATGTTGAATATGTATAGGTTTTTGGTAAGAGGCGGTGGCTGAAATTATCACATTTGTATTGCAATGGAGTAATGGGATTTACACATGTTATAAAAGGGTGTCCCCGTGCCAAGCTTTTTGTTAGGGTACGTTTGAGTGTCCAAGAGTTATGTTGGGTTTTGGATCGGTTCAAGCATAGTTATTGGATCTACTGTCAAGGTTAATACAGGATTTGATGGGTTTTGGGTCATGGTTAGGCTCAAGGTGGCCAATAGTGCGATAAGATGAGTTGTCACTTCGCGAGTTGAGTTTTGAGGGTGACGTCGAGGGTAACAAGACGATATGTTGTGATATGTGGGTGATTCACGTGACATGGGACGTAAATATGAAATTCGTATTAAAATCCAAAACAAAGATCAGAAATAATCCATATAGATCTAAAATAAAAATAAGTAAAGAAATAAAATCACATGAATTAAAATTTGAAATTGAAAATGGAATGCTCATTTCCATAAAAAAAATTCACAAATTTTTTAATAAGAAATTGAAAAAAAAAATATATCAAACATAATATTAGTAATGACATCGAATTGAAATTCATGCGTTAATGTACCACCATGACTCTTTGTATTCCCAATTCAAACCATAAAAATAAATGAATAGATACAAATATAGAAAACAAATTGAAAATCAACTATTCATGCATCACCATAACTTTCGAATTTTAAATTTTAAACCATAATAGTAAATGAGTATATAAATAAAATAATCGAATTGAAACTCAACAATTCATGTATCACCATGACTTTTCGAATTTTCAATTTTAATATATAATAATAAATGAATATGTAACTATAATAATCACATTGAAACTCGATTATTCTCGTATTACGACACAAAAATCAAAATGCGTAATTAAATCGAACAGAAAGCTGGGTATTCATGTATCACCACGACTTGGCAGACTTTCAGTTAAAACACATGGTAAAACGTTGAGTGTCGGAGTCACACGTCGCATGAACCACCATGACTTGCGTGACATCCTTAGAAGTGCAACCATATTCTTTTCACAAAGAGAACATGGTCACGTTTGAAAACTTAAAGTTGTGATTCATATGGCGTTCAAAGTGGTATGCTTTGGCTTAATAGAGTCCATGCCCTTTCCTAACTCTCCAGGTAAGCAACCGGGTCCCGCGTCCGATTGGGATTTATGTGCATTGCTTATCCTTAGGTTGCAATAATCTTGGTGTCAAGAGTTTCGGAAAACAAGCACGCCCCCCCCCCCCATACAGTTTACTACATACCCGCCATATATAACCATCTTTACGAAGAAGAAATATCGGAACACCACAATAAAAATCAATAATTGAAAATGTTTGGAAAATCTTTGTTTTTAGGCATAAGCCTTGGACTTGTGTGTGCTTATGTAATTGAAGTAATTTAATCATCAGTAAAATAGTAACAAGTGCTTTGAACAATCAAATAAGACACACATAATTTTTAATCATGCAACCCTAAATAAATATAAATAAGCTATAACCAACTAGAACACTACATCTAATGTCCTATCTTATAGTCACGCTCTGATACCAATCTGTAACACCCCAGCTAAAGCGGAAACGCCTGAGTGTGACGTACAGATTGCTCAAAACACATGTGACACTATTAAGTGACAATATTACCATTAATTGATTCAAACAACAAGTACACAAGTTTAGAAGTAAAAGAAATACAAAGAAATACACATTTAGGCAATTTGTCCGTTTATGTTGAATATTCTAAGTACTAATGTCATCGTCACGGCAACATCCTCTAAATAAGGTACCTGTTGCATATATATTAAATAAAGTCAACTAAATGAATAGTTAGTGAGTTCACACAAGTTTTTGATATAAGTACATAAAAATCATACAATTCCATGAACATGTGAAAATGAGCAAGTAAGGTCCTTTCCAGCTGGGATTGTGCACCAACGTACTCAGATAAGCGCAAGTAATGTCTTTTCCAATTGGTAACAACCAATGTACTCGGATCGGGGATCCATATTCCACTCATAACATCGAGTTCCTGAGTGCATAGGGGGGCATATGATCGTACTTAATGAGAAAACCATGAGCACGTAATCTTGAGCAAGTAGCAAGTAAACACACAAGTCCATGTAGCGAATTGTAGTTTGTAAATAATGAATAAAAGAAATTGTAATTTGGATATGATATATATGCTACCCCCAAAAGTAGTAAAAAGGGGGTGTGAGAAACTCACCTTTGAGATTGAAGACAACTTGAAATAATAACCGAAAGCGCGTTTAAGGAAATTGAAATGATAAAACCTCACAAACTATAATTAAAAAGAATATACAAAATTTGAAGACTAACTATCGGGATTATAAAAGTTAAATAATATTAGTTTTAGGAATTATGCATTATTTTAATATCTATTTCATTAACTTATGGCAAATGGGGACTTGAGGATGTTTAATGAGTTTAACAAAAATGAATAAAGTTTATAAAATTCATTTGATGTTTATTAGTTGAAGAATGATTTGTAGATAAATAATTATAACTTATAAATATAAGATTAAATAACAATATTAATAATAATTTATGATTAAACGTTTTTTTTTCAAGTAACATAATTTATTAATTTACTAATTAATTAACTTAAATGTTTTGCATGAATTCTTTTAAAGAAATTATAAATATTAGTTTATGTTAAAATAAAATAAACAATAATTAATTTACTCAATTATTAATTTAAAGAAATGAAGTGCGTTATATCTATTGTAAAATATTTTAAATAAAAGAAATTTTATAAATCATTTTATTTAAAAGAAAGGGTATAAGTTTATTATGATCAACAAATTATAAGATTTAGATAAATGTATATTCATGTTTGTTCTTGCAAAATAACAAGGTTTGATCCAAGATTTAGAAAAATCATAGTGTTTATCTTGGATATCCATGATCATAATGATTCTTAAAACCAAAATATAAGATTTTTATGACAATAGTAACATGATCATGAAGAACAACTTATGAACAAGTATGAACATTCAAGATAAATATCAAAACAATAGCTATAAAATGCATGAGATGGTAAAAACTTACTTGTTAATGCTCTTAAGCTTAAGAAAAGAATGTATTGAGGTGTGAAAATAATGGAGGATTTGTCCTCCTTTTATAGTGAAAATATTGAGTTGTTAGGTCTTATGGAATTTATGAAAATTAATCATATTTAATATAATTAAAACACAAATTAAAAATTATTTAATGGGGTATTCAAAAGATTTAACTATTTTAATAAACTTTATTTAATTAAAAATATTCATTAGTTTTTTTATTAGTTAAGTAACATAATATGAAAAGAAGATAATAATAATACTAATAATAATAATAATAATAATAAAAGTAGTAGTAGTTAAATAATAATTCTAGTATATTGCATGGGACATGTACATAAATATTCGATCTTGATTATGAATGTTTTAAATAAGTATGTAATAATACAAGGGTGGTGAAAAGTATAATTGCATAGAAATGATCACATAAGATACATTAAAGAAAATGGAGATTAATTAATAATGTTATAAAAATATATAAATTTAAACAGGAACAAAACCGAAAATTTAAAACGGGTCGGGTTTTCGGTTTTGAAAATTAACGAATGTTACACGTTCGTTTCTAAGGAGCTCGAGAATGGAACGAAAATGATGTTCGAAAAGATAAGGATGTCATCAATAAAGATAATAACGAATTTATCAAGGAATGGTTTGCAGACGCGGTTCATGAGGTTCATAAACACCGCGGGTGCATTTGTTAACCCGAAGGGCATAACCAATACTTCGAAATGTTCATATCGAGTAAGGAAAGCGGTTTTTGGAATGTCTTCTTCGCGAACAAGCAATTGATGGTAACCCGATCGAAGATCGATTTTGGAGAAACAAGTTGCACCTTGAAGTTGGTCGAATAGGTCGTTGATTTGTAGCAAATGATAACGATTTTTTTATGGTGAGTTTATTAAGCTCTCGATAATGGATGCACATACGAAACGAATCATCACGAAGAGAACGGGAGCGCCCCAAGGAGAAGAGCTTGGACGAATGAAGCCTTTATCGGAAAGTTCTTCGAGTTGGTTTGATAATTCTTGCATTTCCGACGGGGCTAAACGATAAGGAGCCTTGGACACGGGCATCGCTCCGGGCACAAGATCGATACGACCGTTGAAATCATCGGGAAAGACGTCAAGGAAATCACGGACGATGCAAATATCTTGGATTTTCCTTTCCTTATTGTCTTTTGTCACCGTGAGACCTAGAAACGGAACATACTTTTGGCGTAAGTACTTTTGCGTTTGGGCGCACGACATAAGGTTTAACCTCCAAGAGGTAGTGTTGCCGAAGACTTTAAGTATTTTACCGTTGACTCGCGGAATGCGAATGAATTTATCGAAACAAACAACTTCGGCACGGTGCAAAGATAACCAATCCATGCCTACTATGACATCGAAACTTCCCATTTGCATTGGGATGAGATCGATGGAGAATTTATGCTTGGAGAGAATGAGAGAAAAACCGCGGAAGACGGAATTGATGGTAATAGAATTGCCATTGGCGACTTCAATAGAGAACGGTCGGGAAAGCTTAGTTCGAGGCATCGCAAGTTTCGACTCAAATTTCAAAGATATAAAACTTCTATCGGTACCCATATCAAATAAAACAGAAGCCAAATGATAGTTCACCAAAAACATACCGTTCACGACATCGTTTGCCACTTGAGATTGATTTTCATTCATCATAAAAGCACGCCCTTGATTGCCATGGTTGACTTGAGGTGCTTGTTGTGGAGGTGGAGGTGGTGCTTGGATTGCTTTGATGGGTTGGATGAGTGGTGCATTGAGTTGGGGAATTTGGGGTTGGTAAGTTTGAACTTGGTAAGCTTGGGTTTGGTAGTAGGGTATGGTCATGGTTTGGTTAGCAAAAGTGAGGCGAGGGCAATTGTTGCGGAAATGGTTAGGATCACCACAATTAAAGCAAGCTCGGGGATGTTGAGGTTGGCTTGGTGGGTAGGGTGCATATCGGTTTTGGGCATTTTAGGGAAAGGTTCTTGGTGGATTTGGTTGGTTAGGTTGGGTTCGTTGGGTGGATCGGCAAGTGGTGTGGAGATGACCAAGTCGGTTACATATAGTACAATGGGGAAATGGCATATTTGGTGGGTGATGAAGTTGGCAAGTGTTGCAAAGCGGGGGGCGGGGTACCAGTATAGGGTCTTCGGTTTGGTGGTGGAGCTTGAGTTTGTTGTTGAGGTTGGGTAATGGCAAAGTTTCGGTAGTTGGAATTGGGTTTCTTCTTCTTCTTGTTGTTGTTTTTGTGACGAGAAGAGTTCGAGTAGTTAATGGCTTGTGGTGCGGGTTCAACCTTGGCTTGCGGTGCGGGCTCGGGCTTGGCTTTCTCACTCGGTTTCTTGAGTGTTAGGGTACCCGCCTTTACATGATTTTCCGATAGCGCACCGGCTAAAGTGATGGCGTCCTCAAGATTCACGGGTTTGCTACTCATGACGGAGTCACGGATTTGCATTGGTAAACCCCCAATGTATTTATCAATTTCACGTTCGGTTGGGGTAACCAAATTAGGAACAAGGATGCTCAACTCATGGAAGCGGAGTGAGTAAGCGGCATTATCACCACTTTCTTGTTTTAGGTTCCAAAATTCTTCCTCAAGCTTTTGGAGCTCGTGTTTGGGACATAATTTCTTCATCATAAGCGCCTTGAGATCGGCCCATGAGAGAGCCATAGCCGTATCCGAACCTTGGAGGTGCATAACACTACCCCACCATGTTAAAGCGGTTTCTCTAAACATGCTTGACGCGAAATTTGTCTTTTTCGCACCAGGGAATTCGCTGTGTCGGAACACACTCTCGGTCGATTCGAACCATTGCAACAAGGTAGTCGCACAATTGGTTCCAAGGAACTCGGACGGGTTGGCACTAGTAATTTTCTTGTACAAGTAAGCTACGGGTTTGGGTTCAACGGGTGCAAAAACGGGTGCGGGTTGGGTAGCTTGGATTTGGGTTATAAGTTCGGGAATCACCGCGACCATTTGCTTGACGACGAAAGCAGCCATACGTCGGTTGGAGTTCTTGCGTGGATGACGGCTAACCGGAGGCATGTTAAAAGATTATGAAGAAAATGGAATAAGTTTTGGGTAAAAAGAAATGAATATAAGGGTGTGTAAAATAAAATACGATTTCATTTTTTTGTGATTGTGAATCCTAAAGTTAGTAAGGAGAAGATGTTAGTGTAAGATAAAATATAAAACTTTGTTTATAAATAACAAAACCGAAAACAAACGTAAAAGATTTTGAGATAGTTAAAGCTTTAAAGTTTGAGATTTTGAGATTTATAGAGTCGGAAAATTGTGCATGAACCACCATGACTTGATATTCCAACCCTAAAAAGTTTATAAAACACCATGTTGGAGTCTAAACATGCGCACGAACCACCGCGACTTTTTCATGTTTTCGACTCAAAAAACAATAATAACACAATAAATCGAGATACAACGTCATGTCAAAACACTAGTCCACGAACTACCGTAGTTCTATTGTTTTAACACCGAAAATTAGGATGGCGATCGGAACGCTCGCATTCGATTACTTAAAGAATTGACATATATAACATGATTTGTGGCCTAGAAAACGAGCACTTTAATTCAACATCCCAGGTAAGTAAATCACATTCGATCCTTGGAATCTTTTTGTCAAATGATCATTTTATAATGTCTTGTTTTCTATGATGGCTACAAACCCTATATAAACGCAACCTTTAAGGGATTTGAAACAACGGGATCCAAGTTAGTCTTGTAATCCATTAAACACAATGAAAATATACTTTTTCCATTTTAAGGTAAGGATACCTTGGAAATACTATGAAAGTGTGTGTATGTGAACATTTAGGATATTGGTGAATTTTAAGCAAGTTTATAATAAATAACATGCGATATGAACAATCAATTATAGAGTAAACACATATAAGTACACGTATAGGACCCTAAGTATAACAATACTAGGTCGCTACGTCTAACCACCTACCAATCTGTCACACCCCGACCAAAGGTGGCGGAACACGCCGGGGTGCAACGATTGCTCATAAGCGCATGACACTAGTTAAAGCGACAATATTTAACAAACTAATTTCATTTCACAACATCGAAAATGTCACATAATCAAGTATTCATAAGTTAAATACAACAAAATATAACAAAAAATAGCAAATCAAATATTGTTCATTTTTGCTAATATCCTAACGGTATTTGTGACGTTTTCTCCTCCAAAACTCCAAATCAACCTAGATGCAAACCTGTAACATTTCATAAAATAAAGTTTGTCAACACAAAGGTTGGTGAGCAATTCATAAGTTTGAACATATAAGTATATAGTAAGAAAATGCCACAAAACTTGTATACGAACAATAAATAAAAGCAATATAATTTGGACAAAATCGCTAATAGAATTACGTTAGCGATACCTAACCATAAGGGAATGCCAAATAGTCTAGGATTTTATAGTAATCATTAATTTCATTATTTTAACGACACCTTTCTATAAGGGGATGCCAAATAGTCTAGGATTTTATAGATCAACCAACCAAAAGCGATAAACACTAGGCATATAATCATATCACACCAAATCGAGCAATTATTTAAGTAAGGTATACAAATAACGTTTGTGGTTTAAGACCCAAGTATAAAACATTTAGTTTAGATAAGATGAAATGTCACCCCCAAAACAAAAGAGAAAAAACGGGGGATGAATGTACTCACGTTCAAGTAATAAACTTGAAAAGTTGGTAATTTGAAGATTTGCCAGAACGACGAGTTAACGTATGAAGCCTAAATTAAAGAAAGTCTTGGATTTAGAAAGGTTGTTTTGAAGATCTTTAAATAAAATAATTGTTGCAAAAAGTAAACAATTAAAGTTCAAGATTTATAATGTAACTATCTAAGAATTTATAATAAAAACCCTTTAAAAATGTAAGTTTGTTCAAAACCGGGTTAAAGTATCTAACCTTAATATTTACTTAACCTATGTTAAGTAATATGGTGAAAAAAATGCTAAATGCAAGTTCATAAATATGACAAACAAACTAAAAAAAGAGCATAAGTTAAATAAGATTAATATGTGCAACAAGTTATGTGTGTGTATGTATCAAGAACACGAAGTCCTCCATGAAGCCTTGCCTTACGAGGTCCGAAACTTAACCAACCAGAGTCGGAGAAGTAACTACCAAAGGTAACAAGGGGTGTGTATTATATATATGTTGTACCACCATATTCAAGTATTAATAAGATTATATAAGCTAATTAGAATGAAAGATTAAACTCGGTTTGACATTTCGAAGTCAAACCTTCAAGAACACTAAGAAAATAACAACCTTGAATCTATGGAGTTTGAGAGAGAATTTGGAGATGTAGCAAGAGTAAAATGAAGAAGATGGGTGTGTATATATAGGGAATGAGTGAAGGGTTGGGTATAAAGATTATTTTATGGTTTGCATGAAAATGAGTATGTTTAAATGGTCGAACAATGCATAATATAAATATCCAATATTTTATATATTTTATATATTCTAAATGACAAAATCCAATATT
Source organism: Bidens hawaiensis (assembly GCF_021521415.1). NCBI lineage: Eukaryota > Viridiplantae > Streptophyta > Magnoliopsida > Asterales > Asteraceae > Bidens > Bidens hawaiensis. The sequence continues at coordinate 190,271 of NW_027492592.1, forward strand.
TTATATATTCGAAATGTTTGGGTTACAAACGGGTCGGGTTTACATAACAAAAGTGACTCGAAATTGACGAATGTCACAGATGCACAAAGCATTGGAATCGGAAGAGATAAGCATTGGAATCGGAAGAGATATTATAGTATTATGAGATTCTTTAGAGTTATTAAAGTACATGATATTGTAACAAGTATTATAGTAACTTATTGATTTTGTATTAGCAAATGCATTAGATAATCACTCCATTGGGCTCTTTTAATTTAAATATTTTTTCTATCCCAGTTTCTAAGTCTATGCTCCATATGTGACCTTTCTTTGATTTATACAAGCTGATGGATTTGCTATCGTCTTCCCAGTTATGTTCATTGTGTATATATGCATAACAAGTTCTATAAACAAAATAAACAATAATCATATATGTAAAGCATGGCCTTTTGGTTATTAATTAGTTGACTTGATACCCTAAAAACTATTGTAACATGCTGATTACAGACCGTGTATAGTTTCGTTATGCATAAAGTAGGGTTCTATTGCGTTAAAAGTACAGTCTAGGCTCTTTAGACCAGATTGACCCATTTCCATTTTAACGAAGTTTTATATTTGTTATCCCGTTTGATTTTATAGATGCTCATTTTGATTTCTGAAATTAATAATATGTGTTCGTATTATTCAGGGAAGGGAAGGGTGAATTCACCATGGAGTGACACAATCGGCCTGGCAGGTTCTTCAGGACGTTAAATCGATATGTTAAGCTGGACTTAAGGATTTAGATCCATCTGTTGATTTACTAACTGTTATTAGATGCTTCTTTTCTTAGCATAAGATTTGATTGCTTAATTGTATTCTAATGTGTGCGTTTTTGTAGGTCCGCGTGTATGTTCTTTGCTGGATGTCATGTTCTTGTATTTTTTCTGGCCACACTGACGCTGTGTTATCTATAGATACATGTACTACAAGCTCTAGATGCATATTAATTGTAAGAGGGAGCAAAGATAACATTGTAAGCTCTCTTTTTGTCTATATTTTTCGTGTTTTCATATATTAGTTTTCTTAGGTGATTTCATCAATTTACAGACCACAATTATTTTATTTGGGAGGAAATTTACGGGTTTCATAGTCAATTTGCATTGGTAAACGAGTCAAATTTAGCATTTTTGTCTGAACATGTCAATATTATACTTTAGTAAACAGGTTAAAATTGTCGTTTTTTATTAAGCATGCTAAACTCATCATTATAAGTAAAAAGGTCACAAACTCGTCATTTTTAATAAACGAGTCAAATACAACATTTTTTGTGAATCAATATTAGTAAACGAGTCAATCAATTATTATTATTTTTTTTTTGGGGGGGGGGGGGGGAGGCAGGTTAAAATTAAGATTTCTCATTTTTAGGTCTTAACTAAAGATTTTAATTAACGGGTCTAAATAATTATTATAACAAATAGGTCAAAAGATGTTTTTATTGACGGGTTTTCTGTAAGTGTTTTATAAGTTTAATAGGTTTTTTATAAGTGTTTACAAATTTAACAGGTCAAATGAGCAAGCCCGAAGTTCAGTACACGTAATGAATTGTAGAAAACTTAAAAAAAACACGATGATTTGTTGGTACCCTAACGCTCAGTATTTACCAAAGACTTATGTTATTTGATTAATTTAAAAGTTCCCTCTTAAATTTTAATAATCATAATGGTTATATTACATGTGTGTTCTTTTGTTTATCTGAAGTTCATCCAACATGGTGGATGTAAACCTAGGTGTGATGAGAGCAAGAATGAAACTGGTGAAGAATGAGAAGTTGGATGTAGTGGGAGTTCTAAACTATCTGAAAAAGAAAAATCAAACCACAAATTCACACCATTTTCTCACCGCCTCAAAAACAATTAAAGTAGTCAATAGTCGGGAGTACACCTGATTAGAACCCGGTTTGGACTGAAACATTTTCTGATGCATTCCTTATTGCTAAAAATCATTCAGTAGGTGATAACAATCTTGATAAAGATCAAGAAATATTGTTGTGTATGATTCTCAAGATGTATTTTTTAAATGTGCAACAAGATCAAGAACTTATTTGATCAAATTGGTCATTGAACTTATGGCGTGAAATTAGGAGTCGACGAAACTTACACTGCATTCTCGGGTTTAAAATACAAGGAAAAGAAATGATGAGATTGGATAGAGGAAGAAAGGAAAAGTAATTATATACTTAAAAGGCATTTTTGAGTTAAAATAAAAGAAAAGAAAAGAAAGTATTTATTACATACTTGAGTTAGATTGGAAGGAAAAGATGGGAAAAAATTTTGTAACTTTACAATTATGTCCTCATAGCAACACGGAAAAGAGAATTAAGATAAACTGGTAATATGGTAATAAGATATAAACTTTCCTTCACAATCCGGCCATATTTGGCAGGAAAGTTTTGAAGGAAAAAGGCTTAACTTTTTCTTCCATTCTCTTTCTTTTCTTTTAATGAAAAAACTTAAGAATGAAAAAAGAAAAATTTTCTTATCATTTCTTTTCCAATCCCTTAAATAAAAAACTCAAGAATGCAGTGTTAGCGATTAGTATCTTTGTTGTACTTTGTTTTGTTATTTGAAATATAAAATAATGCATATATACCATGAACTATTTGCTTGGAATATGATAAGCTGGGTATGACAAAATAGCCATTAGAGCATTCTCATCTCATTTCTCATCCATATTTCTATAATTTCACTAAAAAACACTATATTTCTCTCTCCTGTTTAATTAAATAATATTTTTATATCTTTATCATTACAGTTTTTCTCTCTTCTACTCACAACTAATCCAACAAATATTAAAAAATAAATAGGGGCAAACAATGTTCCCCAAATTTACAAAAAATCACTACATTTCTCTCTTCACCCTATAATTTACACTCACAATCACTCACAACCTCACCCTATAATTTATTTTCTAATTTCTAAACACTAATATAATTAGCTCAAAATGGAATAAAAACATCCGGGGAAAAAACTGTACCACATTTAATATTGAAATAGTCCAAGAAATTAAACTTGACGCGAATTAGCCATTGTTGATAAGATCAGTAAAGAAAGAACTAGGAATAAGAGTGATCTTAATTAAGTGGGACAGCCCTCTCTAGATAACTAAAGTGCAATTTATTTATATTTTAGGAAAATGATAACCATAATACTCATATGATCCTATTAGCAAATCTATATCTATATATTATATATATATATATATATTTTTGAACTCCACACACACTCTCTCTCTCTTAACACGTCCTAATATTCAATGCCCATTAAGTTCTCCGGCGTATTCTTAATATTTTCCGGCGAATTTAAGTCAACTGAGAACTGTTACTCTATCGCATTAATAACCCGTTAATTTCATCAATTGAAACGCTAAATCATTTGAAGACGTTGTATCTTCAATCATTGCCCCTCCTTATAACCACATCTCCTACCCTCTTTCAATAACCAAGGCTGCCCACAACCGATAAATGATTATAGGTAATCTTGTGTTTCATTCTAATCGATTGTTAGGGTTATTTTAAATTAGTAATTTATTATATGAGTTATTTCTTGCGATTGGAGCCCTAAAACAAGTTATTATCATGGTTATATGAGTTCCGATGGTTATTAATTACTCCTTTGTACAAGTGTCTTTTTTTTTCCTCAGGGCGATTGTTAGGGTTTCTCTTGGCCGCTGATTATTCTTTATGTTTTAACAAGAAGAAGATAAATTGAAGGATTACCATCTTTAGGTTAACCAATTTCAGGTATATTTTTTGCATAACAATGCTTCATTGTGATCAATTGAAGTCAATATGATTTTCGTTCTCTAATTTGTGTTTATATACTTTTTTGAGTTTAGAAGGAGATTCTCAAAGGACTCTCACCTTCTTGAGCTTCTTTTCTCAGAAGCAAGAAATAGCGATCCTTATTCTCGCTAGGATTGGTTTTCGAATGGTAATGTTCTATAAACCCTAACTGCAATGCGTATGTCATGTTTTAGCATCTGCTTGTGTAATTGAATCCTAGGATTATTTTTTATCTCTGATTGTTGTTAATTTCTTCATCAATTTATACTAACCAATCCCTAATTTTGACGACGAAGCACTTCTTTGCGATAATGATAAATTTGTAAGGATTGCTGGATGGGTTTATTTACAGCCAACCTTAATTTCAGAAAGTGAAACAAATTACGACTTTTTAATAGATGGATGGAATTTTATATAGTTTTCGAACTTTAAACAATGAACAACATCAAACTTCATCACTGGTAGTAAAAATATTGTTATATTGATTTAAATTCAGAAGAAAAATTATCTTGATGTTGAATTCAAAAATCAAATTGTTAGGTCTTTTATACCTTTTAGTATGTTTGGCCTGAGAGTACCAAGGTTTCAATTGTAACTCTTTTCTTTTTGTTGATTATTTATCTTACACTTCACACTTGATGAATAAAAATTTTAATTGACTACCTAAGAGGAACGAATTACATGACTATATATGTGCTTTAACTACTGCAAGTTAATGTTATCTTTTCTTGAAACTGCATGTTTAGACCTCCTCGTAAAATAATATTAATATTTTTTTTTTTAAATCAAAACACACCTTTTGTTCTCTGTGGATTCTTTTTAAGTTGCATGTTAATTAAACAACATGAAATATATGTATATCGTAGTTTGCCACATAATCTTATTTTCATATTTGCCACATAAACAAGAATCGTAGTTTGAAAATGGCTTTTGATATTGCTCATGCTAATCCAGCTATATCCATAGACCTGAATATGAAGTCGTAAGTTATCGCATAAAGTGACTACTACCAAATATTCTATGATATATAATTGAAATTGAAAATCGTATTGTCTGTAATTCAATTAACTTTTGCAAGATTGACTTTGCTTTGTTTGCGGGATTAAACTTGCTTTCCTGGTCAATTGGGTTGGTTTTAAATGGTACATTTTGCTTATGGAGTATGCTTACACATGCAGATTTATCAATGATGATGTTAGCTGGGGTGTTACGAGCTACAATGATGGAACTTGTTAGGAGATAGTTGGCCTGCACTTCGTTATATGCAACTGCACTTCGTTATATGCAATTATTAAGTATTTTACATAAAGAATCTTGATATTTGATATGCTCTTTGGTAAATAAGCAAAATATTATTAACGTTATAATACCAAAACTTGTCATAACGAGTTGCATTTTCTTTTGCTATTATTCACTAAATGTAATGTTTGCAATGATTGTATATGTGATTTATTTTCTTAATGAAAGAAAATCATAACTGTCTCTGTCTCTGTCTCCTATGATCACAAAATGTTTTCTTATGATGGACCATTTTGACTTGAACTCATTTTCACTCAAACACTGTTTAATTTGAACACATTTTGACCCGGCGCGCATTCTAGCCCACTTGTTTTGATCTGAACCAAGTTGATTTTTTAAGAGTCTCATTTTGACCCAAACACACTCCTAAGCCCATTTTGACTCAACACCGACCCCAAGCCCTAAATATCGAATTCATGTTGCCTCCCGTCGCAACGCGCGGACACTCCTACTAGTTAAACAAAATGTAGTTTTTACAGGCCTTTGGGCTTTATCTTAATACGAGTTCATTTTCATGTCCGTGAACAAGTTTTATACACATAACCAAGTTTGCCTTTGTAAATGGTGACAACAATTCTTTTTATTATTAAATACCCGTTACATTTCGTTAAAAAAGCCGTTGTGTTCGTTCAGTTTATTAATCATTTGAATATTCTAAAAGAAAAATATTAAGTCATGCGTAAGTTACGCTGATCTTGGCTTAGCCTATACCATATGGCTTGTCAGGTTAATTATGCCCTTATGCAAAACCAATGTTCCATTTTGGTGATTGGCACCAACATCTATCCATTAGCCCTCTAAAACACTTTTAAAGACATTTTACGAGTGAAGGTGAAGGCTATAACATAACAATAGATTTTTGATAAGAGTAAATATAAAAGTTTAAATCATTAATTTATTTTTATTAAAAATGCTTCATATATACTTTAAAATTTTTATATTTTTTAAATTCACACAAGTAGCACTTATGTGTAGGATATATGTTTTTTTTTTCTTAAACTCTATACGTAAATTTTTATGGCCTTTATATGTATATAAATTGCATCGAACTTAAATAATACATTTATGCCGGTATCCTGTGACGGACCCAAGATTTTTTGTCAATGGGGTCTCAATTTTTTCGGTTTACAAATTTTACACCCAAACCCGAGTGCAATTTAACGATTCTATAAATGGATTTTTTGCTATATGGCTTTACGTACACAAAAACCATGTAGTGAACACACTAATATGTATGTATTAAAACTAAATACACTCCCGTTTAAAAATCTATATTAAAATCAAGTAAAATAAATTAACAACTTATTTAAACAAAAACTAAAATACATTGAAAATTAAAAATTAGCCATACCTCACTGAAAAAAATAATTAAAAATTAATAGCATTGGATATGAATTAGATGCAAAACGGACAAACAAAACATCAAACATTAAATCATCTCAACTATAGAGAACAAAACAGTATACAACCAACAAAAACAATAAACATTGAGTCATTATGTATATTTGTAATTAAACTCCACCACAACAATAAATATACCCCATCTTGGTCGAAAAAAACAATCAAAATGACATTAAAAGCGAGAGTCATAGTCCGTATAGGCCGAAACCATTATAACAAAAACAAGATAATTTGAAAACAAAAACAAGAAAATAAGCCCACTCATTAACCATAGCCCATGTAGGTCCGAAACATTATAACGCACAATTAATTAAATTAAATATAAAAAAAATTTATATTCAAAATAATATGTAAAATAAACCTAAAATAAACCCGCGTAACACGCGGGCTAAAAATTAGTATATATATACATATATCTATATAATTGCCTACCATAAAATCCTATGTGTTGTTCTCACGTCGCTTCCCACCCCCTTTAGAGCCGAGCCACCAGATTACTTAATTTCTTATAAGGAAGTTGTTTGACCCATCTAACCTTTACAGGCAGGGGTCATAACAACTCAGATACGGTAACTATACTTCACCTCCTTCGTTGAATCTCGAATCGCTAACCAATCTAATACAACAATGACTACCATCACTCCATCCCTAAATCAGCGATCGCAACTCTATACCCCTACTCCCTTTCAGTTTCCTTCAATCCCAATGCTGATTCACTTTTGGCTGCCAATCGATTATTTCTAACCCTTCTAATCTCTAAATTTACAAGCCCTAATCTAAAAGAAAACCCTAATTTCAGTCAATTGCAATTTGGTAAGCTGGTCATGAACCCTAAAACGTTGACTTCGTTTTCATCTAAGTTATAAATTGTGTAGGTTTTGATTCAGTTAAGTCGGCTTATTCGATTGATTTTACACCCAATTCAAGTTTTTGAAGCTTCTGTTTTCGTGGTTACTCATTTGGGTATTAATTTCTTTTCGAATTATTTCATAGTTACTTGATAAATTTCATATTCTGTTGTTAGTTTTCAAATTGTGGTTTAAATGGAGTTAAAATTTTTAGGTTAACAGTCTTTGGTTCATAAATTGAGATGCTTTACAAGTTATTTTTTTAGTACATGCGATTCAGGTTTGCAAGCCCTACATATATGTGTTTGTTTCGCTTGCATATCTCATTTGCGTTCTGTATGTGCTACTATTGTTTACTTTGTTATAGTCGATAGTGTTTATTCAACGTGACAGTGGTAAAAGGGTATAATTGGAAGCCAAATTTTGTGCTTATCTGATTATTTTTGTTGGTAATTAACATACAAAATCAAATGGGCCTAAACGAGGAAAACCTAAACGAGTTTAACTGATGCTATCTGGCTAAATATTTGCAGTTCACGTATTCACCATTTTGGAGTATTCGTTCAGGGTAACTCGATTACTTTTTGAATGGATAATGTTAATGGAAGGTTTAATAGCAATATACCATAATTGAACTTTTATATGTAAAATTTTGGTTGTTTTAGCATGTTATCGACATTGTACTAAGGTCTAAACAAATTAGCTTTATCCTAGACAAAAAGTGGTCATCATGATGCTTAGTACCTTTCTATTGTTACGCCCATTTCCAGTTTTATTTCCTTTATTATTCTTAACCGTTGAGAGTGGAACAAAGGAAATAAATATTATTCAATTATAGTTCCATTCTCTATTAACAAAGAAAATAAATATTCACCTATGTTTTTAGGTTTTCTATGTTTTTTTTTTCTTTTTTGAATTTCAGTTTTAAAATCTTCTACTCAATATTAGTAAAAACTATAGCATCAAAGAAAATATGTAATGGCAATGTTATGGTTTAAACTTAAATGTACTAAAGGTTGCAGTTGTTGTAGGCTTTTATGCCTACAGTTTGTTTCTTAAATGATATGATTTTGACAATTGAACCATATAAATGGGTTTTTCAATAGAGGTTCTGTCAAGAACATGTATGCTCAATTGTTTAACTTTTGTAACGTTTTTGTTTTAAAGTTTCATTTATTAATGATTGTTTATTATTTGAGAAGGAAAATGGATTTCATCTCAAGGAGCTTTACTTCACACCAGAGAAAAGATTCTATTAAGCGTTGACCGTATTTCACTAACCAGGTTTGCTCATCCACTATTAACTCATTGTTTTGTAACTTTTGGGAGAATATATGATTCATTTAAACGATACATTAGGTTCTTCACATTGTGAAGAAGGCCAGCTGACACGTTTACATTCCCTAAAAAAGAATCCAAAATCAACTCTTGAAAGGCAAGTATTTTATTACCTACAGTTTGTGTTTTGATAATGAACATATTGACTTACTGTATTTGCAGGTATGCATGAAAGGTAATGAGGTTAACACGGAGGTTTTGATGAAATTTATGACCGGGATGGTGAATGGCGATGTTGTTGATAAATTTGTTATTGTTCTTATGGATATGGTTGTGATGATGCTCCAGTTTCTGGTGTGGAAACCTATGTTGCAGTCGTGTACAGATCTATCGGACCGGAGCCACGGTTAACAATCCGACGTTAATTTAAAAGAGGGAAAACTTCGAAACCCATGACAATTAATATGCAAATTATACAAGCTGAGGATTGACATGAGGAAGTTTGGTATACTAGGAAATAGTGTGGTATTACTTGATCTAACAAATTTTGCCCGTAAACACTATCAAATAACTTTGAAAAATGTCAAACTTTGTTTATGTATCTGACTTTCTTTTGGTCAAAATGGACTATTTTAACAGTTCTCACATATTTGACTTTTTGGCCACGTTTACCATTTTGTCAAAAGGAAAGTCACTAGATTGAGCCAGTGGAGGTTATATATGAGACACACTGGTATGGTTAGAGTATATAAGTATAGTATAAATTGGGTTGGTAATAATATATAGTAATGAATAGAAGAAATACAGGTAATGATCTAACTGTTGGTAACTAGGAGTTTATTGATACAAATAAACTTGAGCCTTTGTGTGACATATTTATTATTATACTATATATTAATTTTGAACTTTTCTATGCATAAAGGGTTGTACACTCTGTTACATTTGTTGTACAGTATGTATTCATTTCACCTTGCTCCACATGTTCTTAGAGACTTTGCACGTGTATGCCAAGTGTTGATGTAGTCTTCACTTATTTTCAAAATACACATACTGCACATCAAGCGTCACCAGGAATGTTTTATTTTACTTTCCCGACGACGAACATGAGGTTTTAGGTTAGTCACCGACGCCGGCTGTTGCTTGGCGACCCTAAAATAGACGAAGATTACGCTAACCCAAAGACAGAAAACAAGGATTTTTGGCTCAGATCGGAATATGCGTGCCCTCCTACAAGCAAATTGCACAGGCTAAGGTAAACTTCCAAACTTTAATAGATGTTTCGGCCCTTTAGTGCTTGATAACGGCCGATCTTTGGTTGTGTGATCTTTTTCAGGAAACGACAACCATTGGGACTTTAAATTGCAGCACAGCCGGTGGCGTTGCGGGGTTCGTGGCGGCAAGAGGTTGTGGAATCGGAGAGTCAAAGAGTTTGGAAGGCATAAATCATTAAATTGTAAGATGTTTTTTTTGGCTAATTAAGACTTGAAAGTATAATTCATAAATCATTAAATTGTAAGATGTTTTTTTTGGCTAATTAAGACTTGAAAGTATAATGTTTTATGTTAAATTTGCATGGAAAACATCGTTGTAGGCTCAACATTTACTTAGATTATTATCATTTGGAAAATTGTCATATATTTGCTCCTTGCTCAAGCTCTGCAACTTTAAGAGCCCAAGGTATGTTCATCTCTATTTTTTCCCAAGTTCTTTATGATTTAAAACAAATTTCTTATTTGTGAACGGGTTTGCAAGTGTTGATGAAAAATCATTGTTTCTATTTATTTGTTGCTCACCAAGTGTTCGATAAAAGTCCCCAATAAAAGCATTAGTAATGGTAGTTGAATCTATGGTTGGGGTTGGTGAATGGTTGATTATGCACATCTTTTGAACTCTCTATTGTGGATCCTGCGTATGTTAAAGGTATTATGTTGTTTTTAGGTTGTTCATATGACATATATGTCCGTGTCTTATTAGATGTTTTCATTGATGATTTGTGTATGACTTATGACAATCTTTATATGTTGTTAGTTTCAACTTACCAGTATCCGGCTGTTTCTAAGTGAATTGCCTTAAACCTGTAACACATTTGCAAACTAGGATTAATCTAGGGTCACAGAATTCTTCGAATTCATTTTTAGGCGTGATTATGTGATTTTCAAATTAATATCGATTTGTTTTATAAGATGTTTGCTATCTTTTTTGCTTTTTGGGATTGCATGCAAATGTTTTAGGCTACATTTTACTTTCTAGGTCCTTCATTTAAGTACCCTGTTAGGCTGTTATGTTAGACACTTTACATGTAATTAATTAGAAACACATTTTGGGTAATGAGAAATAGAAATAGTTGACTTTTGGAAAGCTGATCTTTAAATGGGTCAACTTTACTTTGCAGGTCCTTTGTTGAAGCGCTTTTAATTGTTACAGAAACTTTCAAGGTAATTATTTTCGCTTTATTTTGTGTTTATACTTTGTTCTTAATGTGACTTAACATATTTGTAGGTGATACATTACAACTGATTGGTGGTTACTGGTTGGTGTTTCAGATTCTCCTAAACAAAAGGTATTGTATGTTTTAAAGTGTGTTTTACTGGCGAATGTAAGCTTTCAAAAGTTGCATAACCTAATAACTAATGGTGTTCATGATCCGGTTTTCGCAATTTTTAAGTCAAACTAAGAACCAAACCGTTAGTGACGGTTTCTTATGGTTTTCGGTATGAACCATAAACCAAACCCAAAGGTTAAAAAAACCTTGAAACCAAACCGATGACCAGTCTAGGCGGCTTCGCGGTTTCAAACCACACCATGAACATCCCTACTAATAATCCAAGTTTCTGGTATTAAGTTCCTTATTTTGTAATTAGTTGTTTTTTAAATGTTGTAATAAGTTAGCTTTTAATTATGTATGTTTTGATATTTAGTTTATTTGTGCACATATTTCACGGCTGCAAAGGAGCAGGGGGCAGTAGGTGTTCCGAAGAAGGATATGGTTATTTTGTGAAGCTAATGTTGCGGTCGTCTCTTCGGTGTTTGTCCATTCCTTTTCTGTTTATGGAGTTGTTGATTTTTAGGTTTTCTTTTTCTTATGTATTTTTTCTTTCCGTTTGTTTTTAATGATATTGAATACAAATATCTTTTTTCGTTTGTGGGCTCTAAGTTAAGACTTTTAGATGTACATTGGTTGATAGTGTTGGAATAGAGGTTCACGCCATTTATTCAATAAAATGTCATTTGTTTTGGTTTATGTATTCGTCTATGGTTTCACAACCCCCCGCAACACGGGGGGTCGAAATACTAGTTGTTATTAAGAGTTTTTAATGGATTTTGAGCATGAGCTTCAAGTTTCTTATCTAATATCTAATGTATGGAAACGTTGTTCATGAAGTCAATGGTATATAGTTCCACAAGAGTAATGACGTTACAAATCTATTTACCAGGTATATAATATTATATTATTATAACTCAAATAATATAAAGTTAGGAATATTAAAAAGTGGTGTTACAGTACCCTATAAGAAATAAAATAATATCTTCTAATTTTTTTTTTTTTTTTAAATGTTTAAGCTTGCCTCCTACTATTTAGGATAAACCGCCATTGCCAGGAATCGAACCTGGACCTCTCACCCAAAGGCCTAAGCCTTTACCATCCCACCAAAGTGGAGATGGCAATATCTTCTAATTGCTTAGTAGTTGTGGTCATGCTTGGTTTTCTGCATAGTATTTTATGGTTCTAGCTGCAATAATACCACTAAGGTTAACAACTAATACCACCCAACCGAGGATCACTCTTGACATCTTCTCTCAAAGATCTTCAAGAAAGATTTGTATGACGTAACTTTGGTAAGAAACATATTAAATACTCACTTGTTTGGCTAACACATAACAAGCATACATGGTTGACCTGCATCAAGGACATACATGAAGATTGGTACTGATACCGCATTGTCCATCTCAAGAGCCCAAAAAGATAAAAAATGCATCTTCAAACGGAAACCGCCAGAAGATTTTGTGTAAAAACCATTACAGTAACAAACCACTAAAGTTACTGTAAGTAACTAACTCCCTAAACAAATCTTGCACTCGCTAAACCAAGAGCACTTTTAGGAAAATCTAAATTGTACAAAATAAATATAGAAATTTTCTTAAAATAATTACTCGAAATTCTTAATATCTGCTTGGTTTATGTCACATGAAAAAAATCTAGGAATATTTGTAAATATGGTCTCATTTATACCAATGAAAAACTATAAAATGAGAAAACTATCCACAGATTAGCTATAGGTGCATTTTTTGTCACTTTCAAATATGTCATTTTACAAATTGAAGACATCGCTATAACATCGTTAATTTTAAAATGTCAGTAATATTGATAAAACCCGCAAATTCTGTACTAAAAATTAAATAAAATTGAGCCAAATTAAATTAAAGTAGTAAATCTAAACAAAACTACGTTTAAAAATAAAAATATCATTAGTAAAAATAAAATAACACATTTATTAAAAACAAAAACCTATCAAAAATATTAAAAAGATTAAACCACCTCGACTATAGAGAACAAATAGTAAACATGACACAACCAACAAAAACAACAAACATTAGCCCATTACGTACTTGAAATTAAACTCCACTCAACAATAAATATAGCCCATCTCGGTTGAAAAAACAACTAAAATGACATTAAAAGCGACAACATAGTCCATATATATTAATTAAATTATGATAGCAAATTATATATTCAAATTAATATTAAAAGAAACCTTAAATAAAACCGCGTAATACGCGCGCTAAAAACTAGTATATAAATATAGAAAAACGTTCAAATAAAAATAAGTAGTTTCCTAATAATGGTAAGGACCAATATATATTCAACATGTGCCATTACAACCTATGGTCAAAGAACAATTCTAGGAAACTATATCAGTTATAATGGTGAAAGAATAATTCTAGGAAACTAATCAACTATGATGGTTTTTGGTAATTTTAAATCTCAACCATTGATTAACATGATCCAATAACTATGATTTATTCATATTCTTCCTAGGAAACTACTTGTTTTTAGGATAACCCTCTAATATATATATATATATATATAGTGTTAGGATCATGTGAGAACTATTTTGAAATTGAGAACTTTGAGAATCATTTTAGACCACAAAAAACACTCTTCTTAACAAAAAATACAAAAGTTTATAAAACAAAAAAAAACTCGAAAATAAAAAAACCAAAAATTTTTATTTTCATCCCGTTTTTATAAAAAAAATTGAAAAAAAATATCGGTTTAACAAAATTATACACATATGTATAATACTTATCTTTTAAATTTTATACACGTTTTTTATATACACATATGTACAATTTAAGGTAAATGATAATGTACATATGTGTAAATTACGTAACTAGACATTAAATGAAATTATACACATGTGTATTATACGAAGTTTTTTGTTTATGAAACAAGAATGAAATATAAGAATTTGGTTTTTTACTTTGTTAAAGAGTTTGCTTATTTTCGTTTTATGATTTTTTAAAATATTTTTTAGAGGTTTTTTTTTTGCTTAAAATGGTCCTCAAAATTCTTAATTTACAAAGGGTTCTTTTAGAATTCTTATATTGTGTGTGTATATATCTAACTATCTATATAATTATCATCCACCCTATCTAGAGGTTACAGATTGCTTCATTTGAGAATTTTAAAAATCGCGGGTATGGTCTGACATGGGTTAAGGCGCGACCCGTATTTGACCTTCTCGGGTAATAGACTTTCTCAATCATCTAACTGGGTTTTTCTCCTAAACCCTAAAACGCTTCACCCTTCATCGTTCCTCAACCTCGATTCATCATCAGGGTTCATATAATCATAGATCAAGGTATGCACGACTCAAATCAATCATTATTATAGACCAATGTATCTTTGTTTCTGAATCATCAATACATTGATGGAGTCAATTCTTGTATATGCAGGCGTTGTAGTTCACCATGCTAATAAAGATCCTACAAGGCCTGGTTGTGACAACAATTTCATTCTGCTTATTGCAAATTTCATAACTAGAAATCAATCAATTTATGGAGACGTAATTCATGATACAACTTATTTTAGGTTTTTCATTTTAGTGTTTTGTTTGGCTTTGTATTCATTATACAATTATGAATTTAAATTGTTAATTAAAGATTAATAATCAAGAAATCAAAGGAGAGAAATAAATTATTATAATTTAAATGTTCTTTCACTTTACTGTGTATGCTTTGATTTCTAGCTTATTCATGTCTAGATTTATGGCCATTTTTTATTTTTTGTGCCCAGCCTTTGAATCGGAAACGAGTTGTTTTAGACGGTCGTAGTTCCAAGGAAAGATACAGGAAATAGCTTTTGGGGGCAGACTAAGTTAGAAAGGACAAAACGATCATGCATGCGCCAATAAAACTCGGTTGCTCTCGTAATTCAGGTTCATTTCAATCTTAATTGTTTCATCACAAATGCATTAGACACACGTATGTGATATGGATTTTAAAATGCATAATATTAGGGAACATGTTAATATATAGTATATACATATAAATACACACATGCATACATATTATAAGACTAAAACAATAACTGAAGTTGAATCTTTATAAGCTTTAGTCACATATTTCGTGTTTGTTTTTGTGCTCAAGCTTGATAAAAGCTCTTAAGTCAATTTAAAGAGCTCACACAAACTCGATTGTGTTGCAACCTTTTACACTCTCTATAATTTGATTACTATTCAAGTAGTTATTTTCTTAGCTTTGGTACTATCAAATTACCAAATTTTGTTTGTTCGATAATTCGATTTGAGTTAACTGTTCAACAAAGAATTACCATGTAATCAGATTCATTTTTGTTATTTGTTGATCATGCATGAATTTTTAACTGATATTTCATGTGCATTTTTGTTATGGATGAGGTCAAGGAGCTTAGTTTTGAGAAGCTTCCATCTTTTTTTCAGAAAGGTTAGCACCACAATATTTTGATCCTTTTTACATATAAAATAAAACAATTTTCATCTTCTGCATTGTGATGATAATTTTAATATTATCCATAGTTATTTTGTGTCTATCTTAATATACCATGTTGCACGATCATGAAAAGTTTTTAGCAAAAGCTTATGTTCAACAACAGCAAAGGTAGTTAAATCTTGTCCTTAGGGTTGGGTGATCTTGAGGTATGGTAATTTTAATTATTATAATAAATAGTAGTTAATGTTTATAATAACTTAAACTCAATGTTATGTTGTTTTTGTAATTAGGGTGTGTTTGGCATTGCATTTCGAAACTGTCTGATTATTAAGGGGCCATATATTCATTTTTGGAGCAGCTGCAACATAAGTTATTTAGATTGTATAATAGATTGAGAAGTATATAGAGTTTATGAATCTTATCATTTTCATCTTGCATCTCGTGTAAAGTAAAGTGTGTTTCTATTTATAACAAACGAAAATTTAATTATGTATTGTAATTTGATAGCTTTTTGAAACCAAGATCCTAAATTATATAATCTTGTGAGGGAGTTAATGATGCATGGTCCGTGTGCTCAACATAATCTAAAATTGTCCATGATTGCAATATTAATGTTGCAGTTTGGTTTTTGAAGTGAATGAGAAGGTTAGCTAAAATCAAATGTACTCTAGAACATCCCGATACTGTTTCATAAAGAAAATATATACACTCATGCCCTGTAGTGAAAGAAAATGTAAGTTTGCTCTTTAAAATTTAAAAAAGAGACTATTAGAATATGAATAAGTTGGAAATCTTTCTTGATGATGGTGGTGTTGTTAAAGGAATCATACCTCATATGAACAACTATATTTTTGGCATCGTAGTGTTTAGCATTTTGATTTAGGTCTTTTGTATATACCTAAATGCTTTCATTTAAAATTTTTTAGTTTTTGTTAACTGTACGTTTATAGCTATGCACGTGTTCGGGTCGTGACGGGTTCATGTTAACTATACGTTTATGCCTATGTACATGTTCGGGTTGGGATGGGTTCGTGTGTGGGACCGGTTTATGTTTTAAAAACTCAGATGGGTTGATATGGGTAAAGTTTTATTTCTAACCCCAACAAACTAATTT
Source organism: Bidens hawaiensis (assembly GCF_021521415.1). Classification (NCBI taxonomy): domain Eukaryota; kingdom Viridiplantae; phylum Streptophyta; class Magnoliopsida; order Asterales; family Asteraceae; genus Bidens; species Bidens hawaiensis. The sequence continues at coordinate 206,985 of NW_027492592.1, forward strand.
GAACCGGTCGAAACGGGTTTGTTCGAAGTTATATATACTCATCTAAGTAACTTGCAGGTTTGCTGGTTCAACGCGACATAAACTCGAAAAACTGAAACGAATCTGAACACGACCTGCTCCCCGTATGTTTATGCTTATGTACATGTTTGGGTCGGGACGGGTTTGTTTAGGACCACGTTAAGTTTTTAAAATGTAAGTGGCCCTATCTAGGTTAAGTTATATTTCTGACCCGAATAAACTAATTTGAACCGTTATAAGAATACAACGTTAAATAAAAGAATTTGTCCAGTTCAAAACAAACTAATTAAATGTGCATTATATGATGTGCAAACGGCTCAGTTTAAGAGTGTGTTGACCAAATTCGGTGTAATAAGATGATCTTGGCTGGGCAATCCATATATATATATATATATATGTATATATTAAGTAACACGCGTGACACGCGGGCTAAAAGCTAGTGTGTGTATATATATATATATATATATATATATATATATATATATATATATATATATATATATAAGATTGAGATCATGTGAGAACTATTTGAAAATTAAGAACCACTACTTTTTTCTTAAATACATTGGATTTAAAATATCATTTAAAGGGTAGAAAATGAATTTTAAAATTTAATAATTGGAGATCAGGATGCTTTATCAAAACACACCATTTTAGAACAATCACAAGTTAAAAGGCTCCAGAGAACCAATTGTATATGGTGAAATCAAAGATTCACATCAACTAGGGTTTGTATTTTCTTAATATCATCAACACAAATCCATTCAGTGAATGATTGGAACTTAAAATTTGGATTCAGGTATGATCACAATTTCAATTGGAGCAATTAGGGTTTGTTTGTTATAATCGTTGGAGTTAATAATAGATATTGCAATTACTGGATATAAGACATTCAATTGAAGTAGTAAACAGTTAATTGATGAACACATTGATCTTAATCATGCTGTACGTTTTTCAATTTCCTGGTGGCCAGGTAAATATGTTAATTTTATGCTCATTACAAGTAATTAACCATCAATGATACTTATAAATGATGATACTTTGTGTAAATAAATAGATTTTGGGCTTGAATTTAACAAGTTTTAGTTTTTCTTCAATTTATTGAATACACGCACACCATATGCTCGATCAAATGTCCGTATGTATTTTAAACACAACTTGATTTCGGGTCAGTCTTTTGGCTTTCAATTTTTCTTAGTCGAAGCATGAGGACTGACCCAGACCTGAGAGTGCATATATATGAACCCGAAGACCGTTCCTATGCAACATATCACTCTCGGTTTCGGTTAAATTTCAGTATGGGTTTCGGTTCGATCTTATTTCGGCTCACCCCTAAACTAGATATATAACATTGACATTTGGATGATTAAAAGTGATTCAGGTTGGATAAAAAAGGTAAAAAATCATGTTTAGTCATTTAGTTGTATGCTAAATTTTAGTTTTCCATCTAGAATGTATGAAATGCTGATGCATACTAATGTCGTACGTATATGTATAATAATATTGTATATATGTGTATCAAGCTATACTGATTATACATATATGTATAATAATATAACATTTAGTATATATATGTATATTTTAATGCAATACATGCAATAACCATACATATATGTTTAATTCAATACAACTCATAAAATGTAAGTACATAAATGAAAATACATTGATTATTCATGTGTGTTCCATTACTAATTAAAACATGTAGGTACAGTTTAGGGGTGTGCAACTGTAAGGCCCCGTTACCATTACCCTACTTTGGACTTTGGATTTACTCATAAAAACAGTTCTAAACATCAGAGTTCAAAAAAATTTCAGGGAATATTAAATCTTTCATAAAACATTACATGATAATTCATAAATTGTCTTAAACCACATCTTGTCTTTCAAATTTAATAAAAACATTAAACGTAAAACATAACAATCTTCTAGGAGATGCCAGTCTCTTCCTTCCTATGCCATGTGCCCACGTCAAGTGAACTGCCTCATTCTACTCACCTGCATGCATACTAAAAGTCAGCTACGTTGAGTGAGTTCTAGTTAATCAAGTAACATTCAATACTTTCACATACTTATACATACACATCCGAATATACATATTATATACTTAACCTTCATATTTTACTTTCGTACATACATGAGTATATACCTTCTCCCTTTCTTTCATTTTTTCCTTTATTCTTTCTTTACATACTATAGATCTATTCATACTTTACATATTTTTACGTTTTAAAGAGAATTACGTCCTACTGCCTCGAATATTATTAGGGTCCGGTCCCTTTTTCTGCCTCGAATATTATTAGGGTTCGGTCCCTTTCTCTGCCTCGAATATTTTTAGGGTCCGGTCCCTTTTCTGCCTCGAATATTATTAGGGTTCGGTCCCTTTCTACCTCAAATATTATTAGGGTCCGGTCCCTTTTCTTCTGTACCTAGCTGTCTCTTTACATTCATTCATAACATACATATATCATCCATACATTACATATAACATTTGTATCTTTATTTATAACCTGACAGTACGTGCAATATCCGAAGATCGTTCACGTACTGACAAGTAATCATTCATATCTATCACATATATCATATATAGTATACACTTACCACTTAAGATAAGTGTATTAACCACATCGATTATGGACACAGCCCCGAAAACATAACAAGGAATGAGGCTAAAAACTCACCTGGATTCTGTTATGTTCTCCGTTAATCGTTATCCCTTTCTTTAACTGAGCTTTGCTAACTGTATATCAATTACATGCATCAATACTTGTCATATTCACATTATTCAAGTTTTAGCCAAAATGGCTAAGCCTGGTCTATTCTAATGGTCTTGTTTTAGAATAATACACTAGTTGATAGCCCCCCCGCGTTGCGGAGGCGTTTGAGAAAACCACATAAAAGTCTCAAAAGATTGATAAATGACATAAAAATGTGAAACATAATCCCCCACCCCTCGAAAATTTCCATATCAATTCCCAATGTTGTCCACTAAAAACCCGTATCGAATCGAAGCATCAATGAAAAAATTGTATCTGTGTGTATTTTAAAACCCCATAAACCCTTGAAAGGTTGAAACCATGGTTAATACAATTACCGAACTCAGTGTAGTTCTTTCACATTACATTTGCTTAAACATACGAAACACAATATCCACTTCCCCTGACCGAGTATAACAACCGATAACCGCGGTCCATGAAATAATGTCGAAGACTTGGCGTGCAACATCAGTGTACCTGAATTCCGCATAAGTTGATTAAAGTGGTGGCAATGTAGGCATCTGAAGAGTACCCATATTATTTAGTAAAATTAAAAAAAGATGTCTGTGAATAAAAGAATTCCATTCTATTTCTTTTTTTTAGTTGCGCAATAAGGACGAACTTGAGTTATATGTTTAACTTGTTACCAATCAAGTTTGGTTAATCTTTATCTCTTGATAAGGACGATTTGGCTTATGTATTACGTGGATCATATTAGTGAAAAACATAATATGAGTTCAACTTGGTCAGAGAGAACAAATGAACTCAGTTAAACATAGGCGGTGTCGACCCGTCAAGCTACAAATAATAACCGAAACTGAACCTTTATAGAAAAAACATTAATAAAGTTGACCCATTTTGACTTTTCAGTGATAAAATCTAACCCGAGTCTGACCCGTTCATGGATAAAACATAATTCATATTTACCCATTATTAAGAGATAAAGCATAACCAAATTGATCGGTAACGGATAAAACACAAATCGGCTTAGACTTGTTAGGTAGTCCATACCACATTTTAATCTATTAGTGAAAACTGATTACTACTTATGTCCTATCACTAATATTTTTGTTATAACGGGTCAATGGGGCATGGTCCATCCAACAATGGCACTCGACTTATGTTTGTGTTTCATCTGTAATGGAAGCAACTCAGAAGATTTAAATAAACTAACAAACCAAACAATAAAAAGAAGTGACTAAACCAACCAACCTTTTAACTGAAGTAGGTCAACACGAAAAGCAAATGAGGAGCTGAATCCGAACCATACTAACAGTAATATCAAGCATAGATAATAAAATTAAGTGAATAAAGAAACAAACCTTTAAAATGAATAAAAAAAGTTAAGCAGCCTAACAAAAACTAACCATCTAAATGAACCTGTTGAGTGATGAATCCCATTTCCCAAGATAACATGCGACCAAAAACTGCATCAAAGAAGCATAACAGAGGCTAAAAGACCTGCATTGACAGAAAAACCAATACTCTAAAAGTAATGAATTCAGTCGGGACTTTCATCAAACAGTTGGCGGTAACAAATAGAAATGCAAAATAGACGTATTTCTTCGAACAGTGCCATGCAACAAAAGAAACAAAGCCAATCGCCATGAAATTGCAATGCAACAAAAGAAAGAAAGCTAAACGCCATAGGCGATAACCAAACAAAAGAATAATATGAGAGACAGAAAATAAAACGAACCGGCCTATGACAATGTTATATCACAGCCATGACGCCGTCCACCGCCACCTACAACCCAAAAAAATCAGATTAGTTAACAAAGAATCATGCCAAACAAGTACTGAAATCGCACAGACCGTAAAATGTAAGGAAGGGGAAGGGGGAGTCGATCGGAAGTGAGACCAAGAACATGCAGTTACAAAGCAAAAACACTTGCAAAAGCAAAACATAAAACATGAACGTAGCATAAACGGACACTCGCAGCGTAGACGGCCAATCGTTTATGATATATGAAAAAGGATAGAGATGACGAACCCAGGATTGACGCCGTCGCGAAAATCGGATCGCTTGGAAGACATTGAAGATTAGTTGTTGAATTGTATAGAATTGTAGAGCACCAGCGGCTGCATAGGCTCAACTCAATCTTAGTAGGAGGAAAGCTTGAACATTCAAAAAAAAAAAAAAAAAAAAAAAAAAAAAAGATAGAAGAGAGAGAGAGATGCCCTCTTTGTTTACCACCTAGAAGACACGTGGTGAACATGTTGTAAGATCTGGAGTATAATGAAGGTTACATTTTACACTACACATAGTACAAATCGTGAATGCAACATTCTCTCAAAATTGTTATATTATAAATTTTACTTAGAATATTATTTTATCCTTGAACACTAATGTATTCAAATACCTTGTATTTTAATACAATGTATTCTTTTTTTTCAATGTATTTCAGTATGCATATTGTATGCATTCGTATCCATATTGTAATCATGATACTCTTTGTGTTCGAGTTTTATGATGTAATCGATCTATATAAATGTATTCGGGTCACATTGTAATCGAACTTGCATAGGGTGTTCGATTAAGCTCACTGTATTCGAGTTAAGCATATGTAATCGAGTCCTGGCCATGTAATCGAGTTCTGACCATGTAATCGAGTCCTGGCCATGTAATCGAGTGCCATAATGTAAGCGAGTGTCACAATGTATTCGAGTGACATAATGTAACCGAATTCCCCATAGTAATCGAATCCTCCATTGTAATCGAAGGTACAGGTTGTATTCGAGTTCCATATTGTATTCGAAATTCTGGATGTAAGCGAATACATCATTGTATTCGAGTTATATATATTGTATCCACTTTACACTTGTATTCGGATAAGGGCATGTAATCGAATAGGCCATATGTAATCGAGTTGGCCATATGTAAATCGAATATCGCATTGTATTCGAACGAGCTGAAGCATTTTGGTCTGTTTATTACCATTTTCACTAGAATTCGTGACCTTAACCCCTATTATGGTTCGGTATTAACCCATAAATGTTTTCCTAACCGTTTTCGGCCAAAACTTGACCCGGGTAACCATAAAGTTTGGACCTTTATGGTTTAAAAAACGTTCAAAGGCTAGATCTAGGGTTTCTTTTATGAGCCGTTTATAACCATGAGTTCGTTAAGTCCATTTTAAACATCAAGTTTGTAACTTTATGATTTATCTAGACCCGATCTACTCTAGGGTTAAGTCTCAAGGCAAACCGTTCATAAAAACATAACCTTCAAAGATAAAGAATGTACCTTTACTCGTTTTTAGGTTACGGTTTAGCTTGGTTATGAACTACAATCTTGTATCTTGTTTGTATAGCCAAGATTTAACAAGGTATGGCTTGGTTTCGGTCTTGGATCTTCGTTCTTGCTTGCCGCCATATAAGGAAAGGTTTTGTGTGTGTGTTTTGAGTGTGTAGAGAATAAGATGGATAAGAACGAGGGTTTTAGGGTTTTAGGGAGGTTTAAGGTAGTATTTATACTCCTTTAAGCCCATGGACCTAAGACCCATCCCATCCCTTATTCCATATTTTCCCACCCAAGTCCATACTCTTTATTATATTTAATCTTAATTAAATATTAACACACGTTCAAAAAATATAAATTCTATTATTTATTTATTATAAATTTTAGGATGTTACAAGTCTTCTCTCCTTAAAGAGGTTTCGTCCCCAAAACCTAACTACTACTAAAACAAATTCGGGTAAAACTTGCGCATATCTTCCTCAATTTCCCAAGTGGCGTTCGATCCCTTGCGATGCTTCCATATCACTTTCACTAAGGGTATAACCTTTTGACGAAGTTGCTTTTCCTTGCGATCAACAATCTCTATAGGTTGCTCAATGTTGTTCAGCTGTTCATCAACCTCAATATCCACTAATGGCACATGAGACGTGTCATCGACTAGACATTTCCTCATATGAGAAACATGAAAGGTTGAATGAATTCCTTCTAACTCCTCGGGTAAATCTAGCTTGTAAGCCACTTCACCCACACGATCCATAATCCTTAACGGTCCAATGTACCTCGGACTCAACTTCCCTCTCTTTCTAAAACGAATGATTCCTTTCCAATGCGAGACCTTGAGCATCACATTGTCACCAATGTTAAACTCAATCGGTCGTTGCCGATTATCAGTATACGACTTCTGACGGTCTTGAGTAGCTTTCATTCTTGCCTTGATCTGATTGAACCTTGTCGAGGTTTCTTGAACAACTTCTAAACTTCCCAATTCCTTCTGGCAAATCTCTCCCCAACATAACGAGGTTCTACATCGTCTACCGTAAAGCATCTCGAACGATGGCATACCAATACTTGAATTGTAGCTGTTGTTATAGGAGAACTCTGCCAGATGCAGATGATCATCCCAACTTCCTCCAAAATCTAAAACACAAGCACGTTGCATATCCTCAAGGGTTTGGATCGTCCTTTCAGACTGTCCATCTGTTTGAGGATATTACGCCGTACTGATGTTCAATTTCGTTCCCATAACTTCATGGAACTTCTTCCAAAATCTTGAAGTAAAACGAGTATCTCTATCAGACACAATCGACAGTGGCACTCCGTGCTTAGTCACAACCTCTTTGATGAACAAACTTGCTAACGTTTCTGACGAGATAGCCTCTCGTAAGGCAGAAAGTGAGCACTTTTGGTCAAACGGTCTACTATCACCCAAATGGTATCATGATGCATAGCTGTACGAGGTAGCTTAGTTATGAAATCCATGGTGATATGCTCCCATTTCCATTCAGGTATCTCCAAAGGTTGCATCTTTCCATAAGGCTTCTGATGTTCGGCTTTGACTTGTAAACAAGTTAAGCACTTCCCGACGTAATCTACTACATCATTCTTCATTTCTGGCCACCAATAGTCTCTTTTCAAATCCTGATACATCTTAGTAGATCCCGGGTGGATTTAATATCTGAACTTGTGAGCTTCATCTAATATTCGACCTCTCAGATTTCCATGGCGTGGAATCCACATGCGGCCAAAACTAGTCTTAACACCATGAGTGTTTTCCATTAACTCGTCTCGCTGCCCAAAAATCCTTTCTTTCTTCACTGGCCCTTTATCTACCAGCACTTCTGACTGCACCTTGATGATTTCTTCAAAAATACTTGAGTTCATAATCAACTTCTATGATTCACTGTTGCAATGACTTCCTCATTCTTACGACTTAGCGCGTCGAAGACCACATTAGCTTTACCATGATAGTACTTAATGTCGCAGTCGTAGTCCTTTATCAACTCTAACCATCTTATCTGTCTCATGTTCATCTCTTTATGCTCGAAGAAGTACTTTAAACTCTTATGATCTGTGTAAATAGTACACTTATTACCATACAGATAACGTCTCTATATCTTAAGAGCATGCACTACTGCTGCTAGCTCTAAGTCATGCGTCGGATAAGTACTCTCATGGACTTTCAACTGTCTAGACACATAAGCTATCACTTTTCCTCGTTGCATCAACACGCAACCTAACCCACGATGCAAAGCATCAGTACAAACAACCAAATCCTCGTCATTATTGGGTAGAGCAAGGATTGGAGCTTGCGTGTGTCTTTTCTTTAATTCCTCAAAAGCTTCTTTTTGAAACTTACCCCAACTGAATACTACCGACTTTTGGGTCATACCGGTCAACTGTGCAGCTATCTTGGAGAAGCCTTCGATGAATCTCCTATAATAGCCAGCTAACCCTAAGAAGCTTCGTATATCAGTCGGGTTCTGCGGAGTCTTCCAATTCGTTATTGCCTCAATCTTAGTTGGGTCCACGGTAATCCCTTCAGGATTTATCACGCGACCTAGAAACTGCACTTCTCTTAACTAGAATGCGCATTTCGAAAACTTAGCATACAACTTCTCTTCCTTCAAGACTTCCAATACTTCTCTCAGATGCTCAGCATGATCAGATTCGCTCTTTGATTAAATCAATATGTCGTCAATGAAAACAATAACTAACTTATACAACATCGGCCGACACACCCTATTCATCATGTCCATAAATGCTGCAAGAGCATTCATGAGACTGAATGACATCACGAGGAACTCGTAGTGTCCATACCGCGTTACAAACGCTGTTTTAGGGATGTCTGCCTCTTTCACCTTTAGCTGATGATAGCCTGATCTGAGATCTATCAATGAGAACCAACTTGAACTTTGCAGTTGGTCAAACAGATCATCAATCCTTGGCAAAAGATATCTATTCTTTAACGTATGCTTGTTCAACACGCGATAGTCTATGCACATTCTCATACTTCCATCCATCTTCTTCACAAATAACACTGGTGCACCCAATGGGGAAACACTTGGTCTTATGAACCCTTTTTCGAGGAGTTCTTGTAGTTGGGACATCAATTCTATCACCTAGGACGGTGCTAGATGGTAAGGCGCTTTCGCGACGAGCTGAGCTCCTGGTATTAAATCTATCTGGAATTCTATCTCTCGCTCCGGTGGCAACCCCGAAAGATCCTCAGGGAATACTTATGGGTGGTCACATAAGATAGGAACGTCTTTCAATTCTTTCGTCTCGGCTGTAGCGTTGACAACATACGCTAGGTAGGCACCGCACCCTTGTCTTAACAAACCCTCGGCTTTTATCATCGAAATGACATTAAGCCCAGAACTTTCCTTATCACCATAACCATCACCGCACTACCATCTAAGGACTTTAACCTTATTATCCTACTCTTACACACCATCTGGGCTTCATGCTCAGATAACCAATCTATTCCCAAAACCACATCGAACCCTCCTAAGGCCATAACATACAAGGTAACAGGGAACTCATGTCCCTCTAACTCTATCTTACAGTCCTTAACCATTTTCATTATTTTAACCTAGGCGTCACTAGCGGTTTCTGCTATAAAAGTTTCAGGCACTCGACAACATTTCGTTTTAGCTAATTTACTAAACATCACAGCTACAAAACTCTTATTCGCACCTGAATCAAACAATACTGAAGTGGAAATACCGTTTACTAGAAACGCACCCGTGACAACGTCTGGAATCTGCTTGGCTTGCTCTTGGGTCAGCATGTAGGCTCTGGTCTTTGGCCTAGCTTGTTCAACATCCTTCTTCCCACTTCATCCAGCTTCACTCTCAGTGCATTCCCTTGCAAAGTGACCCGTATTACCGCACTTATAACATTCGGACTTTGCGGTACAATCTGGAGCATAATGCCCCACCTTCCCGCACCTGTAACAAGCATTCGTACCAAACTTGCACTCACTAGCATGACTCTTTCCACGCATATAATAAACGTCCGAACCCTTACCCCATCTGCACTCACCACCGTGTATCTTGCCACAAGTATTGCACGACTTCTTCTCCCACACCCTCGGCTTCTTATCCTTAGGGTTCCACAACTGATTACCAGGTCGCTTAGCATGATTGACCCACTTCTTCTTCCTTTCTCCTCCACCACCACAACGTCTACCACTGCCAAGTCTTCATAAACCATTTCAGCGAGTTCCACCACTGAGTCAAACGTAGCAGGTTTGTTCGCCCTGACTAGCGTGCGGACGTTCTGTGGCAGTCCTCTCACATAGCACTTGATTCTCTTGGCCTCGGTGTTAACTATATTAGGCACCAACCTGAACATTCAGTTGAATTCAGTAGTATACTCACGATGCGTCATCTTTCCTGCCTTCAAATTCATAAACTTCATCTCCGCCCTCTCAACTTCCGCATCAGCACAGAACCTCTTCATTACCAATTCCTTCAAGTCATCCCACCTCATCGCCTTAATCTCTTATTGACTCTTCCTCTGCTCAACTGACTCCCACCAGTACATTGCTTCATCTCCGAATGATTAAGTAGCATAACCCACAACTTGGTCGGGACGACATTCACTAATTCGGATAACCTTGTCCATCGCGGTTATCCATTGGAGAGTAGCGATTGCGTCTCCCAAACCAGTTAGCTTTGGCGGGTCGCAACCTTTGAATGACTTGTAGTTGAACCCACCTCGGCCTCTCTTCCTATCATTAACCTTCACCGACTTAACCACACTCGAGTCGCCCTTCTCTCTTTCATCATATTTCTTACCCTTCTCTCCTGACCCTTCAGCAGTTCTTTCGTGGCTTCTAACAGACCCTTTAGGACTCAGGTTCTTCACAGCAGTGACCACAGCTTGAACAATGGCTGCTTGAACTGCAGGGTCAAGTTGATACCCTTCGTTGTTGCTCGGGTTTTGCCCAGCTGCGCTTCCTTCTTCTCTTGTATTAGAAGCTGATTCTACAGAAGGTTGTGGGACAATACGTGGCTTGCCACGACGTCCCGTACGACCTCCTTGTCCAACGATCTCTCTTGTTCCAGCCATTCATATTCTATAAGGAAACACAAACATCATCACTCAAGGAACTATTTAGTACAAGGATAGTAAGGCTAACAGGTAATAATAGTGGCCAGCTGTGATTAGTTGATCACGTTACTTTTCGTGTCCTATACACTTCCTCTTATGAGTCTATTTGTGCTAATTCTAATTCTAATAGTTAGACAATCAAACAATTCATATCATCATATACTTTTATCTCTAGCAATTAAGCTAGCATTCATACGTCATTCTACTTTACATGTGAAGTTAATCACATACTTTACCTTTACTTAGCTTGCTTGAGTGACACATGGCTTTCTTGAACTGGAATCTACTTTCTTTTCTTACTTAAATCACATTCTCTGTTCGAGTCTAAGCACGTAGGATGCTTAAATCTCTCGAACTTTTCTCTGATACCAACTTGTAAGGCCCCGTTATCGGTGACCTACTTTGGACGTTGGATTTACTCATAAACACAGTTCTAAACATCAGAGTTAAATAAAACTTTCTCGGAATAGTAACCGAATTCCCCATTGTAATCGAGTGACATAATGTAAGAAAGTGTCACAATGTATTTGAGTGACATAATGTAACCGAATTCCCCATTGTAATCGAATCCTCCATTGCAATCGGAGGTACATGTTGTATTCGAGTTCCATATTGTATTCGAAATTCTGGATGTAAGCGAATACATCATTGTATTCGAGTTATATATATTTTATCCGCTTTACACTTGTATTCGGATAGGGGCATGTAATCAAATAGGCCATATGTAATTGATTTGGCCATATGTAATCGAATCTCGCATTGTAATCGAACGAGCTGAAGCATTTTGGTCTGTTTATTACCATTTTCACTATGTTTCATGACCTTAACCCCTATTATGGTTCGGTATTAACCCATAAATGTTTTCCTAACCGTTTTCGGCCAAAACTTGACCCGGGTAACCATAAACTTGGACCTTTATGGTTTAAAAACGTTTAAAGGCTAGATCTAGGGCTTCTTTTATGAGCCGTTTATAACCATGAGTTCGTTAAGTCCATTTTAAACATCAAGTTTGCAACTTTATGATTTATCTAGACCCAATCTACTCTAGGGTTAAGTCTTCAGGAAAACTGTTCATAAAAACATAACCTTCAAAGATAAAGAACGTACCTTTACTCGTTTTTAGGTTACAGTTTGTTGGGTCAAGAAATTGACCTAAGGGGAGATTGTTGAGTCAAAGATTTGACCTAAATGAAGTACATGGAAGATTGAAATCTTCTCAACCTCCTCTGAATTTGCTAAGTAATGGATCCGAGCACACCTTAGACCTCCGAGCAAGCTTTTACTTAGCCGAGTATGATATTTTACCTACCGAGCAAGGTTTACTTCAAGTAGTCTTCTTAAGTGGATATCCGAGCAGGGTTTGCAAATTAGTGCATTGCCGAGTAAGGTACACTAATTTATGTAAATCCGGGCAAGGTTCACTTTATCAAGCAAGTCTGTTCTTCAGAGCCAAGTATATTACTCTTCCGAGTAAGGTTTGGTTAACCAAGTCCAAGAAGCCAAGTGATTGGAAGACCGGGCAAGGTATTCATTAATAAGTATGATCCAAGTATGCTTGATAATCTAAAGGAATATCTCTAAGTAATATCGAGTAAGGTTCAGCTCGAGCAAGGAACAGTTGTCCCGAGTACACTTTGCTAATAAGTTATTTTATAGCAAAGAGCTGAAATGGATCATTGAAGAACAAGGTTGCTCGTAAGGAGTTGTCGGGCAAAGTCTGGCAAATTATAGAAGACTAGAGTCTGCTCGGTGAGTATTTTACTTAGTGAAATACTCTTCAAGTAAAGTCTACCCGGAAACTGATCCCGAGCACACTTCTATGTTACCAAGTTATGAAGGATGGCCGAGTATACTCGGAAAGACAAGATTGATGCAAAGCCTACCCGGAAGACTTGTTTTACACTTAGTTTATTTTGAATATGTAATTTGAATATGTATGACTGTATTTAGGGTTTCTAGAAGGAATGACAGCTGTCCTAGGTTGGCAGGCCTATAAATAGAATATTTAGGGCACGCCGCCAGAGAGAGAACAATACGAATAAGACAGACACATTAATTGAGAGAATATTGTGTGACGGCTGTCTTAGGATTCCTAGAAAACCCTAAATCGATTATCCTTTTGTATGATTAATATTATATAAATGGAAATCTTTTGAGTGAATCTTAAGTGTGCTTTCTACCTTTGATTATTCATTGCAACCATATGTTTGTTATTGATTCCGCCTTTAACAAACGGATATCTTTCTAAATATAGCAACCCGTCATTAACTCTCTTGTCGACACATCAATATGTGTGAGTTATGACATGATTAATTAAGATCCAGGTGAAATCGAGGGGACCGACAAGTGGTATCAGAGCTTGTTACTGCTATTTTGGAAAGATTGTTGCTGATTGAAGATTTGAAGAAGAATGACGTAAGCAGACCTCAGTTCCATTGATTTGTGACGTCAGCAGCCATGTTTTTCATTTTTTCCAGATCTACAATCTACCGGTGTTTTTTCTTCCTTATTTCAATTAAAGTTCTAATCTTTATATCTAAATCTTGTTCTAATCACATCAGACACATCAGATCTGAGCATTCTGTTTTCAGATCTGATTATTTTGAAATTTTTTAAAGGAAACTGATTTTTAATTTCTCAAAATGTCTGGATATGAGAAACAAGAGGTGTCTACTAACAAGATACAAAGGTTGTATGGACAGGAAAACTTGATTAAATGGAAAGTACTCTTTGAAGCAGCCGTATGCTACAATGATATTGATATGTGGAACTCCATCAAGAATGGTCCACAAACTGCTGTTGAAGAAGGTGCAAATGCTACTGCAACTGCTGCTGTAAGAGAAAAAATGAGAAAGGTGGATGACAAAGCCTTAGCTATGATTAATCTAGGTTTGTCTTGGGATATTCTGACCAAGGTGGCTCATCACACAACTGCAATGTATGATGCCATCCTTGAAATGTATGAAGGGAATACTGAACTAAAGAACATAAAGAAGCAAAGATTGAAGCAACAGTTGGAAAGATTCAAGTATAAGGATGGAGAAAGGTTGAAATCAATACTAGAACGTTTTCTAAGTATTGTGAATGAGTTGAGGACAACAGATTATGTTATGACTGACTTTGATTTGAATACAAAGTTACTCAACTCAATGCCAAAAGAATGGTATACTGCTTGCAAATTCATCCTTCAGAAGCAAAATTTCAATGAATTGAAATTGGATGATGTGGTATGCTTTCTTCAGGCTGCAGAACTTGAAATGATAGAGAATGAGATGATTAAGGAAGATAGACCCTGCTTCAATGTTTCAAATGCATTGATTGCACCCATGGGAAATCTGTCTACCTAGAACCAACAGCAAATTCCCATTATTGAAGAACCAGCTGAACATAATGTTGTTACTCCAAAATATTTCATTGGAGGTAGCACAAGGAATCAAGGAAATCAGCAGAGGTTCAATATGCAACTGATTGATGATACTGATTCTGCCTCCAAGCCAAGTGGAAATGTTCCTAATACTGGCACAGGACATGGTCAAAGCAATGAAACACAAGCTTTGTTGTCTATGTTTACTGAGTCATATAATGCATTTGTTGCAAAGAATATAACTCACACAAGTGTGGTACAAGATGATTTAGAACAAATTGATGCAAATGACTTGGAAGACATGGATTTGAAGTGGCAAGCTGCCATGTTGGGTTTAAGAAGTAAAAGGCTGTATAACAGAACTGGTAGGTCTCTGGTTTCTGGTCCTAATGACAGGATTGGATTTGACAAGTCAAAAGCAATATGCTACAATTGTCAGCAACCTGGTCATTTTGCAAGAGAATGCAATCAACCAAGAAATTTTCAAATGAATCAATTCCAGAATCAACAACCAGGAGGTCAGCATCAATATCAACAAAATCAACCAAGAGGTCAGCAGCATTACCAACAAAATCAGCCAAGATTCAACAACAACAACAGTCAAATGAACAACTTTAACAACAACAACTTTAATCCCAACAACAATTACAACCCCAACTTCAACAACTTTCAGCCTCAAATGAATAATCAGCAACAAAGTATGCAACAGACTCAAGGTTTTCAAATGAATAACAATCAAAACCTTCAAGCAGCTCAAAATGTTCCAAACAACACTGTTCCAGCAAATCAAAATCAGATCAGAAATCAAGGAAATGTGGCAGTGACTGCACATCATGAAGGAAATTTGTATTGGAGCAATTATGAAAAGGACATTGCAGATGATATCAGGAAAGAAAATGTGGCATTCATGGCCATAATTGAGAAAGAAAAGGGATCATCATCTCAGGTACACTCTGCTCCTACAGTTGATTTAAATGAACTTATCATTGAATTGAAAACAAAAGTAGGGAAGCTGGAAAGTGAGTGTTTTAGAAAACAAAGCATCATCAATGAGTATGAGGCAAATGAGTTGATCAGTGATGAAAAGATTAAAAGCCTTGAAGATGATTGCATGATCATTTACAGAACTCAAACTAGATACACCACTGAGATTGATGGATTAAAGAAGATGTTGGTTGAAGAAAAGGTGCAAAACACAAGACTGAAGGTTGAAACTGAATTTATGAAGAATTTGATCTCAACAGGCAACATATGTGGTATAATGAACCAGGTGAAGGAACAAGACAAATACAAAACAGTACCACCTCCATTCAACAACAACTTCATTCCAAAAGTTGACAAAGAGAAAAGAGATGCATACTTGCAACAATTCAGAAATGTCTTTCAAGACAAGGAAGAATTTGTTGATTTGTACAAAAAGGTAGAAGTGAATGAAGAAGGAGAGTTTGTGATTAAGAAAGAAGTAAAAGAGAATAAGTCAATTGGAGTTCAAGTCTCTAAGGATGACTTTGATTCAGTTGAGTTGGATCAAGATGATTTGAGTGATTTGAGTGATCAAATTACTAAAAAGGAAATCAAAGCTGCTGAAAGAGGAAGAAAATATAAGAAACCTGAATCTATTGATAAACTTCCAAAGTATCCACCAGTCCCACCAAGATTGAAGAAACAGAATGATAAAATGAAAAGAGAACATGTTTCTTTTGATATTTGTGAAAGGAGGAAGATAAACTACAATGCAGTCAGACCACCAAGCAAGGCTGTATTGGGTAAGATAAAGCAGAACAACAAAAAGAAGATGGTGACTGAAAAAGTTGATACATAAAATTTTATTCCAGTTTATCCAATCTTTTCTAGTCATGAGGTGTTGGATGTTGGAGAAGTGGAAACTATGGAAGAGTATGAGAAAAGACAGTTAAGGGTTAGAGAAAGCAGTGATGAAGAACCTATGATTATGGAGAAGATTGTATTTGTCAAAAGCAAACTTAAAAGACAAGACATCAAGATTGAGGAATTTGTTCCTTTTTCAATTGATTTTGATGGTTTAAAGAATCAGAAGACTCTAGGAGTCAAGAAACCTAAGCTAAGTGAAAGATACAAGAAACCAAAAGAACATGAAATATTCAAAGGCAAGGTTTGGTGCAAAAGGTGTGATGAATATGGTCACCACACAGATTCATGTAATGAAAGATTCAAATTCAAACCATTTCATGTACCAAATGGAACAAAGTATGGGCAAGACTTTGTCCTGTACAAAAAGAAGTATGATGAATATCTGGGAAAAAGAAAGGTGCGTGGAAATGAAACCATGAACAAAGAAGAGAAGAAATCTGAAAAGAAGACAAGGATTGAAAAGAAAGTGGCTGAACTAGCAAGAAGAAGTAAATCTCCTAAGAAGAATGAGAAATTGACCAAAAAGAACTATCAGTCTGTGAAAATCAAGCAAGATACTCAATCAGTCAAATCTGATAGCTCTCAAGGATCATCAAGCAGTGAGAAGACAAGAAGAAAAGATGCACATACTAGAAATAAACCAACAGAACTCACTGGTGATGAGAAGTTTCTACTAAGACATGGACATGAACCATATGGTTTCCTTTGGAAACCTAAGACTGAGAGTAAGGTTGAGCAAGTTGCTGATGTGAGAGACTACTCTGAGAAGAAGGACTTTGTGATAAAGGAGTATGCCACTGACTCAGATGAATACCATTGCCCAACCTCACTTGTCAAAACTCCAAGAGAGTGTGGTTATGAAACTGATCATTCAGACAACTTAGAACTGACTCATGAAGATCCTAAACCAACAACACTCACTTCCCAAGCTGTGTCTGAAACTGAATCTGATGAACTGCAAGTTGATAAGGCTTGCACTTCATCACTTAACTAATCAAATTTTCTTTGTATGTGCAGGAACAGTCCACTCCTCTAAATGACATATGGTATATGGATAGTGGTTGTTCTAGGCACATGACTTGTGAGTATATCACAAATGTGTGATAAGGGATACAAATTCAGTTTTGATGATTCACACTGTTTCATTCTAAAACCTAAGTTTGTAATTCCACCTGAAATGATTATGATGATGGCACCAAGAAATGGTAACTTGTATGAATTGAATATGAAAGAAGCTATTTCAAGAGGAGGTGCATGTTTTATTTCCAAAGCCACTGAAAATGAGTCAAAATTGTGGCATAGGAAACTGTGTCATGTGAACTTGAAGAACATGAATAAACTTGTCAAAGGTGAGCATGTCATAGGTTTACCTACAAGAGAATTCAAGTTGGAAGATCATTGTGATTCATGTCAACAGGGAAAACAACAAAAATCTACTCATAAGTCAAAACTCATCAACTCAATTGATCAAGTACTTGAATTACTTCACATGGATCTCTTTGGTCCAGTGAGTGTACAAAGTATTGGGAAGAAAAGATATTGTCTGGTGATCATTGATGACTATTCAAGATACACTTGGGTTTATTTCCTAAGTACCAAGGATGAGACTGCAGAGTTGATTAAAGGTTGTGTAACAATGATTGAGAACAAGTTGAATAAGATAGTCAAGATGATGAGAAGTGACAATGGCACTGAGTTCAAGAATGGAGTTATGCAAGAATTCTGTGAAGCAAAAGGAATACAACAACAATTCTCAGCTCCTAGAACTCCTGAACAAAATGGTGTAGCAGAAAGAAGAAACAAAACACTTATTGAAGCTGCAAGAACCATGTTAGCAGATGCTAATCTGCCTTACACTTTTTGGGCTGAAGCTATAAATACAGCCTGCTATGTTCAAAACAGGATACTTGTCAACAAAAGGCTTAACAAAACTCCATATGAAATATTTCACAACAGGAAGCCTTACATTAAGTTTTTCAAGCCTTTTGGATGCAAATGTTTCCTACTGAACACAAGAGACTATTTGAACAAGTTTCAAACAAAGTCCCTGGATTGTTTCTTTGTTGGATATTCAACACACTCAAAAGCCTACAGAGTCTATGTAAAAGATCACTTGAGTGTTATAGAATCTTCTGACATCATTTTTAATGAGAATCAATTCAATACAGTTGATGGTGCAGCATGGCTGTTTGATCATGAGAAGTTAATAAGGTCTTTCAAGATTTATCCTGAAGACTTTGATGAATCTTTCTACAAGACCAGTGAATTTGAAGAGAAAAAGAAGAAGTCATTGGACTTGGAAGAATTATGGAAGAAGGTTGCTGAAAAGGAAAAGGAATATACTTTTGTGAAGAACTCCTCATGTGATATTGGTGAAACTAATCTAGAAAACAATCACAATGTTGAACATAATCATACTGAGAACAATCAAGACAATCAAGATGCACAAAATGATCAAGTTCAGAATGAGGGTGACACAAGCAACCAAGAAAGTGGAGAAGAAGCTGCATCTACAACAAGATTTCAAGATCTATTTCAAAGATTGAACTTAGAAAATAATGGTGCATCTACTTCAAGACAACATAATGATGAAGCACCAGAATTTCATGATGCAGAGACTGATTTGATCATTGAAGAACCAGAACTCAATGAGTCAAATCTTGACACAACTATGTCTACAGATATGATTGTTCAAACTCCTTATGTGGAAAAGAATCATCCTTCTGAAAACATCATTGGTAATTTGCATGAAAGAGTTACAAGAAGTCATTCCGAAATTGCAAACATTTGTCTTTACTCTTGTTTTCTATCCCAAATAGAACCAAAGAACATAGCACAAGCATTAAAAGATAATAGTTGGGTGGAAGCAATGCAAGAGGAATTGGCACAATTTAGAGATCTGCATGTGTGGGATCTTGTTGATAGCCATTTGAAAGATATGCAATTGGAACCAAATGGGTGTTCAGAAACAAAAGGGATGAAAGGGGTTTAGTGATTAAGAATAAAGCTAAACTTGTAGCACTGGGATGTCTTCAAGAAGAAGGAATAGACTTTGAGGAAGTTTTTGCACCAGTTGCAAGACTTGAAGCTATCAGGATTTTTCTTGCATATGCTGCCTCAAAGAACATTAAAGTGTTCCAGCTTGATGTTAAGTCTGCATTTCTAAATGGAAATATTGATGAAGAGGTGTATGTTGCTCAACCTCCAGGTTTTGAGGATCCAATGTATCCAAACAGGGTGTATAAGTTAAACAAAGCCCTTTATGGATTGCATCAGGCTCCTAGAGCATGGTATGATGAGCTGTCAAATCATCTTCTTGAAAATGGTTTCAATAGAGGAGCCATTGACAAGACACTCTTCTACAAAAGAAAGGGATCAGACTTGCTTCTAGTACAAGTGTATGTGGATGACATCATCTTTGGTTCTACAAATGAACAAATGTGTATGGAGTTTGAAGGGGGTAATGAAGTCCAAATACAACATGAGTTCTATGGGAGAAATGAACTTCTTTCTAGGATTGCAAGTTCAACAGAAAGCCGAGGGGATTTTCATTCATCAAAGCAAATATGTGCAGGACATCTTGAACATGTTCAACTGTCATGAGTACAAGACTGCTTCAACTCCAATGGACACCAAAGAAAAGATGATTGCAGATGAAAAGGGGGAGCCTATAGATGAACATGAATATAGAGCCAAAATTGGATCTCTGATGTATTTGACTGCAACAAGACCATATATCATGTTTGCTGTATGTGTGTGTGCAAGATTCCAATCAAGTCCAAAAGTCTCCCACATGAATGCTGTTAAAAGAATATTCAGATATTTGAAGGGAAGACCAGACTTAGGGATTTGGTATCCAAAGAACCAAGCTTTTGATCTGATTGCATATACATACAGTGACTATGATGGCTGCAACATGAGCAGAAAGTCAACCTCAGGAGGATGTCAATTTTTGGGTGAAAAGCTAGTGTCATGACAATGTAAAAAACAGACTACAGTTTCAATCTCTACTGCAGAAGCTGAATATGTTGCTGTATCTGCCTGCTGTGCACAAGTTCTATGGATTCAAAATCAGATGCTGGACTATGGTTTGAATTTCTTGAACACCCCTATTCTTATTGACAATAATGCTGCATATTTTACTGTTAAAAATCCTGTTCAACATTCCAAACCTAAGCACATTGAAATCAAACATCATTTCATCAGAGACTGCAGTGAAAAAGGTTTGATTGAAATGCAAAGGGTTGAGACAAGTGACAATTTGGCTGACCTATTCACCAAACCACTTGATAGAACCAGGTTCAACTTTCTTCTGAAAGCCCTGGGAATGATCAACTCTGATGAAATATGATTAAGGATGTGTGCCTGGTTGTGTGTCTCTCTGTGATAACTGATTATTTTATTAGAGATTACACATATTGAATGTTGATTGAATTTATTTTGAATATGTTTCAACTGAATGTTGATTGAATATATTTTGAATATGTTTCAACTGAATGTTGATTGAATATGTTTTGAATATGTTTCGACTGAATGTTGATTGAATATGTTTGAAGTTAACTGATAGGTGCTTAAGTAAATATCTTTGCAATTTGTTTGAAATTGATGATAATTCTTGACTATCAAGTTAACTGATCTGATGTTATGATAAGTAGTTTGATCTGTTTGGGTGAAATTGAATGCTTGTCTGATGTCATGAGTAATCACATGTTTATGGTTACTTGAATATGTTCTTTATCTGATCTTCTGATGTTGTTAAGATAGGATAGACATTGAATGTTAGTACAGTCTGTTTTCTTGATGATGTTAAGAATGATTAAGATTTGATTATGTGATGCAACTGTTTATGCCAAAATGTGTTTTATGTCAAAATTAAGTGATTCAATGAATTTTATAATGAATTTTGCATAAATACTTTATTTTGGTCAAAACATGAGCAAGTTGATTAATGGTGTAGAGATATGATAAGATTATTCAGTTCAAGCTTTTAAGAAGCTTAAAAGAAGGATTTTTTTTGGAAAAGTCTCAAATAGTTGTTCTTGCTGAAAACTATGTCATTTGCCCAGTTGGAAGGACATGCACTTGTGTATGTTTGGTCCTTAAATCTCTATAGATTCAAAGGATAGCCATTGACCTGAAAACTGAATGCATTTGGGGCAATTATGACTTGTTTCTTATTCCTTCACTTAAAACTATGTCAATAGCTTTGACTTTGAAAGGACATATATTCACATGTATGTTTGATCCTGTTGACCACTTTTGGTCAAACAGGATAGCCATTAACCTGACAATGAAGAGATATTAGGGTGTTTGAATATTAAACTGTGTTTTTTTTGGGAAATGATAGTACATTGACTACTTAGCTGATCATATGGAATTAATAGGCTAAAAAGACCTTAGTATAGTCATTAACATGTATGGTTGCTTTCCCATGATGATGTAAAATCTAAGGTGATATAAACATAATGAATATGCTAATCTTTATGTGGAGATGCATAGTTGTCTTTGCATGTCTCAAGATAAATCTCTCCGAATGATATGGCAGAAAAGTGATTACCCAGTCATACACGAGCCTGTTGTTATTTGGTCAACCAAAATTGAAACATCTTTAAATATGACAACATTTGAGAAAATATCAAAAACAAGGGGAAGAATGAATAAATCTACCAAAAGTTGATAAGTGTTTTAAATATGTTATCAAACAAGAGGGTTACAACAAGAACTACAAAGATGTTGGCAAAATCTGTCTCATCTTGAATGAAAGGCATGTTGCATACTGTAAGTCCAACGTTCAACCTCTATATATGTCTGAATCTAAAAATACAAAAATACAATAAGTTCTGTCATACAAAAACTATTTTTGACCAAATACAGGAGGTTGGAGTCAAATTGGGGTGATCTGGGGAAAGCCAAATAAGCTTTGAGAAGAGATATGAGGCATCATAGCACAATGTTAACCATTAATGCATTATGCTTTAAATGAACCTAAATCATATCACCAAAGAGATGAAATTCATGCTAAGTTTATACCTGCTGTTAACCTATCTATGTTGTCATAATAATGCTAAGAGTAAAGTATTGAGATAGCTACTTAGTCAATATGATCCCATTCTTGAGATCTTTTCAGTAAATGGAAGAAACTGTTTTGAAGAGAATTATAACTGAAATTTGACCTCTAAATGCACCATTTGCTCTTAAACTATGATCTGAAAAGAAAAATATATTTTGACAAAGTGGTTTAAGTCAAAAAGTGTTGCATTTTGCCTAAAATAGGTTGAATATGTAAGTTCGGGTAAGGTTTGTTGCCTTATAACCTTTCCGGGCACAAAGTGTTTGAATATGTATTTTCGGCTAAGGTTTAATGATTTACAACCTTTCCGGGTACAAAACAGTTGATTATGTGTGAATATGTTGTTTCGGGTAAGGTTTAATGAACCACAACCTTTCCGAGTACAAAACAGTTGATTATGTGTGAATATGTTGTTTCGGGTAAGGTTTGATAATTTTCAACCTTTCCGAGTAAGCTTAGTCATTTTTGACTAACTTTATGATTTTCGGGCATGCTTTGAAGTATTTACACTTTCTGGGTAGAGTACACTGTTGTACTCATTTCCCGAGCAAGCTTGAAGTCTTGAGATGATTATGTGTTGTTATAGCTAGCTTTTAACAAGAAATTCTTGTTTCGGGCAAGCTATGCATGTTATATGCTGATTGTGATTCCAAGCGAACTTTATGAACTTAGTCAAGTACATCAAGTAAGCTTTGTGATTTGTGCGAATATGTCGTTAGGAAAGGTTTGTTAATCTTTCCGGGCATGCTTAGATATTACTATTTAAGTTTGTCATTTTTCGGGTATGGTTTGGCATGTTGAAATCCCTCGGGTAAGGGCATACCTGATGATTGAATGTGTTTATCCTAGCAAGCTTAGTGCTAACATAGGATTTTCGGGCAAGCTCTATGAAATTTTAGACTATAGCACACTTAAATGTGTATGTGTTTTAATTTCATTACAAGCATGTTCTGTGATATGTGTGTTTATGATTTCTTTGAAATTACAAGTGTTTTCAGGCAAACTTTGTTTTCCGGGTACACTTTATATTCCAGGTACACTTTTGTTCCTTCAATATACTTGGTAATATCAAAACTTAACTTTCCGAGTACACTGTCTGCTAGAATTCCTTTCCAGGCACACTTTGTACTATATGAAGGTTATTCGGGTATACTTTGCATAAGATTGTTGTTCGGGCACACTTTACATCAGAAAGATTGCTCGAGCACACTATGTTTTTCAAGTATGCTTGATTGAATATGTTAGTTAGTATGATAAAATTGATTATGATTCTTATTAGGGTTTATGCTAGATAAGTTTTAATTTGAAATTGAGAAATCTATGTGGGGATCTTAATTGATTCTTAGTAAGGATGTTTGTTTGATGATTATACTTGATTATTTGCCTTGTGATTAATTTCTCAAGAAATCTAGTATTTCGGGTAAGCTTTCTTCATCATGTCTTAACTTCAAATTAATTTACTTGATCGAGCAAGGTTTATAAATAGACGAATTCGGGCAAACTTTGTATATCCAAAATGAAAATTTTCCAAGCAAAGTTTGACCGGGTAATGTTTGTAAGTGGAAGTATACCGAGTAGACTTTGGATATATTAATCTTTCGAGTAAGGTCTTATGAACTTAAATGAAATTAAATGTTTAATATATCAAGTGGATAATGTTACTGGTTGACAGCTAATAATTCACAAAAGGACAAAGAGCATTTAAAACCCACTTTCAAAAGGTATAAAAGAGGGAGTTAGGCAAATTTTTTCAACATTATTTCCCTCTCTCTCCTCCCACTGCAAATCCTTACTCTCAAAGAAACACACTTTACCTTATCTTTACACACTTTTAAATAAATAAGGAATTTATAAGCTAAAAGACAAAACACTTTTCAAATTTCTCACTTTACCTGGCATGTAAAAGAAAAAGGCAGAAACAAAAGAACTTTATCTGCAATTTTGGCAGAAAAAATTGCAGATATGTACTTTACATTTGTCTTAACTCTCATTAAAAGAAGACCTGCATATGCTATTCAAAATTGAAACTTCACATTTCAAGAGTAACTTACATTTGTGTTTGTGCAGATTTCTATATCATTCAAGACAACGGTTTGAATTGAAATATTATTTATACCTTAATTTTTTTTAATACTTACTTTGAGATCTAACTGATAATTGTGTGTTCATTGATATAACAGAAAATCAGAAATGGATCCAACTCCAAGTAATTCCAATTCCTACAAACATCATATTTCTGAAGAACTGAAGAAAGCATTGCAACGAGTTCAAACCCTAATGTCTGAGGTTGAGAAGATCTCAATTGCCCCAAAACAGGGGGAGAAATCACTGAATCAGAGGGAGAATTCGCTGAAGCTTCTCTTGTCACACCCGGCCCTAAACGGCGGAAACAGCCAGGTGCGCGCGAGTGGGAATTGATAATCAAGCACGGGTCATTGCAAACATTCAAATAAATTTTTCCATTGCGCATGAAATGTCTAGTACAAAATACATTACATTGTTTAAAATTACATATAAAAACATCCACATATGAAAAACGTTGAAGATTTCCGCGCCATATCCCCTTACACGGCGGGAACAACCACGCGTGTGGAAGGGATAGAACTAAAATCTTCCAAAAACCATTTTATAGATGTTCTGTGTGAAGTGCTCTATGTGTGACTCCTTGCGCTACTAATTATCACCTGAAAGACACGTAAAAATATTTGAATCAGTATAAACTGAGTGAGTTCACAAGTTTTGGTGACTTGATAAATCATATTGCATCATATCCTTGATAAAACCATATTGAAACATATTTCTGATAACATCATTAAAACATATGCTTGATAAAGCCGTCCCGCGGGTTACGCGCGGACATTTCTGAAAACCGTGCTCGTCCATGCAAAGTGGCGCTGCCACTACGAGCGAGTTTTACAACCAGTAGTACTACCCCATGACCATACTAGGCACTCGTCTATGCAAAGAGGTGCGACCCCTACGAGCGGGTTGATCAAACACAGTAGTCCCTACCCTTAGAGTTCCATTGACGAAGTGATCACTTTCTAAATCTTGCGCACTCACATTGAAAACCAAGATAAACACCATGAACAGAAAATCGTTTGCATTGCTTGTAAATATACCATGATAAAACATAATTTAAACACGTGTCCCTCGCCCCGAAAACAGTTTAAAAACAGTGAAAATAGGGGCTGTGAGACTCACCTGTGATTCTTGTTAAGTGATGGTTTAGAGAGAGATTAAACGAGATTCGGGTTTCCTGATGTTAGCCTCGAAATTGGAAGTCTAGCGATGGAACTGGAAACGGATGCTCGGGAGATGGTTAGTGCAGAATTACAGGTTTAAGAGAGGAGTTTGAAGTGTGTTTGTGTGATATTTTTATTCAAGAATTGATACTTATTTATAGGCAAATTCAAGGGAACACAATCCCTTAATTTAGGGGATTGAAATCTTATTTATATTGGGTGTAATGATGACAAGGTATGGGGTTTATTATTATATATTTTAGGGATGGGGGTGATGGTCCTAGGGAGTGGGTATAAAGATTCTGATGGATTTGACAGTACATGCAGGACTGTGGTTGGTGAGAGTAGGTGCGGCTGACAGCTGACATTTCGTGTTACAGTATACTTTTCCTGGTACTGTTGTCAGTGTGCAGTCAAAAGGTAAAAATCTCTGAAACACGCAATTGGTTCTTTCTGGGCGGGGGTAATCCCCTTACATCTGAAGAATAGACTAAGTGTTTTGTGCGTGTAGCCTTGCGCGTATAGCCTTCTGCGTGAAGGCCATTTCTTTGAACGTTGTGGGTCCGGCGGCTCCAGTTGGTCTTCGCGCAAGCGTCCTTGTAACGAATCCTGCGTGTATCACTGCGCAGGCGTCCTTATAAGGAAATCCTGCGGGTCCATCTGGCTCTGCTGGAACCAGCGTTCTCAGAGTTTAACAGGGTGAACTTTTGGATTTAAGCAAAAAGGTGGTTGGTTTCTGTGCAGACGTTCATGCTTAAAGGGTTTAGTTTTAAGGTATCCCGCGGGGATTCTTCCCGCAGGTGTCGCTCATAACTCCTTTTTATTTGATGCGGGTAGGTGCGTAACCTTCTCGTAGTCAGGGACGTTGAGTTTCATTTGTAGATTCTCCATGAGGTCTTGGTATTTCAACATAGTGATCAGTTATGTTGAAGTCAATTCCATCTTGGAGCTTCAAACAAACTAGCTCTCAATGTTCCCGCCATGCGGGGAGGTTAGTTCCCTTTTTCCGCGCTCGCATAAATGATTTGGGTCTTAATTAGGAAATTAGGATATTGTTTGAACATAGTTTTACTTATTGATCATTGAAGAGGTATGCAACCCATTAGACAGAAACGAAATAAATTAAGTTGTCATGAAATCACAACAAAAACCTGTGCGCGTGGCGCATATAATATATGCCCGCGCTGATCATAACATGGCGCGCATCGCATCCGCGCATGGCGCATATAACATATGCCCGCGCTGATCCTAACATGGCGCGCATCGCATCCGCGCATGGCGCATATAACATTCACAATCTCCTAATAATTAGGTTGGTTACTTGGTTTATGGGATTGGGAAATTAGCGGGTGTCACATTCTCCCCCCGTTAGGAGAATTTCGTCCCGAAATTTAGGAGGTGTCGCTGGTAGGAGCTATTCTTTGGAAGAGGTATGGGTACTTTTTGCGCATTTGGTCTTCTCTTTCCCAAGTGAATTCAGGTCCACGCTTTGAGTTCCATTGAACCTTTACTAACTTGATTCGGCTTCTTCGCAACTTTTGTTCTTTCCAATCGGTTACTGCTATAGGCTCTTCCACGAAGTGTAGCTGTTTGTCGATATGAACCTCGTCCAATGGTAAAATTAACGTTTCATCAGATAAGCACTTCTTGAGGTTGGACACATGAAACGTGTCGTGAACTCCACTAAGTTCGTCGGGTAAATGGAGTTTATAAGCAACTGGACCGATCCTTTCCAGGATCTCAAATGGTCCGATGTATCGCGGATTTAACTTTCCTCGCTTGCCGAAACGGGGGACCCCTTTCCATGGAGAGACTTTCAAAAGTACTTTATCCCCTACTTGAAATTCCAACGGTTTTCTTCTCACATCTGCATAGCTTTTCTGTCTGTCGCGCGCTGCCTTAAGGCGATCCCGTATCTGGAAAATTTTGTCCGTCGTTTCTTGAATCAATTCTGGACCAGTCATTTGCTTGTCACCCACTTCAGCCCAACACAGTGGGGACCTACACTTGCGCCCATACAAGGCTTCAAATGGCGCAGCCTTGAGGCTTGTGTGATAACTGTTATTGTATGAAAATTCAACCAATGGGAGATGAGTATCCCAGCTACCCCCGAAATCGATTGCGCACGCGCGCAACATATCTTCTAATGTTTGAATGGTTCGCTCGCTTTGTCCATCCGTTTGGGGATGATAAGCCGTACTCATGTCAAGACGAGTACCTAAAGCCCCTTGTAACGATCTCCAAAATCTTGAGGTGAAACGACTATCTCTATCAGAAATGATGGATACCGGAACTCCGTGTTTTGAAACTACTTCTCGAATATACAATCGGGCTAACTTTTCCATCTTATCGGTTTCCTTGATTGGCAGGAAGTGTGCTGACTTAGTTAGCCGGTCTACAATAACCCAAATCGTGTTGTAACCCCCAGGTGTCCTTGGCAGTTTGGTAATGAAGTCCATGGAGATTTGTTCCCACTTCCACATGGGAATTTCTGGCTGTTGAAGCAACCCCGACGGTTTCTGGTATTCAGCCTTCACCTTCGAACACGTCAGGCACTTACTGACATACGTCGCGATGTCGCCCTTAAGATTGGGCCACCAATACAGCGCTTTAACATCTTGGTACATCTTGTCTGCGCCAGGATGTATGGAATACCGCGTTTTGTGAGCTTCGTTTAACACTTGCTCGCGCAATCCTCCTTTGAGAGGGACCCATATGCGGTTAGTAAAATATCGAGTATCGTTCTCTTTGAGCTACTAATTCTTAATCATACCCCCAAGGGATTCGTTCTTGACAAACTCTGATTTCAAGGCTTCTTGTTGAGCTTCTCGGATGCGGGTAGTGAGGTCTGCGCGAATGGTCAATCTTAGAGCCTTAACTCGTAGCGTCTTTGCTCGCTCTTTCCTACTTAAAGCGTCTGCTACCACATTCGCCTTTCCAGGATGATACTTTATTTCACAATCAAAATCATTCAATAATTCAATCCATCTTCGTTGCCTCATGTTTAAATCCTTTTGATCAAATATATGTTGAAGGCTCTTGTGATCCGTAAAAATCAAACACTTTGTACCATAAAGATAATGGCGCCAAATCTTTAGCGCGAAAACAACTGCTCCAAGTTCCAGATCATGCGTTGTATAATTCCTTTCATTGACCTTGAGTTGACGAGAGGCATACGCTATGACTTTGTTTCTCTGCATAAGGACACATCCGAGTCCTTGATGTGAAGCGTCGCAGTAGACGACGATGTCGTCCGTCCCCTCGGGTAGCGACAAAATTGGCGCACTACATAACTTTTGCTTTAACATTTGAAACGCTGCTTCCTGGTTTTCGCCCCAATCAAACTTCTTATCTTTCTGAGTTAGCGCAGTCAGAGGTAAAGCTATCTTGGAGAAGTTCTCAATGAAACGTCGATAGTAGCCAGCTAGTCCTAGGAATTGCCTTACCTCAGTTGGTGTTTTTGGCGCTTCCCAATTCTCGATGGCTTTGACCTTGGAAGGATCGACGTGTATTCCTTTCTCGTTTACAACGTGACCGAGAAAGTGAACCTCTCTAAGCCAAAACTCACATTTAGAAAACTTTGCATACAACTTTTCTTCCTTCAGCAACCCCAAAATTAATCTCAGATGTTGTTCATGCTCAGCTCTGGTTCGGGAGTAAACCAGAATATCATCTATAAATACAATCACAAACTTATCCAAGTATGGTTTGCACACACGGTTCATCAGATCCATGAATACAGCCGGCGCATTAGTTAGCCCGAAAGGCATCACTAAGAACTCATAATGGCCGTATCTAGTTCGGAAGGCTGTCTTCGGCACGTCTTCCTCATGGACCCTAAGTTGGTGGTAACCTGACCGTAGATCTATCTTTGAGTAATAACTGGATCCCTGCAACTGATCAAATAAGTCGTCAATCCTCGGTAAGGGGTACCGATTCTTGACTGTCAGCTTGTTCAGTTCCCTGTAGTCAATACACATTCTAAATGAACCATCCTTCTTCTTTACAAAAAGTACTGGAGCTCCCCAGGGTGAAAAGCTTGGGCGTATGAAGCCCTTATCCAATAGTTCCTGCAACTGATTGGATAGCTCTTGCATCTCGGATGGAGCTAGTCGATAGGGTGCTCGAGCTACTGGTGCAGCTCCTGGAACCAAGTCGATTCGAAACTCGACTTGTCGCGGTGGCGGTAATCCGGGCAGATCTTCAGGGAAAACTTCCGGGAATTCGCGCACTACTGGTAAGTCTTCAATCTTTCGTTCATCTCCTTTCTTCTCTACTACGTGCGCCAGGAAGGCGTAGCATCCTTTCCTCAGGCACTTGCGCGCCTTTAGACACGAAATGAGTTTTGTCGCAACTCCACTTCTTTCCCCTTGAATTACCAAGGTTTCTTCGCTCAACAGTGGGATCCGAACCTGCTTCTCATGGCAAATAACTTCCGCGTGGTTCTCGACTAACCAATCCATGCCTACCACAATGTCAAAGCTTCCCAAGTCTATTGGCAATAAGTTAATATTGAATCCGTGACCTCCCATGACCAATACACATTGCTCAGTACTCTCGTTCGCGCGTATCTGCCTACCATTGGCTAGTTCTATAGTATAAGGCGTGTCTAGCCTACTGGTTGCTAGGCCTAGGGAGTTTTTAAACTCAGTGGATATGAAGCTTAGGTCAGCGCCAATATCAAATAAGACAGATGCAAAATGGTCGTTAAGTAGAAACGTACCGGTTACCACATTCGGTTCTTCTTTTGCTTCGCCCGCGCCGATCACAAAGGCTCTCCCGCGAGCTTGGTTTCTCTTTTGCGGGCAATCCCGACTGAAATGTCCTGGCTTCCCGCATGCGTAGCAGTTGTCGTTTGCTCCAGCTTCCTTATGGCAGTTTATCGCCTTGTGCCCTGGTCTGCTACATTTGGCGCATACGATGCTTGCGCATTCACCCTCGTGGTGATACTTGCATCTGCTGCACCATGGGCGAGGCCCATTGTACCCTTTTCGTGATGGCTCCAGGGCTTGTATCGCGTAAGCCCTTACGCTCTCCTGTTTCTTGAATGGTGGTTGCTTGGAGTCGGACCCTCGGTGGTGAGAGTTCCATTTTCTCTTGGGGTCAGAGGTTCGCTGCTCGTTCCCGCGCGAGGTCAACATGCCCGCACGGACCGTATCTCTTGTAAGAGTGATGGCCCGCGCCACTGCCTCATCAAAGGTTGGAGGCGCTGCGGCATTGAGCGGAACTCTGATAACATGGGGTAACCCAAAGATATACCTCTCTATCTTTTTCTCCTCCGTGTTCGCCATATCCGGCACCATCTGGCAAAGTTCGTTGAATCGGTTGTTGTAGGCGTCGATATCAGTTCCTATCATGGTGTGGTTCCAAAATTCCTGCTGTAGACTCTGAATTTCGGCGCGAGAGCAGAACTTTTTCATCATCATTTCCTTCAGCTCCTCCCAGGTCTTGTGGAGAGCAACTTCTCGTCCCAATGTTTTCACTTGAAGCTTCCACCAAGACGAGGCCGCTTCTTGAAACATGCAGGTCGCGTAAAGGACCTTTTGATTTTCACTACACCTGCTAATGAGAGAACTGTCTCCATTTTGTCGATCCAGTTGTAGAGCCCAATGGCCCCTTCGGTGCCCTTGAATGGCCAAGGCTTACAGGCCATAAATGTCTTATAGGAGCATCCTTTGTCCAAAGCTCCTGATTCAGGTTCTGGGGTTTCGGTCTCTTGACGACCCTGACTTGATTCGGCCTTGCTGGCCTCATGCGTTGCGATCGCCCGTGCGATTATTTCTGCGAGTTCCTCGGGTGTCATGGTAATTCCCTTGGCTCTGGTTGGAGGCATTCTCGTTTTTCTTAAAAGAGAACGAAAATATATCAAACTTAGCGCATGTACCCTGAGCACATAATGTTCTTATCCCTAGTGTTCACTAGACATTGTGTGACCCGTGTTCCTAAGTGTGTGTGATTTTTCTTTCGAAAATATTTTCTTTGAAAAAATATTTCATGCGATTCCCCTACGGTTATAGTCTAGGTAAAAACTTCTTTCCTAGTTCGCTATAACCAGTGCTCTGATACCAATCTGTCACACCCGGCCCTAAACGGCGGAAACAGCCAGGTGCGCGCGAGTGGGAATTGATAATCAAGCACGGGTCATTGCAAACATTCAAATAAATTTTTCCATTGCGCATGAAATGTCTAGTACAAAATACATTACATTGTTTAAAATTACATATAAAAACATCCACATATGAAAAATGTTGAAGATTTCCGCGCCATATCCCCTTACACGGCGGGAACAACCACGCGTGTGGAAGGGATAGAACTAAAATCTTCCAAAAACCATTTTATAGATGTTCTGCGTGAAGTGCTCTATGTGTGACTCCTTGCGCTACTAATTATCACCTGAAAGACACGTAAAAATATTTGAATCAGTATAAACTGAGTGAGTTCACAAGTTTTGGTGACTTGATAAATCATATTGCATCATATCCTTGATAAAACCATATTGAAACATATTTCTGATAACATCATTAAAACATATGCTTGATAAAGCCGTCCCGCGGGTTACGCGCGGACATTTCTGAAAACCGTGCTCGTCCATACAAAGTGGCGCTGCCACTACGAGCGAGTTTTACAACCAGTAGTACTACCCCATGACCATACTAGGCACTCGTCTATGCAAAGAGGTGCGACCCCTACGAGCGGGTCGATCAAACACAGTAGTCCCTACCCTTAGAGTTCCATTGACGAAGTGATCACTTTCTAAATCTTGCGCACTCACATTGAAAACCAAGATAAACACCATGAGCAGAAAATCGTTTGCATTGCTTGTAAATATACCATGATAAAACATAATTTAAACACGTGTCCCTCGCCCCGAAAACAGTTTAAAAACAGTGAAAATAGGGGCTGTGAGACTCACCTGTGATTCTTGTTAAGTGATGGTTTAGAGAGAGATTAAACGAGATTCGGGTTTCCTGATGTTAGCCTCGAAATTGGAAGTCTAGCGATGGAACTGGAAACGGATGCTCGGGAGATGGTTAGTGCAGAATTACAGGTTTAAGAGAGGAGTTTGAAGTGTGTTTGTGTGATATTTTTATTCAAGAATTGATACTTATTTATAGGCAAATTCAAGGGAACACAATCCCTTGATTTAGGGGATTGAAATCTTATTTATATTGGGTGTAATGATGACAAGGTATGGGGTTTATTATTATTTATTTTAGGGATGGGGGTGATGGTCCTAGGGAGTGGTTATAAAGATTCTGATGGATTTGACAGTACATGCAGGACTGTGGTTGGTGAGAGTAGGTGCGGCTGACAGCTGACATTTCGTGTTACAGTATACTTTTCCTGGTACTGTTGTCAGTGTGCAGTCAAAAGGTAAAAATCTCTGAAACACGCAATTGGTTCTTTCTGGGCGGGGGTAATCCCCTTACATCTGAAGAATAGACTAAGTGTTTTGTGCGTGTAGCCTTGCGCGTATAGCCTTCTGCGTGAAGGCCATTTCTTTGAACGTTGTGGGTCCGGCGACTCCAGTTGGTCTTCGCGCAAGCGTCCTTGTAACGAATCCTGCGCGTATCACTGCGCAGGCGTCCTTATAAGGAAATCCTGCGGGTCCATCTGGCTCTGCTGGAACCAGCGTTCTCAGAGTTTAACAGGGTGAACTTTTGGATTTAAGCGAAAAGGTGGTTGTTTCTGTGCAGACGTTCATGCGTAAAGGGTTTAGTTTTAAGGTGTCCCGCGGGGATTCTTCCCGCAGGTGTCGCTCATAACTCCTTTTTATTTGATGCGGGTAGGTGCGTAACCTTCTCGTAGTCAGGGACGTTGAGTTTCATTTGTAGATTCTCCATGAGGTCTTGGTATTTCAACATAGTGATCAGTTATGTTGAAGTCAATTCCATCTTGGAGCTTCAAACAAACTAGCTCTCAATGTTCCCGCCATGCGGGGAGGTTAGTTCCCTTTTTCCGCGCGCGCATAAATGATTTGGGTCTTAATTAGGAAATTAGGATATTGTTTGAACATAGTTTTACTTATTGATCATTGAAGAGGTATGCAACCCATTAGACAGAAACGACATAAAATTAAGTTGTCATGAAATCACAACAAAAACCTGTGCGCGTGGCGCATATAATATATGCCCGCGCTGATCATAACATGGCGCGCATCGCATCCGCGCATGGCGCATATAACATATGCCCGCGCTGATCCTAACATGGCGCGCATCGCATCCGCGCATGGCGCATATAACATTCACAATCTCCTAATAATTAGGTTGGTTACTTGGTTTATGGGATTGGGAAATTACCGGGTGTCACATCTCTCCATTTATGAAAAGAACAGTTCAGATGATGAAACTGACAACATTCCAAAAGATGAAAAGAAAGAACTTGAGGAAAGTAAGAAACTAAAAGGAAAAGAAATTGCTCTGGAGAATGATAAAATTCAGACTTTAAATTCTCAGAAGGAGAATACAATGGACTCAGAAATGAATGAATCTGAATCAGAAGCCAAAAGAGTCTATGTGCAAAGAATGACATAAATTTATGACAGAGAATTTCTGAGTCAAATGATGTCTGATAAAGACTTTGAAGAACAAGAAAACTTGATGAAGCTGTTTGAAGATGAGAGAAAGCTAAGAGATGAAGTGAAGAATAATCAGAGAGAAGTCCCTCAAGAACTGATTGAAAAATGCTTGAATGATCAAGAAATTCCAAATGGTGTGGTAGTCTCTCTGCTCAAACTAATTAAGCAAGAAGAACCAGAGAAAGAGATAAAAGAGAAACTAGACATTGTCGTTGATAAGATTTCAAAGGCTTTAAATGAAGAAAAGAGTGTTCAAGACAAAATGAAAGATGTATTGGAAGAAGATATGAACATTCAAAAATTCTTGAGTAAATATGGTGGTAAACCAAAATTTTTGGTTAAAAATGGAATTCCTTTGGATTATGTAAAAGTCATGAAAAGAAAAGAGATTTTGAGCAACTTCAAGAAAATGAAAAGGCAGCAGTTAAACATGAAAAAGGGAGCTGCCCAGTCTCTAGTTGGTAAGAACAAAGGAATATCCAAAAAGATGGTTGATCTATCAAGGATGACAATGAAAGGGAAATCCAAAGTAGAGAAATTCTGCAAACAGACAACATCCTTGCTCTCAAAACAAAACAGTACAAAGAAAAGGAAGATGTCTGTGACGACTCAAGAAAAATCAAAGCAGATGCACTTGAAGATGGATAAACCCTTTGTTGAGATTGCAGAAAAAGCCAAAAACCATTCAGTCAACCACAATGTTATGCCAAGTGGAGTATTCTATGACTGCAGGACTGAACATCTGAAAGTTATGATGGAAAATGGAGAGATTGTGAAGATATTCTCTAAGAATGACTTCAGAAAATTCAATCTATGGCAATTATCTGTGATTGCAGCACTGCATCTCTCAGATTATAATATAAGGCAAAGGCCTACAAGTTCTAAGCAATCAGAACTGTTAAAATTCTTAAGAGAGCAGGAAAAGTTGGATTTTCCATGCCTAAACAAGCATCTCTAGATAAACTAATGAATCTTTGAATAGGCTTTGTTTTGTAATGTCTTCGGACAACTTTCTGATTATGTAATTTGCTTATGTTATTTGAATATGTAAATTTGATTTTTGATTTGATGTGTATTTTTGCTAAGTGTAAGTAACCACAGAAATGTTTTGGGTCAGCTGAGGTGTTCCAATCTAAGGGGAGATTGTTGGGTCAAGAAATTGACCTAAGGGGAGATTGTTGAGTCAAAGATTTGACCTAAATAAAGTACATGGAAGATTGGAATCTTCTCAACCTCCTCTGAATTTTCTAAGTAATGGATTCGAGCACACCTTAGACCTCCGAGCAAGCTTTTACTTAGCCGAGTACGATATTTTGCCTACCGAGCAAGGTTTACTTCAAGTAGTCTTCTTAAGTGGATATCCGAGCAGGGTTTGCAAATTAGTGCATTACCGAGTAAGGTACACTAATTTATGTAAATCTGGGCAAGGTTCACTTTATCAAGCAAGTCTGTTCTTCAGAGCCAAGTATATTACTCTTCCGAGTAAGGTTTGGTTAAACAAGTCCAAGAAGCCAAGTGATTGGAAGACCGGGCAAGGTATTCATTAATAAGTATGATCCAAGTATGCTTGATAATCTAAAGGAATATCTCTAAGTAATATCGAGTAAGGTTCAGCTCGAGCAAGGAACAGTACTCCCGAGTACACTTTGCTAATAAGTTATTTTATAGCAAAGAGCTGAAATGGATCATTGAAGAACAAGGTTGCTCGTAAGGAGTTGTCGGGCAAAGTCTGGAAAAATCTAGAAGACTGAAGTCTGCTCGGTGAGTATTTTACTTAGTGAAATACTCTTCAAGTAAAGTCTACCCGGAAACTGATCCCGAGCACACTTCTATGTTACCAAGTTATGAAGGATGGCCGAGCATACTCGGAAAGACAAGATTGATGCAAAGCCTACCCGGAAGACTTGTTTTACACTTAGTTTATTTTGAATATGTAATTTGAATATGTATGACTGTATTTAGGGTTTCTAGAAAGAATGACAGCTGTCCTAGGTTGGCAGGCCTATAAATAGAATATTTAGGGCACGCCGCCAGAGAGAGCACAATACGAATAAGACATACACATTAATTGAGAGAATATTGTGTGACGGCTGTCTTAGGATTCCTAGAAAACCCTAAATCGATTATCCTTTTGTATGATTAATATTATATAAATGGAAATCTTTTGAGTGAATCTTAAGTGTGCTTTCTACCTTTGATTATTCATTGCAACCGTATGTTTGTTATTGATTCCGCCTTTAACAAATGGATATCTTTCTAAATATAGCAACCCTTCATTAACTCTCTTGTCGACACATCAATCTGTGTGAGTTTTGACATGATTAATTAAGATCCAGGTGAAATCGAGGGGACCGACACAGCTTAGCTTGGTTATGAACTACAATCTTGTATCTTGTTTGTATAGCTAAGATTTAACCAGATATGGCTTGGTTTCGGTCTTGGATCTTCGTTATTGCTTGCGGCGATATAAGGAAAGGTTTTATGTATGTGTGTTTTGAGTATGTAGAGAAATAAGATGGATAAGAATGAGGGTTTTACGGAGGTTTAAGGGAATATTTATACTCTCTTAAGCCCATGGACCTAAGGCCCATCCCATCCCTTATTCCACGTTTCCCACCCAAGTCCATACTCTTTATTATATTTAATCTTAATTAAATATTAACACACATTCAACAAATATAAATTCCTTTATTTATTCATTATAAATTTTAGGATGTTACGGTGACGGGTACGACTTGGGCCGAAACCGATTGGAATCGGAACCGAGTTGAAAGGATTTTCAAACCTGGAATCGGATCATATACACGTAGGTCGGTTCGGATTTTAAGCAGTTTCTTGAACCAGTATTAAACAGGTTACCCATGAAACCGGTTTGTAATTGCATTACTCTTAGATCACATACTCCAAATAGCATACACCTAGCCCGTTATGCTTTAAACGAGTTCTCAAAGTTAATCATTAGGCATGAAGTCAATGTTTAACTTTTGAATAAAAACTTGTTGATATTTTGCTTCAAAAGTAACATAAATATTTTAATTCCGAAGAAAAAAACTTGTCAGTTCACTTAGGAAAAAACTTGTCATTTCACTTAAAGTTAGACCTTTATGACTAAAGTTGTTTCAATTTTCTTTTTAAAAAGTTTTATTATACGTTTCTCATTTGTAAGATATGAAAACTGATTTATAAGCTGTCAGTTGTGTTGTGTATAATCTTAACGAGTCAGTAATTAATGGGTCACATGTAAAAGGTTAGTTAGCTGATTTGTTTTGCCCAGGTAGTTCGGTTAGTTAGCTGATTTTCTGCAGTAGTGCAAATGCATGTTCTCCATATCTGTAGTAGTTAGATGACCTTCTTGGTTTTTTATAAGAAAATCGAGCAATCAGTTTGGTCAGTCACATAATTTTGTTTTATGTGTGTAACATCGGGGTCTAAACCAAGAATTTGATTTACAGAACATGGGTATGAGGAAAATATTTGCAGGCCAAGATTTTTATTCAGGGGTTCACGGGTATCACTTTTTCCGGCAGGTTTATAACTGAACGAAACCGCTTCCTAGGTTAGCTATGAAGTACATAATTGGAACTTGACATGCTTTCTAATACTGGTTCGGTTTCATGGGTTTTGTAAACTGGATTCACAGGTTTTGGTGGGTCTAACTACACGTCTGTACAAGGTATTTGCACATATTTTACATATATGTATAATATAATTTTACATATCTATACTATTTAATAAATAAAGCTTTCTAAATTTCACATGTCATCACTATGTTGATCCTTACAAAATTTTCCTTCCACTCTCTCATATTAAGTACATTTCTCTTTTTAGTATTTCATTTTCAATTTTTAATAATTCCATCCTAATTTAAAAGAATTAATACCATCATAAATATGTTAATTTTTTTAATATAAATTATATTGCATTAGTTATTAATATTAGATTTTTATAAGTAACCAATACGAAATGGGTAGGTTTCTTTAACCGGTTAAACTATCAAACATTCATGTCAAAACAGTTTAAGATTAGAATGAGTTTTGGTATACGAGTTGGTTTAAAAAAGTAGCCATTTACAACTAGGTTTTGATATATAAAATAACAAAGAAATAATATATGATTTATGAATTTTCTAAATTTTTATTTCCAAATTGCGTAGTGTGTAATTTTTGTACCGTATAATATATCTTTATATAAGTGATACATTTTTTTTTGTATTTCACATTATATTATTTTTTTTAAAAAAATTACTTATTCTAACCCGTGTG
This sequence comes from Bidens hawaiensis, assembly GCF_021521415.1. Lineage (NCBI taxonomy): Eukaryota > Viridiplantae > Streptophyta > Magnoliopsida > Asterales > Asteraceae > Bidens > Bidens hawaiensis. The sequence continues at coordinate 245,524 of NW_027492592.1, forward strand.
CAACACGGGTAACTAACCTAGTATGTATAATAATATAACATTTTATAGATATATGTATATTCTAATGCAATACATCCAATGATCATATATATGTTTGATTCAATACTACTCATTCATATATGTACCATTATTAGTTAAAACGTATATGAACAAGGTATATATGTAGATTATTCATATATGTACATATATGTAATATCACTTGTTTAATTGTACATATATGTAATATCACTTGTGTAATTGTATATATATGCATTTTCACATTGATAATTGTGTAACACTAATGTTGGCAGTATAGATTGTTTTTGTGCTACATTGTAACTCGAGAGGAAGTGAATGGAATACATACTTATCTTGTTTCTCACCAAGAACCCAGGAAAGAAAAACGGGAAACAACGTATGAGGAGATAAACAAAAACTATGTGGAAGAGAGTCAGATACAAATGATGAAACAAATTGGAAAAAAAATGAGGATATTGAGAATATGTGGATGACCTCATGTGAAATACGATTTTTAAGTTTACATTGTTTTTTTTCAAATAATGTTTGATACTAATGTGCAACTTAGACATTAGTATTGGTTACAATTGCTATATTCAACTTAGGAACTATTTTTAATTTATTTATTAGTATTTGTTTTGAATAGAATTATTAGTTTATTGTTTTTGAATGTTTTGAAATTTAGAAAATTATACATTTTCCAACTAATAAATCTATAAAAGACATAAGTCGGTTTCTAGAGTGCTATACGCTTGACTCCCATTATAGGCAATTCTCTTTTGCTTTTTGTTAGTGTGTTTTTTCGTTACACCAACATATATTGTTGTGTAAAACTTTAATTATAGTCTACCTTTTTTTTATTTTTCATAAAATTTTACACGCGTTTCTTCTTTTTAATTCTAATAACACGACCTACGAAAAATTATACTTACATGTATATTTAGTAAATTATAAACATATGTAAACAAACGAGATTACAAACAAACATTCACAATCAACATTCATTGGTAAATTGTCCTAACAAGATAATAAGATGTCAAAACACAAAGAAATTTTCATTAGTAATATAAGTATAGAACCCAAGTTTCATTTTCTTTAATAATGTTTCTTCTTAGTTTGTTGCAACTTGTTTTGCTTCTTTAAGAACTTTGTCACTGTGAATGTTTGATTTAGATATCCGTAGGGTACTTTCATATTTTTTTTCATAAGTGCATGCATTGCGTCGTTTAACTACTTTCATAGATTCCTGCAAGTTTAATTTAAAATTCATATATTATACATATATTCGAAGTTAACACATTATGAGCATACACTCACTATAAATATATGTACCATTCAACTTAAAACATGTAACTACGAGGTTTTTACATTGATTATACATATATGTATAATTATAATTAAAAGGAAAAGCTTGACAACATTGTTGTTTAAATCATATACACTAAAAGTATGATCACATTTAAAAACATGCATGTAACCACAACATTTTTCACTAACATTATATATATATGTATAACCACATTGTACATATATGTATAATTACAATTAGAAGGAAACGTTGGTTCAACATAGTTACTCAAACTGATTATACATACATGTATGAACATATAATATATACATGTATATTCACAATTAGAAGAAAAAGCTTGGTCAACACAGTTGCTTAAACCAGTTTCGTTAAAAGTATGTTCACTATTGAAGAGGTAGGTCCCAGCAGAGCCCAGTTGGACCCGCAAGACTCACCTCAAAGAGGGACGTCTGCGCAGTTGAACCCACAAGACTCACCTTCAACAGGGACGTCTGCGCAAAGGCTAAACTCGCAACCCCTTGAAGAGGGACGTCTGCGTAGAAACCAACTGGGCCCGCAGGACCCACCATGCTCAAAGACGTGACGTCCTTACGCGCAGTACGCAAGCTGTTCCCGCAGGAAAAGCCTCCCAATGGTGAAGTACTCCGCCTGATCCCGCAGCTGCGGATACAAGCCATCAGGGAAGGCTACCTGCGCAGCAAAGCTACACGCACAAGACACTTAACTCTTAAATAATTCAGTAATGTTACCTGAAGAAGGAGTGAGCAAGCCGGGAACACTCCCGCACAAAGCCGGGAGAACTGCCGTCCAAATAAGCCAGTCCGTACGATACTGGAGGATCTTATGTACTGTACCTGACGAGGTATGGACAAAAGATCTGACCAAGGATACGACAGCTTACTGACAACAGTATGACGAGCAGCACGCTCTTGTACTGTATGTCACTATTAGCCGCTGCCTACTCACCAACCTGTCGGAGGACATGCATGGCATGGCCTGCAGTTGGTGGAACAGGAATAGTACACAGCCGGCTTGGTCACTATCAGCCGCTGCCTATCCACCAACCACCAGCATGGCATGTGCGTAGCCCACAGTTAGTAGAACAGGAACACTATTCAGCCGGCTGTACCTGCTTGGAAACCTACCTTCGGCTATAAATACTCCAACACCTTGGAATGGTATCATCTTATCTCATATCTTATATCTTGATATATTACCTGATATCTGCTCTAGTCATTCTCTTAATATACACTTATATTCAAGAGCAATCTAGTCTGATTCTCACGCCGGAGGGTGGTCACAAGGAGGTACCCCCCCTTCTCAGTGACGAGCTCATGGTGTCTGTTTTGCAGGTTATCAGAAGAACCATCTTTGCCGGATCTAACCCCTCGTGGGAAACATCTATTTAACCCCCAGATTGTTCATAATCTGCCCGGGGTCGATTAGTGTTTCTTCATTGGCGCCATCCGTGCATAAAAGCTAGAACTTAATCCTTTTCAGTTTTCTCAAAACTTCTGGAAAGATGGTTAAAGTTACTCCGGTCCCAAAACCAACGAGTGACCAAGAAACCCCGGTAACCACAACCCCAGCTACTGGGGGGAATACCGATGACTACACAGTTTTTACGAACACTACCCCCGGTTACCCAAGCCGGGGCAAGTGCAGTAAATTTTACGAACACTACCCCAGTTACCCGAGCTGGGGCAAGTGCAGTAAATAATCTTTCACTGGGATTCACCGATACCCAGTTAGAGAGACAACGAACGAGGCTCCCCCGCCAAACACTCGATGAAGTTAAAGCGTGGGCGGAAGCACGTCAAAAAGAATTCCAAGCTGAGTTGGATGAACGCTTACGTTCACTCCAACAGGCTGATGAATTCAGAGAGTACTTGGACGATGATTCGGAGGAATCCGATAGTGACGCAAACCCTCGTCATAGGGCGAAAGGGAAGCGTAAGGAAACGGACTCCCAACCGAGAAGGCATTTTGGAGAAACCTTCAAACCAAAACACGCGGGTGGAAACCCACGTGACTTCTCCAAAACATTTAGACCAACTGCTGATGCGGAAACGTCCAAATTTGCAAGGGACATTGCGGAAGCAATCGCCCCGAAAAGTGCCAAACAGATGTGCAACATCGGCACTTACGATGGTATATCTGATCCAGACGATCATTTGAACAGATTCATAGCGGGAGCAACCGTCAGTAGTTGGACGGAACCTACGTGGTGTTACATGTTCCAAATGACGCTTGTTGGGGCAGCTAGAGCGTGGTTCGATCGTCTACCGGTCCACCACATCTACGATTGGGCAGACTTCCAGCAGAAGTTCAGCCAACACTTCAGCCAACAAAGAAAGTATACCGAAGAGCAATGGACAATCCTCAACTGCATCCGAGAGGAAGATGAGTCTTTACTAGACTTCATCACGCGCTTTAATTCAAAGAAGCTAAGTCTGGGCACTATTAGCGAAGATCTTGTTCGCGCTGCATTCATCCAGGGCGCGAAAGACCCAGAGCTCATCCGCACCTTAACGGGTAAAGATAGCATGCCGTCCATATGGGATACCATCATGACAGCAGCTAAACGCTTTGCGGAAACGGAGAAGCAACTGGGTAGAGATCTCCCCCAGAGCACAAACCTTTACACCCAGAAAACAAGAGAAGACAACGTCCTTACCGCCCGACTAAACAAAAAGCGGAAGCTAGGCATTTGGCAGTCAAGGGTAAACTTTGACACCTCATCCGGCTTGCAACATCGGTTAGGCAGAAGGGATAACGTACAGTCGAACCAGAACTCCAGATGGACGCCACTCACCAAGAGCGTCACCGAGATATTCGCCACTGAGAAGCTCCCATGGCCAAAGGCTCCAATAATCCGACATCGTCACAATGCTGATCGGAGCAAATACTGTGACTTTCACAGGACAAAAGGCCACAACAATGAAGAATGCACAGACTTGAAGGACATCGTCGAAGCATTTGTCAGAGATGGGACGCTAGCGCACCTCGTGGCGTAACGAACGCTGAGCAGGTGATGCGTGTAGAACCCCAGTTGGGGAAAACACGAATAAAACTGCAGCTTCAATGTTGGAGACTACATACTGCGTAAACAACGAGATTCCGAACCAAGTGCATATCGGCTCGAAAGGCTCGATGACACTCCCAAGAACATGGAAGGGAGCTCAATTACACAGTTTCCACATAGATCAATTCCAAACTTGTAAAGAAAAGGCCCAGGGCCACTTCTAATGGAAATGATTCTCCTTATCACATTGATGCTGCTGGTCTTACATTTATACTTATGAACTTTCCACACTAATGCGCCGGTCTTCACCGCATACATAAGTGGGGAAGTAAGTCGTTGCGTGTGGAAGGCGGCAAAACCCGTATAAACACAAAAAACGGCAAACCTTCACGCAGGTCAGTCATAGGTAAAGTTTGGTCATCCCACTAAATGAAAGTGCCGGTCTTACCCGCACAAATCATGATAGAGGAAACCGAACTAACCTATTGACAACCACGCGTCGAACGGTTAATTTATTCAAAACACTGATATGCCGGTCTTCACCGCATACATAAGTGGGGAAGTAAGTCGTTGCGTGTGGAAGGCGGAAAAATCCGCATAAACACAAAAAACGGCAAGCCTTCACGCAGGTCAGTCATAGGTAAAGTTTGGTGATCCCACTAAATGAAAGTGCCGGTCCTAACCGCACAAATCATGATAGAGGAAACCGAACTAACCTATTGACAACTGCGCGTCGAACGGTTAACTTATTCTAAACACTTAGAAAATTTCTAAGGAGAAGATGAGGAAAACCTCCACGCAAGTCAGATATAGGTAAAGTTTAGCCATCCTAAGTGCAAGTGACGGTCTTAACCGCACAATCACAAAGGAGGAAGCAAAACTTCAACCTATTATCTACCACGTTCAAAGGTTAACTTATTCTAAACACTTAGAAAATTTCTAACAAAAAGATGAGGAAAACCTCCACGCAGATGAGATATAGGTAAAGTTTAGCCATCCTACTAAGTGCAAGTGACGGTCTTACCCGCACAATCACGAAGGAGGAAGCAAAACTTCAACCTATTATCTGCCACGTGGATAGGTTAACTTATTCAAAGTACTTAAGAAATTGCTAAGTTAAACTACAGTATGCACAAGCCAATCATACATTGTTTATGCGGCAAAACAAGTGCCAAATTAAACTATATGCATGAGTAAGTCGTACAACGTTTATAAAGCAAGAGTAGCGGTCTTACCCGCACAAAGATTTTTATTCCATAATAATTCAAGTATTACAAGAATGGCCGGGTATCTACCCGCCTACAAGAATATAAATCTATACAATGTAAACCTATCCTAACAGTGGGAAGGGATCTAAAGGTTCAAGCTTCAGGACCACTTCCTCCAAACCCACTTGTACCCGCACCATCACTTGGCTGTGGCGGTTCAAGGAAGGTCTTGAGAATGGTTAACCCATCATCAGCAGCAGCAACTTCGTTCACCTTCTCCACCACCGGATGCGGGAAGGCGGCATACTGGTTCACTGCTTGGTCATATACAGCTTCAGTATCCACATCATATAAAGGGAAGTTGTAAGGCGGGATGCCCTTCTCAACGAACCCTAGACCAAGCAGGAAGCCGGCCTTTTCCCCATCCTCATGAGAAGCGTTGAGGGCTGCGCTCATGGCATCGTCATATGATGTGTCCGTGAAGACTCGATGCACAACCTACAAGAAAAAAATACAAGTATCAAAACCTTTTCTATGTACAAAGAAAAGCGTAAAGATATTATGAAATTACGCATACCTGTGACAACGCTTCTCGAAGAAGCCATTCCTTGGCAACCAGAGCCTCCTGGAGGGCAGCTTCAGCTTGGTTACGGGCGCGTTCGGCTTCACTTTTGTTAAGGTTGGCGAGCAACACTTCCTTAGCAGCAGCCTCTTCAACGCCCTTTAGCTTCCGCTCAGTGTGGTCAAGCACGCCCCTCTGGTCCAAGATCTCGTGGAGCTTCTTGGCGTCTTCCATAGACAAGGCATCATGAGCCTGCTGGAGCCTCTCTAGCTTGGCTTTAAGCTCCTCATTCTCAATGCGTAGAGGCTCAGCAACAGCTTCAGCCTTGGTGGCCCTCTCAGTTGCGTTCCGTGCAGTTTCCTTAGCCAGCCGATGTTGTTCGTTAACAGCTTGGGCAGCCTTGGAACTGGCCTCGAGACGGGCCTGAACTTCAACTTCAAGGGCCTGGAAGGCCTTCTCCTTTTCCGCAGCCACTGCGGCAAGCCTCTTGTTCTCCTCCCGGATGGCCCGCGCCTGAGCCACTTCCAGGCTACGCGTCGTCTTTAACTTGTCGTTTTCACGACAAAGTAACTCGACGCGCGGCTGCATCCGGGCAAGGAGAATCCGCAGTTCATTCGACAGCCTACCCTCCTGGTAGCTGGACATGGCTTCCCCCGGCGCACCAGCGGGGGGCGGCGTGGCGCGCCCATTCGACGCATTCTACAGGCGTCCGAAGGGTTGTTCCTCGGCGGATGTTCCATCGTGGAACATACACTTCATTGGAATCCGACACTGCAAAAGCAAAAAGCAGCTACGAAAAGATGATATAAAATATATATATATATATATATATATATATATATATATATATATATATATATATATATATATATATATATATATATATATATATATATATATATATAAAGTAAAGGCCAAAATAACCCTACGCACCTGTAGGGTCGACGACAGGCCTGTAGCCGCCAAACCCATCACCCGAACCTAACGGATATCCATCCAAGAGGTCAGGCAGATGGGAAGGAGGCAGAGATTGGCTTGACGCCCCAACCCTGGACATACCTGAAGGACCGGCCGTAGTCGCCGGCGCCGGAGGAGGCATAGCGGAGGCCGCCGCGGTAGAATCCAGCGGAGGTGAACTCACCGGAGGTGAACTCACAACCGCGGCCGCGGCTGTGGAAGAATCCACGGAAACACTCACCGCCGGCTCAGTGAAAGAATCAGTGAATATGGCACTGACAGCCGGCGGGGGACGTCGTCACAGTTGGAACAGTTGGCTCAACCGGGTGAGCAACTGAACCAACAACTGAAGCAGGCGCAGTCGCCTGGGTCATCGCCTCAGGTAGGTTGACCAAACCTACCGTCATGGGTCCGGAGGTGCTCCTCCCCGCTCCGCCCTAGAATGCGGTAGCATCCACGCCTGCACGAAGACAAGAGATATTAGTATAATGGTGGAAAGCTATGCAGTAAAAGTAAAGGAAGATTAGACTTACGGGTTTTCTTGAGCCTAAAGGTGCGAACAGGCGGGGACGAACCCGATGGAGCCGGCCTCTTCACGCCGCTCACCGTCGTCACACTGGGCTGCCCGGAGGTGACAGCCGTCTCAACCACCGGAACAGTGGTCTCACTACCACCAGGGTTCCCCGCCGCCTCCTCGCTCTGGGTTTCCGAGTCAGACCGGACAACCGGATCGGCGGTGGAGGCAACCTTCGCCTTGCCCTTCGCGCCAGTAGCCTTCTTTTTCCGCACCAACAAAGGACCATCTGCGGATTCCTCGTCAGAAGATGACAAGATTAGAGGAATTCCCGCAGAGGTTTGAGCATTGAGAGGGCGAGGGTCAAAAAGTTCTTTACCTGGCCGCCTGGCGCTTAGGATCTCGTGGCCTGGCGGGTAGACCTCCACGAACCGATCCGCCGTTTGCTCAAGGATGGGCAACTCGTTCTCATCTAGAGCACGAGTACCCATCCGAGCGGGACCGTCACTCTCCCGCGGCTGCAGGAGAGACTGCAAGTCGTTTCCCTCTGTAAACAAAAAGAAAAAACGGTTAGAACAAAAACCCTAAATTAACGAATAGTATGAACCATACCGTAAGGGACAGAGTTCAAACCGTATTCAAGGACGATGGGAATCTGTGACGCCTCCTTCCACACCCGGCTCATCCCGAGCATCGTCATCCCAGACTCCGCAAAGCGGTATACCGGAGTCTGGATCCGGGAGATCTTGGCGAACCAATCCGCCTCCTGGTAGTTGGGGGCGTGAAGGGCGGGGAGTGCTCTCCCATTCTTAAACGTCATCGCAAGGGGGACGACGCAAGCGGAGATATAGAAAAACTCCCGCTTCCACGACCGAAGACTGCGCTCGGTAGCGCAGATCTTCAAACCCTTGATCCGATTGACCAAGGTGTACCACCCCTGGATGCACCTCCAGGAGTAGAAGGTCATCAACCGATCAAAGTGGGGCTCCACGCCCAGAATGAGGCACACCCACTCAAAGTGGCAGATCTTGGCGATCGCCATCGGGTGTACCTCAGTCAGATGCACACCGTGCCTCTCTAAGACACGGTATACAAACTTCGTCAATGGGAACCTGAGATTCCCATAGACGAAGAATGCAGCGTACACCCCTATCTTGCCCTTGGGGGCATCGTACACCGTCTGGTGTGGCTCCGGAAACTCAGGCTCGAACGGCTCGAGCATGAACTTCCGGACGACGTACTGATAGAGGTCGGCCGGAAGAGCACACTGGCACTCGCCAGCAGTACTCTTATCGTCCTTATCGGAAGTGGACGACGGATTCTCGACGAACACGTCAGACTCCTCGGCAGTAGCCTCAACATCATGGGAAGAAGACATTCTGGAAGGATGAAAGGCAACGATTTCAGAAAGAATATTCGACGGAAATCGCTTAGAAGGAGAAGATAGAAGTGAAAGTGTGGATTACAAAGGACCCTCTCCCCCTTTATATACTCATCGCAATAAATGCGACGAATTTAATGCGGAAGAGAGAGAAATCACAGGTGCAATGAAACTATGACACGTGGCAAAGACCAAGCTGGCAACAGCTGTCGAAAGGACGCATGCCATAAATTTCGCGGCCACGCGCCCGAAAACTCGCGCCCACGCGCCTGAAAAAGCGTCTGGAATGACCATGTACTGTCACGTCGCCATAACTTCCTGCACATCCTGACACTGTCAGAAGAAACCGTCGGACGACGTTTCAACAGTTTGGACTGTTCTTATCCTTTCACCAACTCTTCGAATTTCAAAAAGATTCAAAAGTAAGCGGGAATATACCCCTTACCTTGGCAACCAAGTAACTATAAGACAGGTGCGAGTACAGTGTTAAGGCAAAACCCTTCACATACTTAGCACCTCCAGGGAATTGAAGCCAAGAATACCTCGGCAACCAAGTAACCATAAGACGGGTGCGAGTACAGTGTCAAGGCAAAACCCTTTACATACTAAGCACCCGCAGGGAATTGAAGCCAGGAATACCTTGGAAGTAAAGTAACTATAAGACGAGTGCGGGTACAGTGTCAAGGCGAAACCCTTCACATACCTAGCACTCCGCAGGGAATTGAAACCAAGAAGGATCTTCTGGGCAATGCTTGCGGAAACGGGAATAACATCCCCGCATAGCGGGAACGTCGAGAACTAGATTGTTTGAAGCTCCAAGATGGAATTGGTTGTTTAAACATAATTGATCACTATGTTCAAAACTACCAAAACCTCATGGAGAATCTACACAAGTGGGACTCAACGCTCCTGACTTGCGAGGAGGTTACAGACCTACCCGCATCACACCCAAAGATCAAGCAGAAAAGTCGGGAATTTCTGCACGTGACATTAGGACTTCCGCGGGAAGAATCCCCATGGAAAACCTTAAAACTAAACCCTTTTCAAAACCCTTTGCCTAAGTCCAAAAGTTCACCTCACTTATTAACAATTTATGAGAAGAACATTGGACTGGGGGGACTTGAAGAGGTAGGTCCCAGCAGAGCCCAGTTGGACCCGCAAGACTCACCTCAAAGAGGGACGTCTGCGCAGTTGAACCCGCAAGACTCACCTTTAACAGGGACGTCTGCGCAAAGGCTAAACTCGCAACCCCTTGAAGAGGGACGTCTGCGTAGAAACCAACTGGGCCCGCAGGACCCACCATGCTCAGAGACGTGACGTCCTTACGCGCAGTACGCAAGCTGTTCCCGCAGGAAAAGCCTCCCAATGGTGAAGTACTCCGCCTGATCCCGCAGCTGCGGATACAAGCCATCAGGGAAGGCTACCTGCGCAGCAAAGCTACACGCACAAGGCACTTAACTCTTAAATAATTCAGTAATGTCACCTGAAGAAGGAGTGAGCAAGCCGGGAACACTCCCGCACAAAGCCGGGAGAACTCCCGCCCAAATAAGCCAGTCCGTACGATACTGGAGGATCTTATGTACTGTACCTGACAAGGTATGGACAAAAGATCTGACCAAGGATACGACAGCTCACTGACAACAGTATGACGAGCAGCACGCTCTTGTACTGTATGTCACTATTAGCCGCTGCCTACTCACCAACCTGTCGGAGGACGTGCATGGCATGGCCTGCAGTTGGTGGAACAGGAATAGTACACAGCCGGCCTGGTCACTATCAGCCGCTGCCTATCCACCAACCACCAGCATGGCATGTGCGTAGCCCACAGTTGGCAGAACAGGAACACTATTCAGCCGGCTGTACCTGCTTGGAAACCTACCTTCGGCTATAAATACTCCAACACCTTGGAATGGTATCATCTTATCTCATATCTTATATCTTGATATATTACCTGATATCTGCTCTAGTCATTCTCTTAATATACACTTATATTCAAGAGCAATATAGTCTAATTCTCACGCCGGAGGGTGGTCACAAGGAGGTACCCCCCCTTCTCAGTGACGAGCTCACGGTGTCTGTTTTGCAGGTTATCAGAAGAACCATCTTTGCCGGATCTAACCCCTCGTGGGAAACATCTATTTAACCCCCAGATTGTTCATAATCTGCCCGGGGTCGATTAGTGTTTCTTCAACTATTATACATATATGTATTCAAATCATGTCCAGTAAAAGTATCATCGTTGTTAAGGAATTTTCTTTTTAAATCTTGAATTTCTTCAAGCTCGAAATAATTATAATACCTATACATTATACACATGTGTATAAACAATTTTGGGTAAATAATACCTACACATTATACACATATATACAAACAATTTAGGTATATAATACTTCTTACTTTACGCGTGTTACATTTTTTACCAACAACTTCACGTCTAGGGATGCAAACGATCCGAGCTACTGGAGATCGGCTCGTTGCAAAGCTTGATCGAGCCAAGCTTAATCGAGCCTGAGCCCGAGCTTGAGCCTGAAAGTAAACTTGTTTAATAAATGAGCCTGAGCTTCACTTATCAAGCTTGAGCCGGCTCGTGAGCCTAAACGAACCTGTCATTTTTATAATTTATTAAAATATATATTTGATAATTATTAGTTGATATATATTTAATGTTATGAAAAAATAAATAAAAATTAGTAAATAACATATATTGTTTTGATACATAATATTATAATAGAAAAAAATATATAAAAATATTTATAGTTATATAAAAAAATAATTTGTAAATAGTAAATGAGCCGATCCTGAGCCGTGCTCGATCTTGAAAATTACTCATGAGTCGAGCCCGAGCTTATAAAATAGAGCTCGTAACGAGCCGAGCTCAAGCTTGAGCTCTGTGTAAGTTAAACAAGCCAAGCTCGAGCCTAGTCGAGCTCGAGCTATGCTCATTTGCACCCTATTATCATGTCCATTAGTACCAACTTTACCTCATTTAAAATTGTCAATTGTCTTCCTTTTGTTGAACAATTTTCTTTGTATTCCTTTTTGGTCTTACATATTATGCATTTTAATTAGTTCACAAAATACACAGAATCAAAATATACACATATGTATATACCAAGATATATACCATACACGTATATAACCGCACCTCTTTTAGGATTGTCATTTTTCTCCTTATTTTATTCAATATCTTTAGCCTTTCTTTTTCTTTCCAATGATCTTGTCTTACATTTTATATGTAAATAGTAATAAACAAAAACCTAATTATATTGCTAACTTTTACATTTATGCACATATGCATAACACACACATGGTACAATTACTATACCAAAAGATCATTATACACATATGTATAAATGGTTTTAAGCCTTATAACTAATACTCATTATACAAATAAGTTCAATATACCAAAGCTAGAAGTATCAAACAAGAACTCATTATACATATGTGTACAAACAAAACAATTGCTAACAATACACATGTGTGTAACATACACAAGCCATAATTACAATTTACCATAACAATTGATCGTTTCACGCATAGTAAATTAGCTTTTAACCTTATAACAGCTACTCATAATTCAAATACATAAAAAAATAAAGTGTGTGTAAATCATGAAAGCAAAATTGCTTTGAAACTGGAAGCAACTAAAAGTCAATTCTATTTCAAATTGAAACCAAATATATATTATAAAATTTACAATAAAAACTCCAATTATCAATTTCGTTCAAGCATCAAGAGTATAGTAAGCCCTAAACATAATTTTACCTCATATGAATGTAAAATTGAAAGCATACATTGAGAATTTTTTGAAAATTTGAGTTTATATTTATTGGAACATCATAAATGTCAAAGTTTAGGTTAAATTGATCAAGCTCAATACATCAATGACGAAATTAACGAGCGTGTTTCAAACTATTTCTACAAAAGAGCAGATAATCAAACCTTTTTAGCTTGTGATTGTGAAATTGAAACTCATTAGTTCGCCTGAAGCTCGAATCAAAACCCTAGTTCATCTTGGGTGTCGTCGTTCGTATGGAGAGAAAGAAGGTGAATGACCTATCATGGTTTTCAAAACACAAAATAAAAACTTCCATTGTCGCTCCTCCAATCTCTTCATATTTACAAACATGTCATTATTTTAAATAACCCTTAATTTTTATAATGATATGGCCTATATTGTTCTTATGGTTCTCAAAAACCCAATGGTTCTCTTAGGATCCTTATTATATATATATATATATGTATATATATATATATCTTTATCTAATAAACCAATGAGTTTTTCACCAAATGTCTTCAAATTGCCACATGACATTTTCTCATTTATTTAATTATTTTATTAATACGTTTTCAAAAACAAAGTCTCATGTTCAAATCTATTTTTATCAACATATTCACATCTTCTCTAACCCTAACAATGAAACAATCACCATTTGGTTATTGTATTGAAATCCATCAATCATCAACTTAACGGTATGTATCAAAGCTTTAAGATCCGATTCATATATTCAACTTAGAAATAATTCGTAACATCTAATCCAATTTAAACAATCAATTTACATTATTTGCAATCCGATTCATAGATTCAATCGATCAATATTTGTAATCCGTTTCAAAGATTCAGTTTATATGTAATCCTCAACCCGAATTCTATCATGATTATATGCAAACTGCGATCTTTCAATACTAACCCTAATTTTGATTATTACTTAACAGTGCAATGTCGATTCAATTTATAGTCTCGGTTCAATTTTTTACAGATTCGATTATCTAATGGTGCTGGATAGTTAATGGCAATGTTTGTTTACACTGTTGGTTTTTTGTCCCTGTGTTGCATTAGGTAATCTTCTTCAATCTGTTAATTTCACTATTTTTATAGGTTAGCTGTTGTATGTTATTCCTTGGGTTTCAATTGTATGTTTATTTTTATAATAGTTTTAATGTTGTTTCATAGTTGTGCTTAACATTTATTTTTGCGTGTTTGAGTAGATAGTTAGTTTGGTGTACGGTTTTGTGTTTACTACTACTCTGTTTGAATGTTTAAGTAATTTAAATGGTACTATTAATGTTACACAACTTTATTGCAGGTTCATTTTCTGAAATCCATATATCTTTAACGAATCTTTAGTCGACTACACATTGGTAAGTACCCTTTTTATGTGCTTACGTTCAACCACATTGCAAATCTTCTAATCTTTACAAACTCCACATGTATTATATCTTTAAAATATATCCTTAAAACGACCACGTTCAACCCGAACCCATTTTCATTATAACCTAATTGATACCCTTTTTTTATTAACGGACGTCTAACACAACTTTACAAAGATGTTCTCTTTGTAACTTATCAAAAAGATTGAAACTTTAGTTTCTGTCTTCTTACCTGATGGCTTCACTTTTTGTTTACCATGACAACTCTATATTGAATTACTCTATATTTAGTATTTACCCATGTAACACAAGTGATATATGAAATAAAGTATCTAGAAATTCATATACAAAGCAAATATCTCATTAGTAAAGTATCTAGAATTATGTGCATAGGGGTCAAAATGGCAAGTTGGCTACTAGGGTATTTTTGGGATATTTTATGTCAAATGATATTCTGCACATCCAAATTAGAAGGTAAGGGGTGATTGTTTTAACAAACAATCAAGTTAGGATGCTACAATATCATGGTATATCTAAAATTAAAATTTTGTTTGTAACAGCTAGCTCTTAAATTTCACCAAAGTTTGTAGTTATGGACCTCCATAAAAGTGGCAAGTTTACAAGTATGTGCTTATTTTTTGATCTATTATAGATTCATAGTCATGTTAACCAATTGGTTGTTTGTGATTTCTAAATGGAATGACTTTTGAGCTCTAATTACTCTACTGCAGTGATATTCCTTTGTTTTTTTTCTTTAATTATTTTTGGTCTTTTTTAAATTGGGTTTTAAATTTATTTATCTGAAACTGATATGAGATAACGAAAGTAGTTTAATGAGTTTTTAGGCACTTGAGTTTGTATTTATAAGTTAATCAAAGAAGGGCATTTTTGTCATTTAACATATTTGTCCCATTTCCTTTTAAAAATACTCGAGACACAATTTTATAACGCCGGTTCAAATTTAACCCAGTAATGGGTCACCTTTTTGCTTTGTTAACTGTAAAAAAAGGTTTTTAAAATCCGGTCAATTTAACCCGCTAACGGTCCAACTTTTTGTTTCATTAACTGGCCAATTTTATATACTTAACTGGCCAGAACAATGTTTTTGCTAACATGTCGGTGTTTGGTTTAACAGGTAAAAAACTGATTGGTTTTTTAATATATAAATTTATATATACTGAATTGATTGATTTTTGCCATTTCGTTTATTTATATGAATATTGTTTTTTTGGGCATTAAGGTCCATAAGAATGATGATCTGGATCATATATGATTTGAATGTATTTTAATGTTACAGTTGGGAACCGATATTGACAATTACATGGTTCAAGAACTCGAGGGGACTAAAACGAGTGGGACTGGTGAAGCAAAACGTATAGATCCCAATGTTAAATCGATTCATTTTCTTAATTATTGCACAAAATTGACATTAGTCATTCTTGTAGTATCTCTTGTAGTCTATAAAGCAAGAGCTAGAGTAAGAAATATTCCTCTATACAAGGTAACTTATGTTATAATCTATAAAGCATCTAATTATTTAATCTTTTGGTTGTTATCAATATCAAGTAAATTGATATATTTGATTTGGGAACTTTGTGTAGCATATTGAAAACTTTAGTAACTGTTTGTGCTTCTAATGTAATTAATGATGAGAAGAAATTGAGTGACTTTGTTGCCCAAGTTAGATTAGTGCTGAAAGACTAGCCAAACCTCTCACGTTTCAATTTTTCAAGTGAAATTAATATGTAATTCAGTTTTACAAGTGAAATTAATATGTAACTTTATAGGAAACATTTGTATATATAAATAAATTAATTTTAATTTTAAAATGTTTAGTACCTACCCGTGTAGTACACGGGTTATAACCTAGTATATATATATATATATATATATATATATATATATATATATATATATATATATATATATATATATATATGGTAAGGATCCTAAGAGAACTCTTTACAAATTGAGAACTTTGAGAACCATTTTAGACCAATAAAAACACCTTTAAAAAAATATTTAAAAAATCATAAAACAAATTTTTTTTTTAAAAAGTAAAAAAAACCAAAATTCTTATATTTCATTCCGGTTTCATTAAAAAAAATAAAAACACATCATATTATACACATATGTATAATTTTATATAATCTTTGTTACGTAATATACACATATGTACAGTATCATTTATTTTAAATTATACACATGTGTACAAAAAAACATGTAAATGTACGTATATGTATATATTATACATATGTGTATATAATTTAGCTAAACCGAGTTTTTTATGAAACCGGGATGATAAAATAAGAATTTTGTTTTTTTTTACTTTTTTGATTTTTGTGTTTTTTTGATTTTATGATTTTTTTTATTTTTGTGTTTTTTGTGATCCAAAATGGTTCTCATAGTTTTCAATTTTAAAAAAGTTCTCTCATGATTCTGATCATATATATATATATATATATATATATACACTTATATACTTTTTGACAATGTTCATTTTGTTTTGAAAGTTGTGTCATGTGTGTGATGTATAATGGTCTCGAATTCTCATGGCTGTTAGCAAATCCACTATATGTTTATTCCTTGGCCTCACCCCAAGTGTTGTTCTTCAACATCTACCTTCTAAACCCGTGTAGACACCACAATTACAACATATCACTAAAACCAAAGATATAGTCAAGTTAACTCAATATCAATCTAGATTAATCAAGAACCATAGAATCTCATCCTATAGATAGAAGAGATATACAATAAAGAGGAAACGAAAATTAAACTAACTACATGAACATAACTGAAGTGAATAACAAACGATGCTAACAAACTATTTCAACAAGATCAACTATACACTAACATGCCCCTCAAGCTGAACGTGGCGCAACAACATGAATCTTGGACCAAAGAATGTCAAACTGATTAGTAGGGATGCTCAATTTATCCCAAATAACCGTACTAATACCTGTACCGTACCGATTTAGCTTATTCGGTACGGGTATAGGTACTCAGTTTTGTTGAATTTTGGTACAGATACAAGTAGGTATGGGTGCATTTGGTATTTTGTACCTGTTTGAAGTATATAAAGGTTTAATTGGGATTCTTCATATTTAATATATAAAATAAATTCTTATGATTTCCTTAATCAAACCTCAGATCTCAGATCTGATAGATAATTAATAACGATTATGTATTATTGTTATATATATTAGTTAGTATTAGATATGTGTATGTATTAATATGTTAATGAAGCTTGAGAGAAATGAATTGGGCAGAGGTTCGATAATCTAAACTTAAAACTTAAATTAACAGTGGAATAACACCACTATACATAGAAGATGGATCTAGTTCGTTACACATTCCGTAACGAACTAGCCTCCACTTCGTTACATTGCAATAAATGAAACAAACATAACGAATCACCCCCTGATTCGTTAAACATCCTTAACGAATCAGGAGGGAACATAACTTAAACCTAGTTCGTTAAACATCCTTAACGAACTAGTCGATACTTTAACAAACTACACTAATGTCTTTAATATTTAATACATTAATTAAAACGATAAATACATAAACGATAAATACAAAGAATCGAGACGCAAAACCGTGTACTAACAGACACCCCATCGTCTTGAGCTCTTTGTCTTTAACTTATTTGAAGCGCTTTGTTTGCCAATCTCTGCAACTGTGAATTCCATGCTCATGACATACCCGAACAACGCGTTGAAACTGCATTGCACGGTCATAGTCTTCACTGCGCTCAAACAAAATCTTGTTCTTGAAAAGCACGTTGTTGTCAGTCTCTGTCAAGTTCACGAGCCACATCGGATCGATGATCTTGATTAGCTCGGTCTTTAACCCTTTGCCCAGGACAATGAAGGCCTCGCCAGTTCGGTTGTCATAGTACCAGCGGTTGAATGATAAAGTCATATGTTGATTCAACGTCTTCACTGGCACACATTTCATGGTCTTTGGCGGCTTTACTTTAAGGACCAATTTTCTCCAGCCCGTCCTTGGATCAATCTCATTAATACGCTTACGAGTAGGAACCTGTGGCTTAAGAAACTTAAACCCATGGTTAACCTCGAATAACAGATGTTGATGGAACCGATCTGCTATTCGATCACTCCCACGGTTGATAAATGGTCGACACGCGAGGGTCCGAACATCCCAACGCGGTAATGAGAGAAAATCAGTTATCCTCTCATAATATTGTATCCCTTTCTCCCATTTAACAATACGCACTTTCAAATCAGAATCAAATAACCAAGAGATAATGTCACCTTGAACCTTTGACACGGTCTTGAATGAAGTCATTTGATTGGCTTTGGCACGAGCAACAGCTTCATCCTTCTGCTCCTGATCCACATACCGATAAGCCTCAATAATTTTACGAGATTTCTTACTTCGATAACCAAACCACCTTTGAATATCAGCATCGGTCGGGTTCTCAATTGAATCGAATCTCGTATCAACCACATGTTTACCCTTTGATAACTTATCCAAATTATCCTCAGCTGCTTTAAATGTTTCCTCAGTGAATACTAGAGCACCCTGATCAACATTGATGTGTTGAAACAGATCAGGATATTCCTCAGCTGTCACATCTTCAACTACAACCTCCTCATCTTCATAAATAAAAGCGGTATTCATTTGAAGTCGGATCATTTAAGATCTCTTCATCGTTATCGACCTCAAAATCGGGCTCAGCTTCTAACACGGTCAATTCATCATCATTTAAGCCAAGTAGTAACAAAATCTGCTCTCGTGTTAGAGACCTTTCCACAAACTGCCCCTCTTCAATCTCATCCCGATTCACAACACTTCTAACCAACCCCAATCCATCCACAAAGTTGACAGTGTCAGCTTCAATCATCTCAATTGGTTTGGCAGCTGTATGGTCATGATACATAATAATCTGCTTGCCAGAGTCATTAGCAGCACTTGTACCTGCACCTGAGGATAAACGTGAGTTTGTTTAGGCTCACCACCTGCACCAGACTTATCCGGATCTTCTTCATCATTCTTGAGCTTTTAAGTGCATCATCCTTGCATGTTAAATACAAGATGAGATCTTCCTGCTCTTTGATCTTCACCCCCTGAGACTTAACAATCTCACGAAGATCTTTTGTTTCCTTCTGACAAAAGGAGATATATCCCATCAGCCTTCGTTGATTGTCCATCATACGTTCTTGAGTTATACGGTCAGCAGACATTTGATTTTCATATAAATGAAGTAGACTCAAAACCATATTCATCTGTTGATCATGTGCCATGGCAAGAAACGAGGCTGGGATAGGTTGAACAGGACCTTGAGGTCGATTAAGCCTCAAAAATAAAAAGTCCATAGGTTGTGGAGGCAGCATAGTCGGTGTAGGAGAAACCACCGATGTAGCAGTTGTAGGCCTTGGTATAGTAGATAAAAAAGTTTGAGGAATCATACCAAGCCTAGGATCAGACTTAAGCGTGGTCGTCAAAGTGAGTTCCGGGGTGCTAGTAGTGAGCGGCACCACAGGGTGGTTGAAAAACGGACGACCTTGGAGGCTGAACTCCAAAAGAAATGCCAGCACCAGCTGACACTCGTCGCTTAGAAGATCCTTCAGTAGCTAACTCTTTTCCCTTTCTCTTGCGTTGAGCGGAAATTATAGCAGCTAAAGCCGCTTCAACCGTAGCTTGTTGTTCAATTATAGCAGCATCTCCATCACCACCATTACCACCATCACCACCATCATTCCCACCTGGTCCCTCCTCACGCTTAGAATCTGAATCGTCATTGATTCAGCGATCATTGTCAGGACATACATAATTTGGATTCACCAGATGACCAATCAAACGTTTTTTTGGAGGAGGATCTTTGCTGTAAACTTTCATCCTTCGAACAGTATCAGCCGTCATATGCTCAACCGGCATCACGTCGTTCACAATGGCTTGATCTATAACCAAATTGGGAATCAAGTCTTCAATAATTAACTAAAGGAATCGAGGATACATAAGAAACTTCTTTCTTTAAACCGTCTGAAGACATTGTTCTTTAAGATGATAAAATATCATTTCTGAGAAGTTGAAGTTCTTGTTCAGGATCAAAGCGACAAAGCCGATTGTAGCATAATTCGGCAGTCATCGAAACCACCCTTTCGACCTCCTAAGCAATTGATTAGTACATGTAATAAGTACTTGTACGTTGGGCATAATCCATTCTTGTTGTACATAGAAGCTTCAATATCACCACTGTAGAATACTCGACGAAACAAACCCTTGATCACCTTTTTATCAAATTCACACGGATGATCAATGTTATCTCCAAACCGAAGCACACGTCGGATTACATCAATATCAACAGTGATAGGTGTTTGGTTGATTGTGGCTTCAATGTGGTTCTCAACTTCAACATACCTCGCCGTATTCCAAAATTGACGAACGATACTGAAACGAACGTCAGGATTTGCAGTGATGGAATAGTGAATACGCGAATGTCATATGAATTCTAATAATCCTCCAAATATGTTCTCATCCACAAAATTTGTACCAACGAAGGCACATATATTATGCTTCTTATCGTACGACAGTAACGGAAAATCTTGTTGTTGCTGTTGTTGGTGTTGTTGATCAGCAACCGGTGGATCTTGGTCCATGTTATCGTCCATAGTTCTAAATAAACAACGTCGAGCATCAGTAATAATTAATATATATATATATATATGTATATATAAGGTTGTAAAATTTAAATAACTAAAAAATACAATAAAGAAATATATAATTCTTTAAAACAGGCTAATTTGTTAAATTATTATAACGAATCATCTGTTTCGCTATCAAGTAAATAAATAACGAATAAGAAGTAGCGAATTACTATGAATGATTAACGAACTAACATCTAGTTCGTTATAATTAACGAATACAAATATGATTCGTTATTAAAATTGATTCGCTATTCTAATTCGTTTGAATTGCTTAACGAATTGGATACGAATTAGTTCCAATCCACTAAGCAAAACGAATGGCCAAAATCAGCTTAATCTTTGACTTAATTAGTCAAGGTCAAAATAACCAAGAACTTCAAAAGTCAAATTCACAATCGAAACTTTAAACACGCAAAATCAACAATACAAAGCTAAACTAGTGACCCCAAAGGATCTCGGAATCATATTGAGATTGCAATGATACTAATGTGGTGTTCCAAAACGTGATAAAACGAGGTTAAATTAAGATTTACATAAACCTTCAAAACCCGATGATAAATCACAAAATTAACCTATCAAACAAGCATTAAATTTGACGAAATGTATTGCGATTCGACCATCTATACCTTAGAATCACTAATATATGGTCAGACATAGATTTAATGAAGGTCGAGTTTTCTGGAAAAATTGGCCAGAGTAACAATACATTAAGGGAAGAAGAAGACAGTGAATAGTGAACCGATTCGTATGCACGCCGTCCTATATAGTCTGACAGGGCACACTTTTCGATGTAACGAATCAACCGATTCGATTGAGTTTTGAATTAACGAATCAGATGATTCGTTATCTGAACTTAACACGTGGCATAGCGAATTAGATTCAATTCGTGTCTAATTCATTAAATATGTATAACGAATTGAGTGTCATTCGTTACAGAGTGGCGGAAGCAAATTAGGGTAACGAATTAGGATATAATTCGTTGAAAATGACCTAATTCGTTATTCATAAGTTAACTATTTACCTTTTATTTAATTTTAAAGGAATAAACTAATTATATTAATGAATTAAATATTTATATAAAACACTTTTAGCTTAAATGAATTACCGAGGTCCTATATCTTGATAATCGAATACCTTAATGTTTCACGTTTTGAAACATTTAACTCAAATGAATTTAAATAATAACAAATGTTAGTGCACGGATTTGATGTCCATAGCGATCGAATAAGTTAAAACTAATTTGTTTATTAAAATGTAAAATATTTACAAGAAAATTATTCGAAAATAAAAACATAGAATAGAAAATGTTTTTGTGTTTTTATATGGTTTATCAAAAGCAATACATATTTTTGGAGTTTTGTTGAGTTTGAGCAGAGAATCATATTGATAGAATTACCTTTTCATCTCAGTTTTATATTTCAGCGATATTATGACTGGCGTTAAGTCGGTCATTGATATTGTTGTCCACTTAAATCTTATAATAAGCCTTCAAGCATTTTTGTGATATGATTAATGGTTCAAATAGCGCACAGAATATCAGAAACTATCAGCCTCTAATCTTGGCGCAAGCTTAATTTGATTTTTGCCATATCACCCCAACTTGACTTAAACCACTATAGTGTTGATCAAAATTTTGAAGATTTTAGAACTTTTGAGCAATGCATCAAGTTTCCTTTACTGTGAGTGAGTATGCACGAGTCCATCTGTTGGCTTACATACATTGTATCCCCTGGGGTCCGTTTCTTATTGGTATTGAGACGTGCGCAAGGCAGGAACAAATGTATGACTAATAGCGGATTTTGATCAAGTCAGTAATTTAGATTGTACGAAGTACAACAGTGATCAAGTTTAATGACTTTGGGTTTATTTTAAAAGCGAGTGAAATATTCATGCTTATGAATACCCAGATGATTAAGCCGCATAAATACTCACAGTGTCCAGAATCCTAACGCTTGTTATTTGCTTCATTATATTTTTGGGTGATCAACAGCTATAAGGCTTGAGTATGTCCGGTTATTACATTTCTGCCATCCTTACAGAGATTTCTGCTAGAGACTAAAACCTCTTTCAATTTGACTTTTCTTTATGTTTATATCACATATTTAACTCTAACAGCTTGTTTAAGACCTATCAATGCACCAATGATTAAGCACTCAGTCTTTTAAGTTTATTTCTTGCTGGATTTGGGGTTAAACAATCAATGTACTATCATTTTCTCTTTTTGCTTCAAAGACTCAAAATTTTGAGGAGCATAAA
The DNA here is from genome assembly GCF_021521415.1 of Bidens hawaiensis. Lineage (NCBI taxonomy): Eukaryota > Viridiplantae > Streptophyta > Magnoliopsida > Asterales > Asteraceae > Bidens > Bidens hawaiensis. Next base: position 268,558 of record NW_027492592.1, read on the forward strand.
ACAAAATGAATTTGATCACCCCAGTTACTTTTAGTATATAGATAAATGGCTATCCTATCAATCTACAAGTAGATAACAGGACCAAAACATGCAAGCATGCTCCACAAACTTAAATAACCGACATAGTTTCCAGCGAGAAAATAAAATAAAAGCTTAACGAACGCCCCAAATATTTTCATTGTCAGGTAAATGGCTATCCCGAATATTTACAATAAATTATCAGGACGAAACATATACGAGTATATGTCCTTCAAATAGAAATAATTGACATATTTTTCAGCGAACGTAAGCAAAAATCCTTTTGGATTTTCTCTTTACATACTTAAAACACAATCTTTTTGTCTTTTTCAGAATTTTCTTATAAATAAAAAAAGTTTACAATCTTTTTGATTTTTCAAATTTTCTTATAAATAGAACTAATAAATTTCACAATCTTTTTGATTTTTCAATTTTCTAAGATGTTTTTGGATTTTCAAATTTTAAAAATATAAAGACATGAAAACTAAAGACATTAAAACACACTATTTTTGAATTTTTTAATTTTTTAATGTTTTTGGGTTTTATCTATACAAACTAAAATCACAATCTTTTTGTCTTTTCTATTTTCACCCCCTAAAAGCCAAAACCAAAATAAAATTTAAAGTAAAAATAAACTAAAAATAAAGATAATTATCCTAGTTTCATGATATCAGCAAGGGTCTTTAAGCCATTTAAACCAAGCAAAAATTGAAAACGTGTTTTGTCAAATGCTTTGGTAAATAAATTAGCTTTTTGAAAATCGGTATGTACTTTCTCAAGGTCAATTAATTTCTTTTCAAAACAATCCCGTATGAAATGGTATCGGATTTCGATATGTTTTGTTTTAGAGTGTTGTACGGGATTTTTAGTAATGCTAATGGTAGCAGAATTATCAATCAGAATAGGAGTAGTAAGAAACTTCAAACCGTAGTTGCGAAAATGTTGTTGTATCCACAAAACCTGGGAACAGCAACTCGAGGCTGCAACATACTCTGCTTCGGCGGTTGAAATGGAGACCGTTGTCTGCTTCTTACACTGCCAGGAAACAAGCCGGCTTCCTAAGAATTGACATCCCGCTGTGGTAGACTTGAAATTAATATTGCATCCACCATAGTCTGAGTCAGAATAAGTGGTAAGATCAAATGTATCGTCCTTGGGGTACCACAAACCGGTGTCAAGATTGCCCATCAGATGTTGAAGAATACGCTTGACCGCTGCCAGGTGAGTTACTCGGGGACTAGCTTGGTACCTAGCACATATACAAACTGCAAACATTATGTCGGGTTGAGAAGCAGTAAGATACATCAAAGAACCAATCATAGCTCGATATAGGGTAGGATCAACGGTATCCTCCAATTCATCCGGTGATAAATTGTGACCCACAGGGAGAGGAGTAGAAGGGTTTTTTCCGGCAGTAATCTTGAATCGGCTCAAGACGTCGTTCACGTATTTTTTCGGGTGAATGAAGATTCCTTTCGCAGACTGATGAACCTGCAACCCTAAAAAGAAGTTCATCTCTCCCATCGAACTCATTTCGAACTTGGTTTGCATTGAGTTTTCAAACTCCTTACATAACATGTCGTTTGTTGACCCAAATATAATATCGTCTACATATATCTGAACGAGGAGAAGATCATCACCGATGTTTTTGTAGAATAAAGTGCAGTCAACAGTCCCACGTTTGAAACCATTATCCGTTAGATGGTCGGCGAGCGTGCCATACCAAGCTCTCGGGGCTTGATTTAGACCATATAATGCCTTGTTTAAGCGATAAACTCGGTCAGGATAATCAGACTCTTCAAAACCTGGAGGCTGTAAAACAAACACTTCCTCGTGAAGTTCACCATTGAGAAAAGCACTTTTGACATCCATTTGATAGACTTTTATGTTCTTGTAAGCTGCATAGGTCAGAAAGATTCGTATGGACTCCAATCTTGCAACCGGAGCATATACTTCAGTGTAGTCAATACCCTCTTGCTGATGGAAACCTTGAACCACTAACCGTGCCTTGTTTCTCACGATCATTCCACGATCGTCTTTCTTACACTTATATACCCACTTAGTCGGAATCTTCTTGACTCTAGCAGGTTTGTCGATAAGATCCTAAACACCCAAACGTGCAAATTGCTGTAATTCTTCTTGCATGGCTTCTACCCAAGAAGGATCTTGAAGTGCCATACGAGGAGTCGTTGGCTCAACTTGGGATAGAAAGCAAGTGAATTTAGCAAGATTTACAATTCCAGACGAATGTAAATCTGCATAAGCACACAATACATTATTATCACTTGACGAAGCAACTTGATGACATGTTTGAACTCCCACATCAAGTTCTCCAATAATGTTTTCTTTCGAATGATAATTATGAATCCTAAGAGTAGGATTCTCAGGAACAGCAACATTTTCAAATAAGATAGTGTATTGTTCTTCTAGCTCGTGAGATGAAGCGTCACTATCAAATTCAATAACTTGATCAACAACTAGAGTATCATCAGAAGAAGTAGATGCATTATCAAAGAGAACCGGAGAATCATTATCAGGATCTTCAGTTGGAGCATCAATTGGAACTTCAACATCATTAGATCTTGAAAATCTTGGAATTACCAGTTGTTCTTCAAAGTAAGCACGAACTAAGTCTTCATCTGGTTGATAAGTTTTTGGAGTAAATGAATTAAATAGGCCATCATAGTCAAACAACCAGTCGGGACCTTTCCCTTGAGGAGGTGTGGTGTACTTTTGACAGTCCACATGGTACCATTCCTCAAAACAACCAGACGTGAAGTTAAATACCCTTTTCTTAGGAGAAGCATACCCTTAGAAATACCCTTCAATGGCTTTTTCATCAAACTTTCCCACATCCTTCTTCAACATTGTACAAGGACACCCAAAAGGTTCCAAGTACTTTAAGTTAGGCTTTCGATTATTCAATAACCCATAACTTGTCTTTTTGAATCTCTTAACAGTTATAACCCGATTGAGTGTATAACAAGCAGTATTCACCGCCTCATTCCAAAATTGGACAAGAAGTTTTGAATTAGCAAGCATAGTTCTAGCAGCTTCAATCAACGTTCTGTTCTTTCGCTCAACAACACCATTTGTTGTGGTACGTATGGGGCACTGTATTCTCTATGAATTCCCTTTTGTAAACAAAAGAAATCCAATATAGTATTTTTAAATTCAGTACCATTGTCACTTCGAATTCTCCTCACTTTCTGTTTGTATAGTGATTCGATCTTAGTGATTAAATTCTGAACAAGAACTGGTGTTTGGTCTTTTGAACTCATAAATAAAACCCATGAGTACTTGAATAATCATCGGTAACTACCAGACAATACCAATCTCCAGAAATACTAGCACGATTCACTGGACCAAAAAGATCCATATGAAGTCGATCAAGAGGAGTATCGATGTAATTCAATAACTTAGAAGGTGTCATGTCCCCGATTTCAGGTAGATCTTACTCAAATCATGCCATAATTCACACAAATAAATGTGTCGACAAGGGAGTTAATGACGGGTTGCTATATTTAGAAAGATTACCGTTTGTTAAAGGTGGAATCAATAACAAACAATGTAGTTGCTAAACAATAATCAAAGGTAACTAACACACACAAGATTCACTCAAAAGATTTCCATTCACATAATGTTCATCATACCAAAGGATAATCGATTTAGGGTTTCTTGAAGGGAAAGTTTATCCGTACGAATCCTAGGACAGCCGTCACTTTCAAGAAATATTCTTTCTTATCTGAAAAGTGTAAAAGCTAAAATCCGTAGGAGGCGTGCCCTAAATTATTCTATTTATAGGCTTGCCATCTTAAAACAGCTGTCATTCCTTCTAGAAACCCCAAATGTTAATACATATTCAAATTACATATTTAAAATTATTCTAAGTGTAAAACAAGTCTTCCAGGTAGGCTTTGCAGCAATATTGACTTTCCGAGTAGTCTGTGTGCTCTGCCATCCTTCAGAACTTGGTAACATAGAAGTGTGCCCGGGATCAGATTCCGGGTAGACTTTACTTGAAGAGTATTTTACCAAGTAAAATACTCACCGGGTAGACTTCAATCTTCTTGACTTTGCCAGACTTTGCCCGACAAACCCTTACGAGCAACCTTGTTCTTAAATGGTCCCTTTCAACTCTTTTCTAGAGAATAGCTTATTAGCAAAGTGTGCTCGGCAGCACTGTTCATTGCTTGAATTGAACCTTGCTCGATGTTACTTAAAGATATTCCATTAAATCATCAAGCCTACTTGGACCACTGTATTATTAAAGAATACCTTGCTCGGTCTTCCAGTCACTTGGCTTCATGGGCTTGGTTAGCCAAAAGCTTACTCGGAAGTAAACCATACTTGGATATGAAGAACATAATTGCTTGATATAGTGATCCTTTCCCGGATTGGCATAAAATAGTGAACCTTGCCCGGTAATACACCAATTTGCAAACCCTGCCTGGATATCCACTAAAGAAGAATTTTAGAAGATAACCTTGCCCGATAGACAAAATACCATGCCCGACTAAGTAAAAGCTTGCTCGGAAGTCTAAGGTGTGCCCGGATCCATACTTAGCGAATTCTGAGGAGGTTGAGAAGATTCCAATCTTCCATATATCTCTCTTAGGTCAAATCTTTGACTCAACAATCTCCCCTAGATTGGAACACCTTAGCTGACCCAAAACATTTCTATAGTTACTTACACTTAGTAAAAAATACACATCAAATTAAAGTCAAATTACATATTCATCAAAACATAAACAAATTACATAATCAGAATTCTTTCCGAAGACATTACATAACAAAGCCTATTCTAAGAATCTTGTCTTTTCCTTGCATTGTGGGCGACTTGTCTTATGTTGACGATTACCGATGCAGCTCTCAGCCTAAAGATATCAAGGATTTGGTAGTGAGTGTGACTTTCTGGATTGACCAAATCCCTTATATCCATCAGATCTTCATCATGCAAATAAGTCAAGTCTTAATCCTTTTTTATTATCCCCAGTACTCTTCCATCAGAGTTTTTAGCACATAATGGCCAACATCTTCTTTGTACTCAATCTCAGTTATGATGCCATTCCTTTGAACTGTGTAGTTGGGGAGTGTCATTCTTCTTTCAAGACTGATGCATGTGTTCATGTTTGACAAAGGATTCCTATCTCTAACATTCATCATGCAGTACAGTTCAGCACTGTCCATTTTCTTTAGCTTTTCTGTCCTTGATCTGTGAAGTTGAATTGTTCTCCAGCTTCTCTTTTCTTTTAGGAATGAGAATCCCTTGTTAGCTTCACCTTTTAAAAATTTTGAGAGATCATTCATTTGTCTTCCAGCCATCTTATTTCTGTTTGGATAGTCATAGAAATTGAGTGTTGCCATTCTTTCTAGTTGTTCTTGAGTGTATTCAGCAAAGTCACTCCTCACAACTATGTCTCTCAATTGTCTGCTTTCCATAATCACTTTCAGAGATTCAGAGACAGAATCATAGTAGAGTTCTCTTGGAAGATCCACATCTTTTTGTGGTCTTGCTGTTCTTTGGGGTTCAGATCTACTTGATGAGGCATTCATCCTTAAAGCAGAGAGCCTAGTTGGGATAGACTTCTTAGGTTTTCTAGGCCCCAGATTGAAAGTATTGATGTAGATTGACTCTACCATTTCAGGTGGAAGGTTGGAAAGATCAACAAGGTTATGTCCTGCTTGTTCATTAAGGATAAGCATCATTTTCTCTAAACCAGGATTGTTTGACAATCCTACAGGTACAAACCTTCCATCAACAAAGCTTCTAGGGTTCTCACATTCCCTTAGAGCCTTTTCCCAGTCAGCCTTTTGAATGTAGAAAAGTTTTTTCAAGTTTTCCTTTTCCAAGGCATTAAAAGTGGCTTCATCCATTCCCCTCTGATTTATCAGTATGCCCCTCAATATCTTAATCATTTCTTCATTTTCCCAAGATATTATAGGTTCATCTTCTGGTTCAGAATTTAATTCCTCTGGGATTGGTGTTTCAACAGCAGGTACTTCTTTTGATTTTTCCTTTTCAACTTAAATCTTTTGTTTATCCCTTAAAGTCATTATCTTTCTTTTCTTCTTAGGAGATTCTTGTTCATCCTGAGTTTTACCTGACTGTTCAGCAGATGGTTCAGACTGCTTAGTTGAGATTTCAGATTGTAACCTTTATTTTCTTTTCTTTTAAGTCTGTTGTATTGGTTCAACACTGACTCTCTTGATTGATTTTCAACTATATCAGGCTTCAACCCCTTTTTCAATAGATATCCACACATACCTCCAAACTTCTTTTTCAGAGCTTCAATCTTTTCATTTTCCTTGACACATTTTTCTATCACCTTTTCTCTTTCACTGTTGTAAAGATCTTGAAGTTTGTCAACTTTGAAGTGTGTTAGATCTTTTTCTGAATATCCATGCCTTCTAAGATATTCTCTGTATTTCTGATCATCTCTATTCTTTTGTTGCATAGCCCTTTTGATCTTGTCATTTTCCTCCTCAAGTCTTTTATTCAATTCATCATCATTCATCTGAGCAATACTTTCAAATCTCACACCAAGTGCCTTCAACTTTACAATCAATGGATTCTTCATTTTGGCATCTAACAAACTTTGCTCAATGTTGTCCCTTTATTCATCAGTCATTGTTACATGTGGGGACTCAACATTTACAGTCTCAGCACTTTTTCCTTGATCATCATCATAGTTATCATCAGATTCATCAGATTCATCCTCCTCCTCAGTTGAATCATTAACTGCATCTATTTTGGGCTCATTAGGGGGTGAATTGTAGGTTCCCAGCCGGATCTACACAGGAGTATCTCGTAACACGAGGGTGCGGAATCCCCACGTAATACGATACGAGTGTCAATACAATTATTACGTTGAATTGGTAAAACAAACACACTGGATAATACTGTAAACTTGATGTATTTCTATTGCCAACACGTGATGCACAAGATCACCAAAAACACGTACTGAAAAAAAACTCAACCTAAAACCCGAATTGAGGTTTAAATAGACCTTGAAAACTTCGCCTACAAGCTAGGAGAAGTTGTCATAACTTCGCTTGGTCCCCAAGTTCGCCTATACATACCAGCGAACTTACATAATCAACAGTATTCGACACGTAACAAACAAACTAAACAATTACAGACACAGACAAAACACAAGATACTGAACTACTGACATCATGCACCAACAGACTCCCCCTTGGCAGTAGCTTCATATCACTATCTTCATTCTCGTGTCATGTAATCCCAAAACTTTCATACCACTCGTCATCAAGCATGAACGCCCTGCCTTACACAGACAGAGACCACCTTCTGGTACTGTGACACCCGGTAAATTCCCAATCCCTTAAACCAAGTAATCAACCTAAATATTAGGTAATTTTGTTAGGTGCGCCCTGCGCGAGCGCGCCATGTTAGTCAGCGCGTGCATTTGTTATGTGCGCCCTGCGCGAGCGCGCCATGTTAGTCAGCGCGTGCATTTGTTATGTGCGCCCTGCGCGAGCGCGCCATGTTAGTCAGCGCGTGCATTTGTTATGTGCGCCCTGCGCGAGCGCACCATGTTAAGAACCAGCGTGAGCATATGTTATATGCGCCATGCGCGAATGTTTTGGCTTTATGTTTTCATGTAACTTAACGTTATGTTGTCTATGGGTTGACCATCCCGCATGATGCTAAGGCGGGTGCATCCTAAATCGTTTATGCGTGTGCGTAAGGGAACTAACCTCCCCGCATGGCGGGAACATTGAGAGCTAGTTTGTCTGAAGCTCCAAGATGGAATCGACTTCAACATGACTGATCACTATGTTGAAATACCAAGACCACCTGGAGAATCTACAAATGAAACTCAATATCCCCAACTGCGAGAAGGTTACGCACCTACCCGCAGCAAAGAAATGTCCTTCACGCAGAAAGCTATGCGCACAAAGTGATGCGCACAGAACACTTAGTCTATTCTCCAGACATAAGGAGATTACTCCCGCCCAAAAGGAAACAGTAGCGTGTTTCAGAGATTTTCCACTTTTTACTGTACACTGACAAAAGTACCTGAAAAAGCACACTGTAACATGAAAAGTCAACTGTCAGCCACCCTATTCTCACCAACCACAGACCTGCATGTCCTGTCCAAATCAAATCAAGATCTTTTGTCCACTCCTCCACTTTTAAATAAATAATAAACAATAACAATTTCCATACTTTATCATCATTACCCCTAGATATGAAAAGATTACAATCCCCTAAAGCAAGGGATTGTGTTCCCTTGAGTTTGCCTATAAATATGTAACCTAAATTATCACCCAAAACACACTCCAAAGAACTGCAAACTTGCACTAATCCTCCCCCAAGCATCCGTTGTTTTCATTTCCGATCCTGTTACTAGGTAAGCCGAGAATATAACCTTGAGATCTACTTTCCAACCCTTATATTCTCCTATTTCTTGATCTTAATATATATACTTCTTGTTATTTAATCGTATTCTAGACCTTCAATTCCGAGGCCAACACCAAGAAAACCCGAATCTCGATTTAATCCCTTAACAAGAACCACAGGTGAGTCTCACAGCCCCTATTTTCACTGTTTTCACTATTTTTAAACTGTTTTCGGGGCGAGGGACACGTACTTAAATAATGTTTTATCATGGTATAATTACAAGCTACGCAAGCGATTATGTGTTTAAGTTATGTTTCATGATGAGCAATGCAAACGGTTATCTAAGGTTTTCGATGTATGTGCGCTAGAACTCGAGTAAGTGATCACTTTACCATTGGAACTCTAAGGGTAGGGACTGCTGGTTTGATCCACCCACTCGTAGGGGTCGCACCTCTTTGCATGGACGAGTGCCTAGTATGGTCATGGGGCAGTACTATGGGTTTGAGCCCGCTCGTAGGGGTCGCGCCTCTTTGCATGGACGAGCGCCTTGTTTTCCGGCACAACGTCCGCGCGTAACCCGCGGGACGGAATTATTGATTTGCTCGTAGTGGCAGCGCCACTTTGCATGGACGAGCACATTTTTCCTGAAACGTTCGCGCGTAACCCGCGGGACGGTATTACTTATTTTAGCTCGTAGTGGCAGCGCCACTTTGCATAGACGAGCACAGTTCCTAGAAGTGTTCGCGCGTAACCCGCGGAACGATTTTATCAGAATATGTTGATAGAACTATGTTTTACCAAGCATGTGTCTTAATGATGCTATCAGAATTATGTTTCAGAATGATTTGTATCAAGATTATGATGCAATACGATTTATCAAGTTACTAAGACTTGTGAACTCACTCAGTTTATACTGATTCAAATGTTTTTACGTGTCTTTCAGGAGATAACTAGGTAGCGCATGGAGTCACACTTAGAGCACCTCACGCTGAACATCTAAAACTAGCTTTTTGGAAGATTTTAGTTCTATCCCTTCGATGCGCGTGGTTGTTCCCGCCGCGCAAGGGGATATGGCGTGGAAATCTTCAACAGTTTTTATACTTGGATGTTTTTATGTAATTTTTAATCAATGTAATGTATTTGTATTAAACTTTTCATGCGCAATGAAAATCTTTGAATGTTTGCAATGGCCCGTGCTTAATTATCAATCCCCACTCGTGCGCGCCCGGCTGTTTCCGCCGCTCAGGGCCGGGTGTGACAGATTGGTATCAGAGCACTGGTTATAGCGAACTAGGAAAAGAAGTTTTAACCTAGACTATAACCGTTGGGGAATCGCATGAAATATTTTTTTCAAAGAAAATATTTTCAAAAGGAAACTATACACACACTTAGGAACACGGGTCACACTGTAGTAAATAATGATAACATTATGCGCTCAGAGTACATGCGCTAAGTCTGATATATTTTCACTCTTTTAAAGCGAGAATGCCTCCAACTAAAGCCAAAGGAATTACCATGACACCCGAGGAACTCGCGGAAATAATCGCGCAAGCAATCGCAACACATGAGGCCAGCAAGGCCGAATCAAGTCAGGGTCGTCAGAATGAGACCCCAGAACCCGAATCAGGAGCCTTGGACAAAGGATGCTCCTATAATACATTCATGGCCTGTAAGCCGTGGCCATTCAAGGGAACCGAAGGGGCCATTGGGCTCTACAACTGGATTGAAAAGATGGAGACAGTTCTCTCCATTAGCGGATGTAGTGAGAACCAGAAGGTCCTTTACGCGACCTGCATGTTCCAAGAAGCAGCTTCGTCTTGGTGGAAGCTTCAAACGAAAACATTGGGGCGAGAAGTTGCTCTCCACAAGACCTGGGAGGAACTGAAGGAGATGATGATGAGAAAGTTCTGCTCTCGCGCAGAAATCCAGAGTCTACAACAGGAATTCTGGAACCACACCATGGTAGGAACGGATATCGACGCCTACAACAACCGGTTCAACGAACTTTGCCAGTTGGTGCCAGACATGGCAAACACGGAGGAAAAGAAGATCGAGAGGTATATTTTTGGGTTTGTTAGGGTACCGCTCAACGCCGCAGCGCCTCCAACCTTTGATGAGGCGGTAGCGCGGGCCATCACCCTTACAAGGGATACGATCCGTGCGGGTATGTTGACTACGCGCGGAAACGAGCAACGAACCTCTGATCCCAAGAGGAAATGGAACTCCCACCACCGAGGGTCCGACTCCAAGCAGCCACCGTTCAAGAAGCAGGAAAGCGCAAGGGTTTACGCGATTCAGGCCGCGGAGCCACCACGAAAAGGATACAGCGGGCCTCGCCCATAGTGCAACAAATGCAAGTATCACCACGAGGGTGAATGCGCCAGAATCGAATGCGCCAAATGTGGCAGACCAGGGCACAAGACGATGAATTGCCGTGTCAGAGAAGCTGGAGCAAGCGACAACTGCTACGCATGCGGGAAGCCAGGGCATTTTAGTCGGGATTGCCCGCAAAAGGGGAACCAAGCTCGCGGGAGAGCTTTTGTGATCGGCGCAGGCGAAGCTAAAGAAGAGCCGAATGTGGTAACCGGTACGTTTTTGCTTAACGGACATTTTGCATCTGTCTTATTTGATACTGGCGCTGACCTAAGTTTTATATCCGCTGAGTTTAAAGACTCCCTAGGCCTAGCAACCAGTAGACTAAACACGCCTTATACTATAGAACTAGCCAATGGTAGGCAGTTATGCGCGAACGAAAGAACTGAACAATGTGTTATAGTCATGGGAGGTCACGGGTTCAATATTAACTTGTTGCCAATAGACTTGGGAAGTTTTGACATTGTGGTAGGTATGGATTGGTTAGTCGGGAACCGCGCGGAAGTTATTTGCCATGAGAAGCAGGTTCGGATCCCACTGTTGAACGGAGAAACCTTGGTAATTCAAGGGGAAAGAAGGGGAGTTGCGACGAAACTGATTTCGTGCCTAAAGGCGCGAAAGTGCCTAAGGAAAGGGTGCTACGCCTTCCTGGCGCATGTCGTAGAGAAGAAAGGAGATGAGCGAAGAATTGAAGACTTACCAGTAGTGCGCGAATTTCCAGAAGTTTTTCCTGAAGATTTGCCCGGATTACCGCCGCCGCGACAAGTCGAGTTTCGTATTGATTTAGTCCCAGAAGCTGCGCCAGTAGCTCGAGCGCCTTATCGATTAGCTCCATCTGAGATGCAAGAGCTATCCAATCAGTTACAGGAACTATTGGATAAGGGTTTCATACGCCCAAGCTTTTCACCTTGGGGAGCTCCAGTACTGTTTGTTAAGAAGAAGGATGGTTCGTTCAGAATGTGTATTGACTACAGGGAGCTGAACAACCTGACAGTCAAGAATCGGTACCCCTTACCGAGGATTGACGACTTATTTGACCAGTTGCAGGGATCCAGTTATTATTCGAAGATAGATCTACGGTCAGGATACCACCAACTTAGGGTCCATGAGAAAGATGTGCCGAAAACAGCCTTCCGAACTAGATACGGCCATTACGAGTTCTTAGTGATGCCTTTCGGGCTAACTAATGCGCCGGCTGTGTTCATGGATCTGATGAACCGCGTGTGCAAACCATACTTGGACAAGTTTGTGATTGTGTTTATAGATGATATTCTGATTTACTCACGGACCAAGGCCGAGCATGAGCAACACCTGAGATTGATTTTGGAATTGTTGAGGAAAGAAAAGTTGTATGCGAAGTTTTCCAAGTGCGAGTTTTGGCTTAGAGAAGTTCACTTTCTCGGTCACGTTGTAAACGAGAAAGGAATTCACGTTGATCCTTCCAAAGTCAAGGCCATCGAAAACTGGGAAGCGCCAAAAACCCCAGCTAAGGTGAGGCAATTCCTAGGACTAGCTGGCTACTATCGACGCTTCATTGAGAACTTCTCCAAAATAGCTCTACCTCTGACCGCGCTAACTCAGAAAGACAAGAAGTTTGTTTGGGGCGAAAATCAGGAAACAGCATTTCAAATGTTGAAACAGAAGTTATGTAGTGCGCCAATTTTGTCTTTGCCCGAGGGGATGGATGACATTGTTGTTTACTGCGACGCTTCACATCAGGGACTTGGATGTGTCCTTATGCAGCGAGACAAAGTCATAGCGTATGCCTCACGCCAACTCAAGACCAATGAAAAGAACTACACAACGCATGATTTAGAACTTGGAGCGGTTGTCTTCACGCTAAAGATTTGGCGCCATTACCTCTATGGTACAAAGTGTATAATCTTTACGGATCACAAGAGCCTTCAACATATATTTGATCAAAAGGATTTAAACATGAGGCAACGAAGATGGGTGGAGTTGTTGAACGATTATGATTGTGAAATTAAGTACCAACCTGGAAAGGCGAATGTGGTAGCAGACGCGCTAAGTAGGAAGGAGCGAATAAAAACGCTACGAGTCAAGGCTCTAAGGTTGACCATTCACGCAGATCTCTCTACCCGCATCCGAGACGCTCAGCAAGAAGCCTTGAAACCAGAGTTTGTTAAAAACGAATGCCTTGGGGGTATGGTTAAGAATTTGGAACTTAAAGAGAACGGTAATCTATATTTCGCTAACCGCATATGGGTCCCTCTCAAGGGAGGATTGCGCGAGCAGGTATTGAACGAAGCTCACAAGACGCGGTATTCCGTACATCCTGGCGCAGACAAGATGTACCAAGATGTTAAAACGCTGTATTGGTGGCCCAATCTTAAAGGCGCCATCGCGACGTATGTCAGTAAGTGCCTGACGTGTTCGAAGGTGAAGGCTGAATACCAGAAACCATCAGGGTTGCTTCAGCAGCCAGAAATTCCCATGTGGAAGTGGGAACAAATCTCTATGGACTTCATCACCAAACTGCCAAGGACACCTGGGGGTTATGACACAATATGGGTTATTGTGGATCGGCTAACTAAGTCAGCGCACTTCCTGCCGATCAAGGAAACCGATAAGATGGAAAAGTTAGCCCGACTGTATATTCGAGAAGTAGTTTCAAAACATGGAGTCCCAGTGTCCATCATTTCGGATAGAGATAGTCGGTTCACATCAAGGTTTTGGAGATCGTTACAAGGGGCTTTAGGTACTCGTCTTGACATGAGTACGGCATATCATCCTCAAACGGATGGGCAAAGCGAGCGAACAATCCAGACATTGGAAGATATGCTACGCGCGTGCGCAATCGATTTCGAAGGTAGCTGGGATACTCATCTCCCATTGGTTGAATTTTCTTACAACAACAGCTATCACACAAGCATTAAGGCTGCGCCGTTCGAAGCTCTGTATGGGCGCAAGTGTAGATCCCCACTGTGCTGGGCTGAAGTAGGTGACAAGCAAATGACTGGTCCAGAATTGATCCAAGAAACAACAGACAAGATTTTTCAGATAAGGGATCGCCTTAAGACAGCGCGCGACAGACAGAAGAGCTACGCAGATGTGCGAAGGAAACCATTGGAATTTCAAGTAGGGGATAAAGTACTTTTGAAAGTCTCTCCATGGAAAGGAGTCCCCCGTTTCGGCAAGCGAGGAAAGTTGAATCCGCGCTACATTGGACCATTTGAGATCCTGGAAAGGATCGGTCCGGTTGCTTATAAACTCCGTTTACCCGCCGAACTCAGTGGAGTTCATGATACGTTTCATGTGTCCAACCTCAAAAAGTGCTTATCTGACGAAACGATGATTTTGCCGTCGGAAGAGATTCACGTCGACAAACAGCTGCACTTCGTAGAAGAACCTATAGCAGTAACCGATTGGAAAGAACAAAAGTTACGCAGAAGCAGAATGAAGTTAGTAAAGGTTCAATGGAACTCGAGGCGTGGGCCTGAATTCACTTGGGAAAGAGAAGACCAGATGCGCCAGAAATACCCACACCTCTTTCAGAACATGGCTTCTGCCAGCAACGTCTCCTAAATTTCGGGACGAAATTCGCTTAACAGGGGGAGAATGTGACACCCGGTAAATTCCCAATCCCTTAAACCAAGTAATCAACCTAAATATTAGGTAATTTTGTTAGGTGCGCCCTGCGCGAGCGCGCCATGTTAGTCAGCGCGTGCATTTGTTATGTGCGCCCTGCGCGAGCGCGCCATGTTAGTCAGCGCGTGCATTTGTTATGTGCGCCCTGCGCGAGCGCGCCATGTTAGTCAGCGCGTGCATTTGTTATGTGCGCCCTGCGCGAGCGCACCATGTTAAGAACCAGCGTGAGCATATGTTATATGCGCCATGCGCGAATGTTTTGGCTTTATGTTTTCATGTAACTTAACGTTATGTTGTCTATGGGTTGACCATCCCGCATGATGCTAAGGCGGGTGCATCCTAAATCGTTTATGCGCGTGCGTAAGGGAACTAACCTCCCCGCATGGCGGGAACATTGAGAGCTAGTTTGTCTGAAGCTCCAAGATGGAATCGACTTCAACATGACTGATCACTATGTTGAAATACCAAGACCACCTGGAGAATCTACAAATGAAACTCAATATCCCCAACTGCGAGAAGGTTACGCACCTACCCGCAGCAAAGAAATGTCCTTCACGCAGAAAGCTATGCGCACAAAGTGATGCGCACAGAACACTTAGTCTATTCTCCAGACATAAGGAGATTACTCCCGCCCAAAAGGAAACAGTAGCGTGTTTCAGAGATTTTCCACTTTTTACTGTACACTGACAAAAGTACCTGAAAAAGCACACTGTAACATGAAAAGTCAACTGTCAGCCACCCTATTCTCACCAACCACAGACCTGCATGTCCTGTCCAAATCAAATCAAGATCTTTTGTCCACTCCTCCACTTTTAAATAAATAATAAACAATAACAATTTCCATACTTTATCATCATTACCCCTAGATATGAAAAGATTACAATCCCCTAAAGCAAGGGATTGTGTTCCCTTGAGTTTGCCTATAAATATGTAACCTAAATTATCACCCAAAACACACTCCAAAGAACTGCAAACTTGCACTAATCCTCCCCCAAGCATCCGTTGTTTTCATTTCCGATCCTGTTACTAGGTAAGCCGAGAATATAACCTTGAGATCTACTTTCCAACCCTTATATTCTCCTATTTCTTGATCTTAATATATATACTTCTTGTTATTTAATCGTATTCTAGACCTTCAATTCCGAGGCCAACACCAAGAAAACCCGAATCTCGATTTAATCCCTTAACAAGAACCACAGGTGAGTCTCACAGCCCCTATTTTCACTGTTTTCACTATTTTTAAACTGTTTTCGGGGCGAGGGACACGTACTTAAATAATGTTTTATCATGGTATAATTACAAGCTACGCAAGCGATTATGTGTTTAAGTTATGTTTCATGATGAGCAATGCAAACGGTTATCTAAGGTTTTCGATGTATGTGCGCTAGAACTCGAGTAAGTGATCACTTTACCATTGGAACTCTAAGGGTAGGGACTGCTGGTTTGATCCACCCACTCGTAGGGGTCGCACCTCTTTGCATGGACGAGTGCCTAGTATGGTCATGGGGCAGTACTATGGGTTTGAGCCCGCTCGTAGGGGTCGCGCCTCTTTGCATGGACGAGCGCCTTGTTTTCCGGCACAACGTCCGCGCGTAACCCGCGGGACGGAATTATTGATTTGCTCGTAGTGGCAGCGCCACTTTGCATGGAAGAGCACATTTTTCCTGAAACGTTCGCGCGTAACCCGCGGGACGGTATTACTTATTTTAGCTCGTAGTGGCAGCGCCACTTTGCATAGACGAGCACAGTTCCTAGAAGTGTTCGCGCGTAACCCGCGGAACGATTTTATCAGAATATGTTGATAGAACTATGTTTTACCAAGCATGTGTCTTAATGATGCTATCAGAATTATGTTTCAGAATGATTTGTATCAAGATTATGATGCAATACGATTTATCAAGTTACTAAGACTTGTGAACTCACTCAGTTTATACTGATTCAAATGTTTTTACGTGTCTTTCAGGAGATAACTAGGTAGCGCATGGAGTCACACTTAGAGCACCTCACGCTGAACATCTAAAACTAGCTTTTTGGAAGATTTTAGTTCTATCCCTTCGATGCGCGTGGTTGTTCCCGCCGCGCAAGGGGATATGGCGTGGAAATCTTCAACAGTTTTTATACTTGGATGTTTTTATGTAATTTTTAATCAATGTAATGTATTTGTATTAAACTTTTCATGCGCAATGAAAATCTTTGAATGTTTGCAATGGCCCGTGCTTAATTATCAATCCCCACTCGTGCGCGCCCGGCTGTTTCCGCCGCTCAGGGCCGGGTGTGACAGGTACTTCTTGGCTTCATCCTTCCACGCAGGAGTGTAGAATATCTTCTTATCGTTCAGTACCTGCAAATCAGCTTGAGACAAATTAACCAAGTGCACGGGATCATACACTCTGAGAATCTCCATTTCGTCCTCATCTTCTATAACAGCTTCAGCTGTCTGACAATCAACGTACCACCACTTGAGATTCTTTAACACGTCTTTGGGCATCATCTTCATCGGCACCTCTTTTAAACACCGAATCGGCTTATACTTCATCACCAACCAAGGCTTACCATCAGCCCTCATTCCTTGTTCCTTATCTTCAACCAACCTTCCTTTCTGAGGCTTTAGAAGTTCAAACTTTTTCTCCTTAATAGCTTCCTTCCATACTATCTTTCCAATTATTCTTGCAATATCATCATCACTCCTATTAATCAATCTCAAACGAGCCAAATCTTTCACCTCACACTCAGGCAAGGTGTTGAGCGATCTCAAAGCTTTCTTAAAATACTGAATTCCATCATAACGCTTAATCACAAACAACTTCAACTGTTCGTCATACAACCAACAGATGATACCTTTCTTGGACTCAGCGTACCCCTTGATGTTGTAACTCTTCATAAATATTTTTGAAACTGCAGGCTTCTTTTTCTTGAAGAACCACTGAGCACAGCCTTCTTTCCATCTCGGCTGTTCTTCCCACTCGGACTCATCTGACACATTTGCATCTTGGCTCACATTCACCTTGTCAACATCTGGAATATCATGTTCTACACCATCATCCACAATCTCCCCTTCTTCTACCTCACTATCAATCTCAATTTGTTCCCCTATCTTTTCAATCTCATCAATTGTTAACACATCATCTCCTAACTCATCATCATTACCCAATGCTTCCTCATCATCTACAACTACCACATTCTCACCACCCGTACCGCCTGACTGACCAGCAGACTCCCCCTGAGATGTGGAAATCCCAAGAGTTTGTTCAGTTTTTGGCAACTCACCACCTGCACCTTCCGATGCATTGGGATCATCTTCTCTGTCTTGCCTCTTTTTGGTTCTCAACTCATCACCCTTGCAGCTCGTCTCCCTCTGAGATGCTAAGAACTATTTTAGAGCATCAAATAGTTTACCGTGTTCAACAAGGAGAGACGATTATAACTGATTCTCTGCCACAAGTCTCTAGATAGCTTGAGTTTGGATGAGATTGATTCTTGACTGTTCAGCAACTACCCGTTCAAGAGCCGCTATCCTCTCAGAATCAGACAAAGTAGCATCAAAATCAAAACGCATGTGAGAAATATCCTGTGCATACGGTGGAGGAATTCCCAAACTAGCTGGTATGTCCGATGTAGACTGAATAGTGACCGTGGGTTGTATCGAAACAGACAACCCCACAGTAGCAACCAGCATTGACTCAACTAACCGTGCAACAACCTCCGATGGAGTAAGAGATGGAGGCGGTAATGAGACAATCTCTGGAGCGGTAAACTGAAACGTGGTTGGAGGAGTACCAAAAGATGACGACGTGGTCACCAAGGGAACACTTGAGGTTATCAGCGCTGTGACAGTTGAAGAAGCAGGAACCATAGTTATACCTGATAACAAGGGCGGAGAAAAATGAACAACCCTCAAACTCTCACAAACTCTTGAACTTTCACCAACCCTTGCCTTCTTTGATCTTCGTACCAAACGATACAAATCCTCCTCAAAATCTGATTCACTATCATTTGAGCTTTCTTTCTCTTTCCATGAATCCTTTTTTGTCTGGCGAGGATTTGTTGTGTTTCAATGATATCATCAGTGGATGAATCAGAGTCAGTTCTCTCAGAGTCCGCCACAGATGTAGCGACCATGGACACATTCACACCAGACGCCTCAGCTACTGAGGCTTGAACCTCAGCAGCTGGATCAATTCGTTCCATGTTAAAGAACCCTTTCCCTCCAAAGGCAAATTCAAGGTCAACCTGTTCTTCCGGAGCTGCAACCGGATCAGCAGTCGATGCTTTCTGTACCATATGTGGTTGTTGAACCACAGGAGGTGGTTGAGGAACATCGGCCTGTTGCGGTGCCGGATCAAGAAATTCATCACCAGGAGGAGCAACATATGCAGGATTCACCAAGTAACCAAACAGGGCAGTGTGCCTCGGACGAAGTTCTGGTTTGCTACGAGCACTCGATGACCTGCATTGCGCAAAAATCCTCTTACTCACACTTTCAACATAACGGATAGGACGTCGTTGAGGCAAAGTAGGAGCTACGTGATTCAGAATCATCTGTAGGAATCTCGGATACATCAAAAATCTTTCCCTAGCAACCGTGCGTCTCTGACGATCAATCTCATAAAAAATCATCTGACTAAAGTTGTAAGGCTTGTTATAAGTCAACGCGGTCATAGTTGATTGCATTTTTGCACCCATACCATCTGTACCAGCTTTGCGACCGGACATGCATACTATCATCACGTGCATAAGAAACCGCCACTGATCTAACAAAAATCCTTTTCGCATCTGAGAGTCTCCCAACGGACCAGAATACCCCATACGCAGAAACGCATCATTTCTGAATCTAGCCGGAAAGTCTGTGGGATCCTCAGTCGTCTCATTCCCAAATTGTAAGGCTACCCTTATTTGATCTGCCGAGAACTGTACCTCCTATTCATTAACCGTAGCTCGCATCACCGGCGGGTCGACACGACAATCATATTCAATTGTGTTTAAAAAATCTTCAACGTTCGGTAGTGATATCGGAAGAGTAGTAGTGATTGCATGAAAGATGCTTGAGCGTAAGAGGAACGAAATGATCTCACGGTAATCGTCACTTCCTCGAGCATCCGGATCTAAGGTAATATACATGTTGTGACCCGGGAAAAACTGTCTGTTATTATCTCCACCTTCATCACCACCAGCGCCACCAGCACCTGCCACAGCAGCCATATCTGCACAACAAACGGTCTAAGTCAGATAATCGGCTTAACAGGTCATAACTTCGCCCTTTACCATAGGTGAAGTTATGATGTAATTGATTGTGAACTTCGCGTTAAAAATAACTTCGCCTAAGTCTGAACACAGAGACTAACAAAACCAGTACACTTAATCAATATTCTCTTGAACAGGCGAAGTTAATCATATGGTGAAGTTGAGTACAACTTCGCCTAAACCCTAACTTCGCCTCATAATCGGCGTATCACGATTGACCCATTTGTGGTTTTGTTTGTCCGATTTTGAGAATGAAAATATGAAAGAGGTAGTTCAATTGAGATCTAGATAACCAAAACTTGTTACTAAACACTGTAAAAATGAATTGTTAAACGAGGGTTTAGTAAGACCACAAACCGAATCATCGTGATACCGATGATCCCCATATAAAACTAATTACGGGTTACAAGGATCCTACAAACCTTAATCACGTACAAGAAGTAGATTATAATGTGGGTTTCGAGTGAATGTCGACAGTATAAGTTCGCCGAGAGTTATAAGTTGAAAAAAGTTTGACACGTTTGACCAACAAATCCCCTTTTATAGTTTAGAGAAACCCCAGAGGAGAAGTTATGTGAACTTCGCCTTCAAAATAACTTCGCCTAAGTCAACCAAGTAGTCAACTTCTCCTATTAGATAACTTCGCCCGAAATAATTGTTAAACAAAAACATATATGTCTGACCAAAGGGCAACTGACTTTTAAAATCCTTGCAAAACAGATGTAAACAAAACGATCAAAGAACCAAGTATCCAAGTGTTATAAAAGTAAACCATAAAGCGAAATGCATAACGAAAATTTGAGTAATAAAATAAACGGGATCAAATTTCAGTCTTGACGAGAACCTGCATGTTTTAGAGAAGATCCGAATAGGAATCATACTAATTAAGTGGCTGTCACATAGATCCATGTTCAGCGGTATTATGACATAAAGAAACAGGTTGTAAGCATGTATAAGACTTAGTATGGTTTTCATCGCTTCTGTGATACGGATTAGGTTCAATTAAGCTCAAAATTTAGATGGACATCACATGAGAGATTGTGATGCCTCCTATCTATTCTCAAAGCGTATTTGGCTTTCCCCAAGTCACCCCGAGTTGACTTCGACCCGTAGTGTCTGATTAAACAATGAGCACAAATCTATCTTTAGAGTCTTCTTGCCATTTTTTCTTATGCTTGAAGTATTCTTTCTTGCCTCTTTCTAGATATTTGAAACAACTTAAGCTTCAGAAGGCTTAATAATATACATATTTTTATACAAATAAGAACATTAATACAACTCCAAATTGTAGACAACTGCAAGTCCCGAATCTGGATCACTACAGGTACTTAACACTCTCTTCGCGGGAATCAGAACACTCACGGGCTCGTGTATGACTGGGTAATCACTTTTCTGCCTATCATTCAGAAAGATGTATATGGAGACATGCACAACTCAAAATGGTTTTCCACATTAAATCGAGGATATTTAGTTTGTATCACTTCTACTTTTACGCACCATAGAAAGCTACCATAACTACAATGAATGTTCTAGAATCTTTTAGGCCTAATAACTTCACCAGTTGAGCACACAAAATCAGTTGTTCTATAACTTTCCAAGGTTGGATCAATTTTCATTTTAACACCGTATTGAAACTTCTTACGAAGTAATAGACTTGAAAAATTATATCATCCCCCTAAAAAAAATTTTAAATCCTATCGCCCCGATCAAGTCAAAGTCTTCAGGTAAACGGCTATCCTGAAGATCCAATGGATCAGCTGGACTGACCACATACGAGTATGTGTCCGTCTAATTAAGTATGAATGACTATTTTTTAGTGAAAGAATAAAAACCCATCATAAACCGCCCCGGTCACTTTCAGTCATCTGGCTAATGGCTATCCTCATAATCTACAAGTAGAAGTAAGGACCAAACATATCCGAGGATATGTCCTTCAAACTTAAGCAACCGACATAATTTTAAGCGATAGTGATGGGTTTTTTTTTAGAAAACAAGGTTACTCGGGATTGATCATCCCATTAAGCTCAACTAGATTTTGAAAACGGGATCGGTCAAAGGCTTTAGTAAAAAGATCGGCAAAACTATCCAAAGAATCAACCTTTTCAAGCACAATTAATTTCTTCTCAGCACAATCCCGTATAAAATGATGACGAATGTCAATATGTTTAGTTTTACTGTGTTTAACGGGATTGTTAGTTACTGAGATTGCAGCAGTGTTATCAATGCAAATAGGAGTTTGAGTGAAATTCAGACCATAATCACGCAATTGCTGTTGTATCCATAAAACCTGGGAGCAGCAGTTTGATGCTGCCATGTACTCTGCTTCGCAGGTGGAAATGGCTACTGAGGTCTGCTTCTTGCACTGTCACGACACCAATCTTCCTCCAAGAAACTGACATCCACCGGTTGTTGACTTCCTGTTTTGATTGCAACCTCCATAGTCAGAATCTGTGTAAGCTACCAAATCCAGTTCTCCCCCTTTCGTGTACCATAATCCCAACTTAGGCTTGCCTTTGAGATACCACAAGATTCTCTTCGCTTCCTTCATGTGAGATTCCTTCGGGTTTGCCTGAAAACGAGCACAAAGACAAACTGCAAACATAATGTCAGGTCTAGATGCGGTTAGATACATTAAGGAACCTATGATTGCTCGATATTGAGTGGGATCCACATCTTCATCACTGTCGGAATCAGCACCCAGTTTGTGGTTGACGCAGATTGGAGTGTCAAATGGGGTACTATCATCCATCTTGAAGCGTTTGAGCACATCATGGACATATTTCGTTTGATGAATAAACATGCCATCTTTCTTCTGATCTACCTTCAATCCCAAAAAGAAAGTTAATTCGCCCATGGCGCTCATCTCAAACCTCTTCTTCATGACCGCTTCAAATTCCTGACACATAGTGACTTTTGATGCAGCAAAAATGATGTCGTCCACATAAACCTGAACGAGAAGAAACTCTCCCCCTTTTTTCCAGGCACGAGGAGCCTGATGTAACCCATATAATGCTTTACTCAGTTTGTACACATGATCAGGAAAATCTGGGTCAGGGAAACCCGAGGGTTGTTCAACATATACCACCTCATCGACTTTACCATAAAGAAATGTGCTTTTCACATCTAACTGGAACACTTTCATCTCTTTGTGTGCAGCATACGCCAAAAACAGTTGGATTGCCTCCAATCTCGCTACAGGAGCAAACACTTCATTGTAATCGACCCCTTCCTGCTGATTAAACCCTTTCACTACCAATCTTGCCTTGTTACGTATGATTATCCCCTTCTCATCTTTTACATTTAAATACCCACTTTGTACCGATAGCGTTCACTTTATGCGGTTTTTCAACTAATTGCCATACTTCCATCTTCTCAAACTGTGCCAGTTCTTTCTGCATGGCTTCAACCCACGAGCTATCCTTCAGTGCCATTTGATAATTCTTTGGTTCAATCTGGCTGATGAAGCAGGAGTACAAGCATTCATTTATAATACTCGTATCTTTAATGCTTGCATAAACACATGTGCGTTCATCCAAACTTCTTCTAGTACGTACACCATCAGAAGGATTACCGATCACATTTTCCAAATGATGATTCTTGTGAATTTTGATGGAATGGATCGGACTGACTTCCAGATAATTCTCAAGATTTGTGGCAAGTTCATCAGTATGAGACTGATGATGAGTGTGAAATGGATTAAAGAATTCATCTTCCTTCGAGACAGCAGGAGTTTCGACTGCATTTGACGAAGTTGGTTGGTTTTCATCATATTGTGGACGTTGCATAATGGTCTCCTCCTCGTCATACAGTATTTGTGAGGCCATTTTCTCATCAGTGTCTGCAAAATCCAAGTAAGGCACATTAAAAGATTTGAATAGCTTATCATAGTCGAAAGCCTCTGCCGGTCCCATGCTAGGCCTTGGTGATTTGTAACTAGTAATGTCAGTGTTACATATCACCTCAACCTTGCTGTTCGATAGATTAAAGACTCTTCTGTTGGGTGTCCCAACAACATAGCCAACTAAAATACCTTCGTCAACTTTCTCACCAAATTTAGAGTTAGTCTTTAATATCGAACATGGGGACCCAAAAGGTTCAAGACCTTTCAAGTTAGGCTTTCTACCATGCATAAGTTCATAACATGTTTTATTTAATCTTTTAACAGTTAAAACTCGATTAAGGATGTAACAAGCTGTAGCCACAGCTTCAGCCCAGAACACCACGGGAAGTTTAGCATCTTCCAGCATGGTCCTGGCGCCTTCGATTAGAGTTCCATTCTTCCTTTCAGCTACTCCATTTTTTTGTGGAGTATATGGGGCACTGTACTGATGCTCTATCCCTTTCTGTAGACAAAACATCTCCATCTGATAGTTCTTGAATTCTGTCCCATTATCACTCCTGATGTACTTAACCTTCCTCCCAATAATATTTTCCACCTTGGTAATCAAGTTAATTACCAACTGAACTGTCTCATCCTTTGTCTTCAGAAAATATACCCAAGAGTATCGAGAGTAATCATCGGTTACAACCAAGCAGTATGAAGTTCCTCCTAGACTCTTTACATTCACAGGACCAAAGAGATCCATGTGAAGTAGGTCTAGGGTGATGACAATTGAGTTAACCTTCTTGGAGTGATGAGGCTTTTTGTGTTGCTTTCCTTTCTTGCATGATACACATTGGTCATCAAAATTGAAGTTCTTCAAAGGAACCCCTAGCACCAACCCATTCCTGACTATGTAGTTCATCTTGCGAAGATGTATATGACCCATTCTTCGATGCCACAATTCTGACTCAGACTCAGTTGCCTTTGACAGAAGACATGACTCTTCTGTTTTCATCTCAGTTGACCTCATATCCATTACATACGTGTTCTTTTCTCTTGGAGCTTTCATCACAACCCAGGCCTCTGGTATCTTGAAACCAGGATAAAGAACGAGTGTTTCATCTTTAGTAAAATGCACCGTGTATTCTTTTCACAAATCTGAGATACACTCAACAAGTTATGCTTCAACTCTTCCATAAAATTCACCTTCTCTAACTTTATTCTTCCATTTGTCACAGTTCCAATACCACTGATTCTTCCTCCACTTTCTCCAGCGAAACTAACCCTTCCTCCTTGAACAGATTTTCAGTCACGTAACAATTTCTTGTTACCAGTCATGTGCCGGGAACAACCACTGTCAAGAACCCACATATTGTTTACAGCCCTGTTTGAATGTTCCTGCATAAATAAAGAAATAGATTAAAATCTGGGGACCCAAGACCAATCTGTTGTCCGGCATCCAGTACCTTGGTTGCCCGAAGTCAGTTTGAGGATGGTTTCTGTAAGTTCTGAACGGAAACCTTCTAGAGGACTGGCTATGAGGCCATCCAAACCTTCGTGAATTAACTGAATTATAATTGTTGGTTTGGTAGTTTACTGGGAAAAAACGAGACTGATTTCTTTGAAATCTTGGATTAGTCCAATGATTGAAATTTGGTGTGTTCACATTCTTACCAGCATCACAATTAGTATTCATTTTATTCTCAGTTTTCGAAGGCCTCATACCTCTAAATTTTCTCTGTTTTAGAGGACAATCAGCTACAAGGTGTCCTACTTTATTGCATCTGAAACAACTTCTGTTTTGAACTTTCGTCTTAACAGTTGTTGCAGATGTCGAGGTTGCGTTACTACCCGTTTGTCTAACATATGGTGGGACGAACGGATTTAGGGAAGATTTCTTTTCATCGGGCTTATATTCCTCCCCACGTGTCAGTAACACAACCTCTTCTTTTATCTCACCCAATTCGGATGACTTGTCCGAATTTGATGAGACAGAGCTAGGGACAAAAATCGCAACATTAGAACTTGACTTACTCGTTTCGCTCTTATTAACTTCAGTTTCTTTTGTAGAAACTTTGATTGGAACTGTCTGACTAATCTCAACATTCGCAAATTGCTGATCACTAGGATCATAAGTATAGTTATTGTTGTACGGTGGTGGAACTTCAGAAAATCCAATTCCCCCTTTGTTAACCAGGGAACGTTGAATACTTATGATGTGATCTAGCATTGCTGAAGAATTTCTAAATTGTTCAATTTTTCTGTTTAGTTCCACCACTTTTACCTGGTAATCAGCTATCTGTTTATCTTTTTCAACAATTAGTTTGGTCGTTTCTTCTAACACTTCATAACTAAGATCAATTACTTGTATTTTTTCAGCTAGACTGGCTTTCAGACTTCTGATATCCTTTTAACTAGCTTTTATTTTTACCGAGTAACTATTTTCTTTAGTTTTAGAGTAGTGACGCTCTTCTTTCAGGTTTTTAAATTGAGTATCCAAACTAACAAACTGATCAGTTAATGTTTTTAATTGTTCAGACAGATTTTCACATTTTTCACAATGAAGTTCAGAACTTACCTCAGAGAGCTGATCGTTCACTTCGGCCATATATGCCTGATCTTCTCCCGTCTCTCTCTCATTTCCTCCAGTTTCGATGTTTACCAAATTAGCCTGTTCGAACACTTCCTCAACTTGTATATTCCTGTTGTATCCACCATTCTGTCGAGATACCATAGCCCTATTTTCACTACCACCCCCATTCTGTTGTGCAGGCCTGTTCTGACTTCGTTCGACTCTCTCATTTGTACATTCCTTAGCAAAGTGTCCATTTTGTTGATAGTTGTAACATCGAACCTTTGATTTATCAAACCCTGGTCTTTCTCCAACGAAATTTCTACCCGTTTTCTTCATGAATCTCTTTACCCTTCTTACTATCATAGCCATCTGCCATTGCAGATCCATCTCTTCCAAATCATCAGCATCGATCTGATCATAGTCTTCATCCAAAGTTGCAGGGTCTACTATTTTACCTTTGATATAGTTCTCATAAGATGCAATGAAAGATGCATAGAGGGCAAACTGTTGTTCAGAAGATTTCACACTCATAGGCATCTGTGAGTAGTTATTGTTTGGAGCATTGGATGAGAAATTTCCAGTTGTAGTTTGAGGCTTTGAGGAATTACTCCCTCCTGCTACTAAACATACGTCACCATCCATATTGAGAATCACATGACCATTTGGAGTGGATTTTGATTCCCCCTTAGAGTAGTAGGCAGTGGATTCTAATTTTGAACTTGAGCTCGGAGTGACTTTAGCACCATACATTCCCGGATCCTGAACCTGATCAGTTGGTGTCTCCTTTCGAACCATGTTAAGTTCAAAATTTCGTAACTTATTGACCACTGTTTCCAAATCAATCTTGTCAAAATCTTTATCTTCTCTCATCAGTACAGTGTACATTTCCCATTTCGGTGGAAGAGCATCAAGAAGTTTCTCTACTACCTCTTCTTCCTTGTATTCAATGGAGTAATTATTTAGTTCGGTCATCAAATGATAATATCGTGTGATGATATCATCAAGTAATTCATTTTTCAAATACTTGAATACAGAGAATTGGGTTTTTAGCAGCTTTGTCTTGGAAGTACGTATCCCTACATTACCTTCATATCTATTTTCTAGTGCTTCCTATAGCTCTCTAGCAGTTTTGTATTTCTTGAAGGTATGAAGAATCTCTTGTGGAAGAGCCATTGTTATAGCTGCATGAGCTTTACTCTCTGCCTCATACATTTTCTTTTCTTCCTCTTCCATCTTACTGTACTTCTTAATCTATTCACGACCTTCAAACATGGATGTTGGTGGAATGTACCCGTCTTGAATGAAAACCCACATCTTAGCATCTTGATACTTCACATACTGTTCAAAACAATCTTTCCATGCAACGAAATCGGTACCCTTAAGCAGTTTTGGAGCTTTAGTTGCTGAACCGGCTTCAACCTCCATCTTTACCAGTTCTGTGATGTTTATTGAAGTCGTAGTTGAAAGAAACAAGACTCAAACCCCCTTTTTTTATAATAACCTTCTGTGAACAGTGAGCAAATAGCGAAGTTGATATAACTTCGCTTGAAACTTAAGTTCGCTTAACAACTTTGCTAGCCTGACAACTTCGCCTGCTTCTTAACTTCGCCAATCACTTAACTTCTCAGCTAATCAACTTCGCCAAACCTATATCTTCGCTTAAACCTACGTTTTGTGGCGGAAACTTCGCTTGACGAACAATGAGGTTTTGCAGGATTTGTTAGGTTGATTGCAATGGACGCGAGGGTGTTTCTAGGGAGTATTTGATGGGGGAAGATGGGCAAAAGACAAAAACAAGGTATTTCAACGTAAACTCTTTCCGGATTGGTCAAGCGGAACGATCTTAACACCCGTGTGATAATCCCGAACCACACAATCACGAGCAAATGCTCTGATACCAATTGTAGGTTCCCAGCCGGATCTACACAGGAGTATCTCGTAACACGAGGGTGCGAAATCCCCACGTAATACGATACGAGTGTCAATACAATTAGTACGTTGAATTGGTAAAACAAACACACTGCATAATACTGTAAACATGATGTATTTCTATTGCCAACACGTGATGCACAAAATCACCAAAAACACGTACTGAAAAAAAACTCAACCTAAAACCCGAAGTTGAGGTTTAAATAGACCTCGACAACTTCGCCTACAAGCTAGACAAAGTTGTCATAACTTCGCTTGGCCCCCAAGTTGCTTATACATACCAGCGAACTTACATAATCAACAGTATTCGACACGTAACAAACAAACTAAACAATTACAGACACAGACAAAACACAAGATACTGAACTACTGACATTATGCACCAACATGGATGATCTGGGTTTGGTTCACTTATAATAGGCACATCAGGAACACCTGGAATCCTTTCACCTGGCATCAATGTCTGCAGTGGGACTGCCCTGATTGGACTATCTTCATTATCAGGAGTTTCCACATAGCACTTATTCTTTTCATCCCACTTGCCTTTTTTCTTGGATCTTTCATATTCAGACTGTTCAGATGCCCTCTTTCTTCTCATGTAGGTCTTAGAAAAGCTATTGACTTTCTCAACAAATTGTTCATGTAGTTTTGAAAGTCTTTCTTGTTTCTGTTTAAGTGTTTCATGAGATTGAGTCACATTTTCCCTTTCTGGCCAGCTATCAGTTGGATTTTTCCTTATATCTTCTCACTTGCTCAGCCCATTTCTTGGCAGCCATTGAAGCCATAGACTCACCAATCTCTTCTTCAGCCATCATTTCTGTATTCAAATTGATTGGTTCAAGAGTGTCATTAGAAAGGGAAGTGATCATGAGAAATACAAAGGAAAGGTTTGGTGTAAGAAATGTGATTAGTATGGTCATCACACAGACTCTTGCAATGAAAGACTCAAATTCAAGCCCTTTCATGTCCCTAATGAAACAAAGTATGGACAAGACTTTATTATGTACAAGCAAAAGTATGATTAATACCTGGGAAAGGGAAAGGTTTGTGAGAAGGAAGATTTGAATGAAGAAAGCCAGAAGCCATCAGTAAAAGGCAAGAAACATGTGGCTGAACAAGCCAAAAGGAGTAAATCTCCTATGAAGCATGAGAAAGATGTCAAGAAAAACTTTCAGCCCTTGAGAATAACTCCTAAAAGGGATACACAATCTGTCAAATCTGATAGTTCTCAAGGATCACCAAACAGTGAAAAGACAAGAATCAGAGGTGTCTTTCCTAGAAAGAAACCAACGGAACTTACTGGTGATGAAATGCTTCTAATGAAACATGGGTTTAAACCTGAAGGGTTCCTTTGGAAATCTAAGGCTGAAACTAAGGTTGAGACAATTGCTGATGTAAGAGATTATTCAAAAAAGAAAGATTATGTGATAAAAGAGTATGACACTACATCAGTAGAATGCCAGAGCTCAACATAATTTGTTAAAACCCCAAGAGAGTGTGGTTATGAGACAGACAATTCAGACAACATAGAAGTTACTCATGAAGATCCTGAACTAACAACACTCACTTCCCAAGCTGCCACTGAAACTGAAGTTGATGAGTTACAAGCTGAAATAGCTTGCACTTCATCACTCAACTGATCAAAATTTTCTTTTGTGCAGGAACATTCCACACCTCTGAATGACATATGGTATATGGATAGTGGTTGTTCTAGGCACATGACTTGTGACAAAAGATCACTTGTCAATTATGAAGAAAAGTTTGAAGGTCCTGTAGCTTTTGGGAGTAGTGAAAATGGTGGAAATATTGTTGGCAAAGGAATCTTAACAAATGGAAAAGTTTCATTTGATAATGTATTTCATGTTGAGGGTCTACAGTATAATCTGCTGAGCATATAACAAATGTGTGATAAGGGGTACAAAGTCAGTTTTGATGATTCACATTGTTTCATCCTAAAACCTGAGTTTGTAATCCCACCTGAAATGATTATGATGATGGCACCAAGAAATGGCAATCTATATGAATTGAACATGAAAGAAGCTGTTTCAAGGGGAGGTGCATGTTTTGTGTCCAAAGCCACTGAAAATGAGTCAAAATTGTGGCATAGGAAACTGTTTCAAGTAAACTTAAAGAACATGAATAGACTTGTCAAATGTGAGCATGTAATTGGCTTACCTACAAGAGAATTCAAATTGGAAGATCATTGTAGTTCATGCCAAAAAGGAAAGCAACACAAATCTTCTCATAAGACAAAGCTCATCAATTCAATTGATCAAGTACTTGAATTACTTCACATGGATCTCTTTGGTCCTATGAGTGTGCCAAGTATAGGAAAGAAAAGATATTGTCTTGTGATCATTGATGACTATTCAAGATATACTTGGGTTTATTTCCTAAGTACCAAAGATGAGACTGCAGAGTTGATTAAGGGATGTGTAACAATGATTGAGAACAAACTGAATAAGAAAGTTAAAATGATGAGAAGTGACAATGGTACAGAGTTCAAAAATGGAGTTATGGACGAATTTTGTGTAAGTAAAGGAATCATTCAACAATTCTCAGATCCTAGAACTCCTGAACAAAATGGTGTTGCAGAAAGAAGGAATAGAACTTTGATTGAAGCTGCAAGAACCATGTTAGCAGATGCTAATTTACCTGTTACATTTTGGGCTGAAGCCATAAATTCAGCCTGCTATGTTCAGAACATCGTACTTGTCAACAAAAGGCATAACAAAACTCCTTATGAAATATTCCACAATTGAAAGCCTTATATCAAGTTTTTCAAGCCCTTTGGATGCAAATGTTTTCTTCTAAACACAAGGGATTATTTGAACAAGTTTCAAACAAAATCCCTAGATTGTTTCTTTGTTGGATATTCTACACACTCAAAAGCATACAGAGTATATGTGAAAGACCATTTGAGTGTTATAGAATCATCTGACATCATCTTTAATGAGAATCAATTCAACACAGTTGATGGTGCAGCATGGCTGTTTGATCATGAGAAGTTGATAAGGTCTTTCAAGATTATCCTGAAGACTTTGATGACTCATTTTACAAGACCAGTGTAGTTGAAGAGAAAAGGAAGAAACCATTGGACTTAGAATAGTTGTGGAAAAAGGTTGCTAGAAAAGAAAAGAAATATACTTTTTGTGAAGAATTCCTCAAGTGATATTGTTGAACAAGTTCAAGAAAATAATCAAGAAAACAATCACAGTCCTGAACAAGATCATCCATATATCAATCAAGACAATCAAGAAGTACAGAATGATCAAACTCAGAATGAGGGAAACACAAGTAACCAAGCAAATGAAGAAGAAGTTGTATCTATTGCAAGGTTTCAAGATCTGTTTCAAAGACTGAACTTAGGAAATAATGGTGCATCTACTTCAGGACAAAATAATGAAGAAACACCATAATTTCATGATGCAGAAACTGATTTGATCATTGAAGAACAAGATCTAAATGAATCAAATTTTGACACACATATGTCTGCAGATATGATTGTTCAAACTCTTTATGTAGAAAAGAATCATCCTTCTGAAAACATCATTGGAGATTTGCATGAAAGAGTCACAAGAAGTCATTCTGAAATTGCAAACATCTGTCTTTACTCCTGCTTTCTACCCTAAATAGAGCCAAAGAACATTGCTCAAGCACTAAAATACAATAGTTGGGTGGAAGCAATGCAGGATGAACTGGCACAGTTTAGAGATTTACATGTGTAGGATCTTGTTGATAGGCCAATAGACAGATATGCAATTGGAACTAAATGGGTTTTTAGAAACAAAAGGGATGAGAGGGGTTTGGTGATTAAGAATAAAGCTAGGCATGTGGCACTAGGATGCCTTCAGGAAGAAGGAATAGACTTTGAGGAAGTCTTTGCACCAGTTGCAAGACTTGAAGCTATCAGGATCTTTCTTGCATATGCTGCCTCAAAGAATATTAAGGTGTTCCAGCTTGATGTTAAGTTTGCATTCCTAAAAGGAAAGATTGATGAAGAGGTGTATGTTGCTCAACCTCCGGGTTTTGAGGATCCTTTGTATTCAAACAGGGTGTATAAGTTGAATAAAGCCTTATATGGATTGCGTCAAGCTCCTAGAGCTTGGTATGATGAGCTGTCAAATCATCTTCTTGAAAATGGTTTTCAAAGAGGAGCCATTGACAAGACACTCTTCTATAAAAGAAAGGGATCGGATTTGCTTATGTTACAAGTTTATGTGGATGACATCATCTTTGGATCTACAAATGAAAAAATGTGTATGGAGTTGGAAGGGGTAATGAAATCCAAATACAGCATGAGCTCTATGGGAGAAATGAACTTTTTTCTTGGACTACAAGTTCAACAGAAATCTGAAGGGATTTTCATCTACCAAACCAAATATGTGCAGGACATCTTGAATAAGTTCAATTGTCATGAGTACAAAACTGCTTCAACTCTAATGGACACTAAAGAAAAGATGATTGCTGATGAAAAGGGGGAGCCTGTAGATGAACATGAATACAGAGCCAAAATTGGATCCCTGATGTACATTACTGCAACAAGACCAGATATTATGTTTGCTGTATGTATGTATGCAAGATTCCAATCAAATCCAAAAGTCTCCCATATGAATGTTGTGAAGAGAATTTTTAGATATCTGAAGGGAAGACAAGACTTGGGAATTTGGTATCCAAAGAATAAATCTTTTGATCTGATTGCCTACACAGACAGTGATTATGATGGCTGTAACATGAGCAGAAAGTCAACCTCAGGAGGATGTCAAGTTTTGGGTGAAAGGCTAGTGTCATGGCAATGCAAGAAGCAGACTACTGTCTCAATCTCTACTGCAGAAGCTGAATACATTGCTGCATCTGCATGCTGTGCACAAGTTCTATGGATTCAAAATCAGATGCTGGACTATGGTTTGAATTTTCTGAATACCCCTATTCTTATTGATAATACTTCTGCATATTTTACTGTTAAGATTCCAGTTCAACATTCTAAGACTAAGCACATTGAAATCAGACATCACTTCATAAGAAATTGTACTGAAAAATGTTTGATTGAAATGCAAAAAGTTGATACAAGTGATAATTTGGCAGACCTATTCACCAAACCACTTGATAGAACCAGGTTCAACTTTCTTTTGAAAGCCCTGGGAATGATCAACTCTGATGAGATCTGATTAAGGATATGTGCCTAGTTGTGTACCTCTTTGTGCTAACTGATTATATTGTTAGAGGTTGCACTCAATGAATGTTAAGTGAATATCCTTTATTATGTTATTTGATATGTTGACTGCTATGTGCTTTAACTGATTATGAGTGCAAAATTTTGACATGATTGATTTGATTGATGTTTTTGCATGTTTATCAGTTGATGTGCATTTGTGATGTTAGGATGAGTGTTCTTATTATGAATTACTTGTTAATATAAGCTTATCTGACATCACTGCTTAATTGCTTGAATATGTGCTTTATCTGATATTCTGATGTTATTAAGCTAGGATAGACCTTGAAAGTTAGTACTGTCTACTTTTCTTGATGATATTTTGGTTGATTGAGATTTGTTTATGTGTGACAATTGTTTGTGTCAAAATGAGTCTTATGTCAAAATTAAGTGATAAATGAATTTTTCTAATGAATTTTGCATAAACACATTATTTTGGTCAAAACATGAGCAAGTTGATTAATGGTGTTGAGATATGATAATAAGATTATTCAGTTCAGGCTTTAAAGAAGCACAAAAGAGGGATTTTTTTTAGAAAAGTCTCAAGTAGTTGTTTTTGCTGAAAATTATGCCATTTGCCCAGTTGGAAGGACATACACTTGTGTATGTTTGGTCCTAAAATCTCTATAGATTCAAAGGATAGCCATTAACCAGAAAACTAAAAGCATTTGGGGCACTTATAACTTGTTTTCTATTCCTTCACTTAAAACTGTGTCAATAGCTCTGACTTTGAAAAGACATATATTCACATGTATGTTTGGTCCTATTGACCACTTTTGGTCAAACAGGATAGCCATTTACCTGCCAATGAAGAGAAATTGGGGTGATTGAATATTAAACTGAATTTAATTTTAGAAAATGATAGTATATTGACTACTTAGCCAATCATATGGATTTAATAGGCTAAAAGGACCTTAGTATAGTCATTAACATGTATGGTTGCTTTCCTATGATGTGTAAAATCTAAGGTGATATAAACATAATGAATATGCTAATCTTTATGTGGAGATACATAGTTGTCTTTTCATGTCTCAAGATAAATCTCTCCAAATGATAGGCAGAAAAGTGATTATCCAGTCATACACAAGCCTGTTGTTATTTGGTCAACCAAAAATGAAACATCTTTAAATATGACAAAGAACATGCTTTTAGAAAATTTGAGAAAATATCAAAAACAAGGTGAAGAATGAATAAATCAACCAAAAGTTGATAAGTGTTTTAAATATTTTATCAAACAAGAGGGTTACAACAAGAACTACAAAGATGTTGACAAAATCTGTCTCATCTTGAATGAAAGGTCTGTTATTTAACAGTAAGTCCAACGTTCAACCTCTATATATGTTTGAAAATAAAAAATACAAAAAGATCCAATAAGTTCTATCATACAAAAAAAAACAATTTTTGACCAAATACAGGAGGTTGGAGTCAAATTGGGGTGATCCGGGGAAAGCCAAATAAGCTTTGAGAAGAGATATGAGGCATCATAGCACAGTGTTGACCATTAATGTATTATGCTACTAGATGAACCTTAATCATATCACCAAAGAGATGAAATTCATGCTATGTCTAGACCTGCTGTTAACCTATCTATGTTGTCATAATAATGCTGAGAATGAAGTATTGAGAAAGCTACTTAGTCAATATGATCCCATTCTTGAGATCTTTTCAGAAAATTGAAGAAACTGTTTTGAAGAGAAATACAACTGAAATTTGATCTCTAAATGCACCATTTGCTCTTAAACTATGATATTGAATAAAAAAAATATACTCTGACAAGTGGTTTAAGTCAAAAAGTGTTGCATTTTGCCTAAAAAGGTTTGAATATGTATTTTCGGGTAAGTTTTGATGTTTTCAAATCTTCCCGAACACAAAAACAGTTGAATATGTTTGAATATGTACTTTCAGGTAAGATTCGATACCTTTTAACTTTTCCGAGTACACTTAGATAATGTTATCTAAGTTTACTATTTTCGGGCATGCCTTGAAGTATTTGATACTTTTCGGGTAGAGTTACTATTCAAGTCACTCTCCGGGCAAGCCTGATTGTTTATGATTGAATATGTATTTTCAGGTAAGGTTTGTTGCTCTATAACCTTTCTGGGCACACTTAGATACTGTTATCTAAGTTTGTCATTTTCGGGTATGGTTTGATATTTTGAAGTTTCTCGGGTAGACCAAACTGTTTAGTTTAGTTCTCGGGCATACCTGATGTTTGAATATGAGTATCCTAGTAAGCTTAGTGCTAACATAGGATTTTCGGGCAAGCTCTTTGAAATTTTAGACTATAGCACACTTAGATGTTTTATATTTAATTTCATTCCTAGCATGCTCTGTGATATTTGTGTTTATGATTTCTTTGAAATTACAAGTGTTTTCGGGCAAACTTTGTCTTTCCGGCACACTTTATATTCCGGGTACAATATTGTTCCCTCAATATACTTGGTAATTTCAAAAATTTGACTTTCCGAGTACACTGTCTGCTAGATATCATTTCGGGCACACTTTATACTCTATGAAAGTTGTTCGGGTATACTTTGCATAAGAAGGTTGTTCACATTAAACATTCGGAAGGTTGCTCGGGAACACTATGCTTCAAAGTATGCTTGATTGAATGTGTTTCTTATTCTGATATGGTTTATGCTAGATTAAGCTTTCTAGTTTAAATTTAAGAAATTTATACGGGTATCTTAATTGATTCCTAGCAAGGATGTTTATTTGATATTTTATACTTGATTATTTGCTTTGTGATTAAGTTCTCAAGAAATCTAGTATTTCGGGTAAGCCTTCTTCATCATGTCTTGACTTTAAATTACTTAGCTTGACCAAGCAAGGTTTGTAAGTGGAAGGTACCGTGCAAAATTTGTCAATTTAAATAATGAAAATTTTACCAAGCAAGGTTTGACATCTTAACTTTATCGTGTAAGGTTTTAAATGGATAAGATTATTATGTTTGACAGCTAATAACTCACTACCCGAAAAACGCATTTAAAATCCACTTTCAAAAGGTATATAAGAGGGAGTTAGAAATATTATTCAACATTACTTTTCCCTCTCTCCTTCCACTGGAACTGCTTAATCACAAAGAAACCTAAACCGACTTATCACATTCGTTTCTAATCCAAACCCTAATTTTAATCAGCCCTCTAATTCCGACTCGGTAAGCGATAATAATATGTTTTCCGATCACGATTAGACTATAATGGACTTCGATTATGTATTCATATGCTAACACTCTATTTTTTTATGTGTTTAGGTTATAAACTTGTCTAAGAACAGGTTCTTGATGATTCTCTTTCTTCTTCATTTTTATAACTTGAAATTACTTAAAGCTATGAACTTTATGACTAATTTCAGTTTGAATGTGTTTTATTATGTTTTTCAGACATGGCGGATAATAATCAACCGAAGTATCCCTTTGAACAGAAGCATAATTTATGCGCCAGGTTGTAGATTACTCCTGATAATGAGGAGGTGGCGATGATGATTACGTGGTTGTTAAGATCAAATATTCGTTTTGCCTTCACCGAGTGCCCAATCATTTATAGAAATCACTCACTTGATTTCTGGCGCTCAGCAAGACTGTATAATGACATAAATGGTAGAAGGATTGAAGCCACTGTTGCAAGCCATGAAATACATGTAACAAAACAAATGATCAGAAGATGCTTGCAATTACACGATGACGACCACAATCATATAAAATTCAATACTGATCACCTACTGAAGATTTTTGAACAAACTATGGGATACCAGGGGACAATACATGATGGACAATTTCAGAAGGGAATGTTCCCTTTGATATACAGATTTCTGATTCACCATGTGATTCAAGGATTTGCTCCAAGAAAAGGCTCATGGACTCTAATGAGCAGGGATTTGGCAAACACCACAGTTGCAATCATTTATGACCTACCATACAATTTCTGCAAGATGATCTTTGAAGTATTGGTAACAAATTTAAAGAAAGCTGAGAAGGATAGGTTTCTGCAATATCCCAGGTTTCTACAGATAATCTTTAATAGGGAGTTGCATGATTTACCCACCATTGGTATTACCCATATTTTGCAAAATCCCAACACATTCAACCGAATTAAAAATCCGGGAAGTGCAAATAGATATAATCCAAACATTCCGTTTGAGATTTTGCCATGGTTGTTGGACATGACTTGGATATTATGCCAGTTCCTGAGCTGAGCTCAGAGGAGGAAGAGTCGGTTGATGAGTTGGAGGATGAAGATGATGATAATGATGATGGAGATGAAGGAGGGGCTGGAGTAGCCATGGAAGTTGATGAACGTGATCAGGGGGAGCAACCTGAGGAACCAGAACAACCACCTCAAACACCACCACACCAACCTTAACCCACTGACCAATCCATACCATCACTACCACAAACTCCACCACACCAAACCACTCAATCCCCACCTCAAACCTTAACCTTGAGCCAGCCTGAAACATCAACTCATATATCCCCAACACCACAAACACCACCAACCACTAGTCCAATTCATTCAGATCCATTTATTCCAAGCCCACCCCATACACAATCACCACCAGAATCCATTTTCCAAACTCAAACCACAACCCAAGAACAACCTGAACATGAACCTTTCTCTACATCACCACCTACAACCCCACATACTGACACAGACTTATTCCAAAGAAATTTGGACTTGTTGAAAGAAAATGCTGAATTAAAAAAGAGGAATGAGGAGGTGACTATGGAGAATGTGATGTTGATGGATCAGTTGGCCAGAGCTATGATGAAAATTCAAACCCTAGAGCAGGAGGTTGAGAAGACCTCAGCTGACCCAAAATAGAGGAAGAATGTAAATATGTCAACTGACTCTATGGTAAATGTTGAAACTGAGAAGGAAACAGGTATAGAGACTGTGGATGGTTTGAAACTTATTTTGAGTGCATATGATGATGAGGATGAGGATAGTGAGGAAAGGAGAATGGAGGATGATGAATATGAAGCTGATAAATCAGATGTAGGAGAACAAGATTATGATGTCAATGATGAAATAATGAATGTTGCTTGGAGTGAAGAGGAGGCTATTGTAGAGACAATGGATGAGATTGAGAAGACAAATGATGAAGAGATTGTGACTACCATTAATGTGGTCACTAATGTGTTAATAGAAACTCAAATTGATGAAATCAATGAGGGAAATACTGCTACAAAGAGCCTATCACTGAAACTGAACAACATGAAAGCTCCAATAGGGTAGAGTTTGATCCAGAGTTAGAGGCACTTGAAAAGGAAATTAATGAATATCAACAATCTGATGAAGAGGAAGAAGTGCAGAAAAGAATGGATAAAGGAAAAGAAAAATTTACTGAAGAAGAGCCTGTTAAGGCTAATCCTGAGAAAGACATTTTGTTTAGAGATGATGCTGAAGCTTCTGCTGCTGCCAGGAGAGAACATGAAAACATTATGAGAGAACAAGGGACAGAGAAATACTGGCCCAAACCATGGATCCTTTAGAGTTGGCAGAGCAGGAAGCCTTGATCAATCATGCCAATATTGCTAAAGTAATTAATGAAGTAGAGGCTGATGATCAAGATGTGATTGAAGCTTTAATTAAATTGAGAAGAGTTGAGGAAGCAGATAATTACTTAGCTATGGTGGTTAGCATGTTTCAACCACAAAGTCAACCAGAAAAGAAGTCAAATGAAAGTGCTGAACCAATCAATTTGAATACAGAAATGATGGTTGAAGAAGAGATTGGTGAGTCTATTGCTTCAATGGCTACCAAGAAATGGGCTGAGCAAGTGAGAGAAGATATAAGGAAAAACCCAACTGACAGCTGGCTAGAAAGGGAAAATGTGACTTAATCTCATGAAACACTTCAGCAGAAACAAGAAAGACTTTCAAAACTACATGAACAATTTGCTGAGAAAGTCAATAGGTTTGCTAAGACCTACATGAGAAGAAAGAGGGCATCTGAACAGTCTGAACATGAAAGATCCAAGAAGAGAGGCAAGTGGGATGAAAAGAATAAGTGCTATGTGGAAACTCCTGATGATGAAGATAGTCCAATCAGGGCAGTCCCACTGCAGACATTGATGCCAAGTGAAAGGATTCCAGGTGTTCCTGATGTGCCTATTATAAGTGAACCAAACCCAGATCATCCACCCCCTAATGAGCCCAAAATAGATGCAGTTAATGATTCAACTGAGGAGAAGGATGAATCTGATGATAACTATGATGATGATCAAGGAAAAAGTGCTGAGACTGTAAATGTTGAGTCCCCACATGTAACAATGACTGATGAATAAAGGGACAACATTGAGCAAAGTTTGTTAGATGCCAAAATGAAGAATCCTTTGATTGTAAAGTTGAAGGCACTTGGTGTGAGATTTGAAAGTATTGCTCAGATGAATGATGATGAATTGAATAAGAGACTTGAGGAAGAAAATGACAAGATCAAAAGGGCTATGCAACAAAAGAATAGAGATGATCAGAAATACAGAGAATATCTTAGAATTCATGGATATTCAGAAAAAGATCTAACACACTTCAAAGTTGACAAACTTCAAGATCTTTACAACAGTGAAAGAGTAAAGGTGATAGAAAAATGTGTCAAGGAAAATGAAAAGATTGAAGTTCTGAAAAAGAAGTTTGGAGGTATGTGTGGATATCTATTGAAAAAGGGGTTGAAGCCTGATATAGTTGAAAATCTATCAAGAGAGTCAGTGTTGAACCACTACAACAGACTTAAAAGAAAAGAAAAGTTGAAGAGGTTGCAATCTGAAATCTCAACTAAGCAGTCTGAACCATCTGTTGAACAGTCAGGTAAAACTTAGGATGAACAAGAATCTCCTAAGGAGAAAAGAAAGATAATGACTTTAAGGGATAAACAAAAGATTCAAGTTGAAAAGGAAACATCAAAAGAAGTACCTGTTGTTGAAACACCAATCCCAGAGGAATTAAATTCTGAACCAGAAGATGAACCTATAATACCTTGGGAAAATGAAGAAATGATTAAGATATTGAGGGGCATAATGATAAATCAGAGGGGAATGGATGAAGACACTTTTAATGCCTTGGAAAAGGAAAACTTGAAAAAACTTTTCTACATTCAAAAGGCTGACTGGGAAAAGGCTCTAAGGGAATGTGAGAACCCTAGAAGCTTTGTTGATGGAAGGTTTGTACCTGTAGGATTGTCAAACAATCCTGGTTTAGAGAAAATGATGCTTATCCTTAATGAACAAGCAGGACATAACCTTGTTGATCTTACCAACCTTCCACCTGAAATGGTAGAGTCAATATACATCAATACTTTCAATCTGGGGCCTAGAAAACCTAAGAAGTCTATCCCAACTAGGCCCTCTTCTTTAAGGATGAATGCCTCATCAAGTAGATCTGAACCCCAAAGAAAAGCAAGACAACAAACATATGTGGATCTTCCAAGAGAACTCTACTATGATTCTGTCTCTGAATCTCTGAAAGTGATTATGGAAAGCAGACAACTGAGAGACATAGTTGTGAGGAGTGACTTTGCTGAATACACTCACTCAAGAACAACTAGAAAGAATGGCAACACTCAATTTGTATGACTATCAAAACAGAAATAAGATGGCTGGAAGACAAATGAACGATCTCTCAAAATTTTTAAAAGGTGAAGCTAACAAGGGATTCTCATTCCTAAAAGAAAAGAGAAGCTGGAGAACACTTCAACTTCACAGATCAAGGGCAGAAAAGTTAAAGAAAATAGACAGTGCTGAACTGTACTGCATGATGAATGTCAGAGATAGGAATCCTTTGTCAAACATGAACACATGCATCAGTCTTGAAAGAAGAATGACACGCCCCAACTACACAGTTCAAAGGAATGGCATCATAACTGAGATTGAGTACAAAGAAGATGTTGGCCATTATGTGCTAAGAAACTCTGATGGAAGAGTACTGGGGATAATAAAAAAGGATGAAGACTTGACTTATTTGCATGATGAAGATCTGATGGATATAAGGGATTTGGTCAATCCAGAAAGTCACACTCACTACAAAATCCTTGATATCTTTAGGCTGAGAGCTGCATCAGTAATAGTCAACAGAAGACAAGCCGCCCACAATGCAAGGAAAAGACAAGATTCTTAGAATAGGCTTTGTTATGTAATGTCTTCGGAAAGAATTCTGATTATGTAATTTGTTTATGTTTTGATGAATATGTAATTTGACTTTAATTTGATGGGTATTTTTGACTAAGTGTAAGTAACCATAGAAATGTTTTGGGTCAGCTGAGGTGTTCCAATCTAGGGGGAGATTGTTGTGTCAAAAATTTGACCTAAGAGAGATATATGGAAGATTG
The DNA here is from genome assembly GCF_021521415.1 of Bidens hawaiensis. Taxonomy (NCBI): domain Eukaryota; kingdom Viridiplantae; phylum Streptophyta; class Magnoliopsida; order Asterales; family Asteraceae; genus Bidens; species Bidens hawaiensis. The sequence goes on from NW_027492592.1 coordinate 310,024, forward strand.
GAATCTTCTCAACCTCCTCAGAATTCACTAAGTATGGATCCGGGCACACCTTAGACTTCCGAGCAAGCTTTTACTTAGCCGGGCATGATAATTTGTCTATCGGGCAAGGTTATCTTCTAGAATTCTTCTTTAGTGGATATCCGGGCAGGGTTTGCAAATTGGTGTATTACCGGGCAAGGTTCACTAGTTTATGCCAATCCGGGCAAGGATCACTATATCAAGCAAGTCTGCTCTTCATAGCCAAGTATGGTTTACTTCCGAGTAAGCTTTTGGCTAACCAAGCTCATGAAGCCAAATGACTGGAAGACCGAGCAAGGTATTCTTTAATAATACAGTGGTCTAAGTAGGCTTGATGATTTAATGGAATATCTTTAAGTAACATCAGACAAGGTTCAACTCAAGCAAGGAACAGTGCTGTCGAGCACACTTTGCTAATAAGCTATTCTCTAGCAAAGAGTTGAAAGGGACCATTGGAAAACAAGGTTGCTCGTAAGGGTTTGTCGGGCAAAGTCAAGAAGATTGAAGTCTACCCGGTGAGTATTTTACTTGGTGAAATACTCTTCAAGTAAAGTCTACCCGGAAATTGATCCCGGACACACTTCTATGTTACCAAGTTCTAAAGGATGGCAGAGCACACAGCCTACTCGGAAAGTCAATATTGCTGCAAAGCCTACCCGGAAGACATGTTTTACACTTAGAATAATTTTGAATATGTAATTTGAATATGTATTAACATTTGGGGTTTCCAGAAGGAATGACACCTGTCTTAGGATGGCAGGCCTATAAATATAATAATTTAGGGCACGCCTCCTATGGATTTTAGCCTTTACACTTTTCAGATAAGAAAGAATATTTCTTGAAAGTGACGGCTGTCCTAGGATTCGTACGGATAAACTTTCCCTTCAAGAAACCCTAAATCGATTATCCTTTGGTATGATGAACATTATATGAATGCAAATCTTTTGAGTGAATCTTGTGTGTGTTAGATACTTTTGATTATTGTTTAGCAACCACATCGTTTGTTTTGATTCCGCCTTTAACAAACAGTATTCTTTCTAAATATAGCAACCCGTCATGAACTCCCTTGTCGACACATTTATTTGTGTGAGTTATGGCATGATTTGAGTAAGATCTACCTGAAATCGGGGACCTGACAGAAGGATGCGAATTTTTCTTCTGTTTGCCCTTTTTGCAAGCAATACAGTGGTCTGATAACTTAAAATTTTTCAAAGAAACACCTTCAACTAGGTCATTTGCCATTACATAGTTCATCTTACGAACATGAATGTGACCCATTCTACGATGCCATAGAATAGAGTCTTTCTCGGTTGCCTTCGAGACGAAACATGTTTCAACAGATGTTGATACTTTAGAACTCATATTTAAGACATAAATATCATTCGATCGAAGTGATCGCATGATAACCATGTCCTCGGGAATCACATAACCCGGTTTCAAAATCAAACATTCTTTATCGGTAAATATTGTAGTGTATTGCTTGTCACAGATTTGCGACACACTCAATAAATTATGGTCTACCTTGTCGCAGCAATTGACCTTTTCAAAAGTAATATGCCCATTCGAAACATCACCTTTTTGTGTGATCATACCCCCAGAATTCCCAGCAAACGCCACATAACCCCCTTGAATATTTCTCACATTTGTTAATAGGTCGATATTTCCAGTAATATGACGAGAACATCCACTATCCATAATTCAGTTTTCACCAGAAATGGTCTTGGATGTACCCTACACACAAAAGAAAAATGATTAGTTCAAAAAGGAAGCCCAGGCCACAGTCTTGGGCACCTTTTGGTTTTCTTGAGAAACATTAAACTTAGCGAAATTCAACTGTTGTTCAGCAACTTGAGAATAAGTTACAGGCTTCTTAGACTGCCGTCTTAAATAAGCAGCTTGAACGACATTTGAGTTCACATTTTTTCATAACGGTTCAGTTGGAACAAACTTTGGTTTAACGTGACCATAAGTTTCATTCACATGAACAACCTTTCGAGGATTCACGTTTGAGAACATGATGTGAGTACCATTATCATATAACACAGGTCGTTTCAGAATCTCTTTTTCAAAGGTACTGGTTTTGATTGATCTTTGACAAATGGGTGAAGATCCTGAGAACTCTTATGTCCACAGTTTCTCACAACATGACCTTGTTGACCGCAAAGGAAACAGCGTCGCATGTCCACATGGTTGTGTTGAGATTTAGTATTAACTTATGACATAGAAGCATGATGACTCACGTTCTTGGTAAAACTCTTAGCTAAATCATCAGATGACCCCGATTTCTTTCTCAAATAAAAATTTAAGTTAGAACAGTTTGAAAAACTTTGCAAAGTATCTGTTCCAGTCGATTTTACAAACTGAACTTTCTTAGCATGTTTTTAAAACTTGCTTAGCTTTAGTCAAGGGGTCAGATGAAACTGATGTTTTAGCCTGAGCATACTGACGCTCAAGATCTTGAATCTTGGAGGTTTCATTGTGAAAAACACTTGTAATCAGTTTCAGTTTTATGATACTAATTGGAATGTCTTTCTCAGTGAACATCATGTCTATTCCTTTTAATTTAAGCACACGACCTGTGGATGGCTTGGAAACATTCGGATTGATGAAACGCAACAAATCCTCATCAGAAATTTTTGGTTTTAAAAGGTTTCTTAGCTTTCACTGGTTTGACCTTAACATGATTTTCTTGTTTCACCTGAGTTGTGTGCGAACCATACACAGCCTCCTCAAATTCATGAGGTTCACAAAGTATGTGATTAGAACTTGGAATGTTCTTGTTTTTGTGTATTATTTCAGGTTCGAACACATATTCAATGATGACTTTATCAACATTTTTAACAAAGACTTTGTTGCTTTGAACATGAGGTTTCTGAGTTGTAGTTTGGGCTTTAACAGTTTCAGGTTTAACCGGTTTTGCTTTTTCTGAAATCACGAATTCTTTAACAATCACATCCTCTTCTTTTCTAGCAAAAGGATTTGGTTTGTAATCATTCTGAAAAGGTGGTGGAATTTCAACAAAACCTATTCCTTTCTTTGAATCTTTTTGCTGACTAGATACTTCAATTATTTTGTTTAGCAAAAAGGAAGAATTTATGAATTTGCCCAATTTGTTCTTTAACTCAAGAACCTCATTTTCAAGCTCGGTTATCTTTGATCTATGTTTCAAAATTTCTTGGAACTTTTGATCATTGATAGTCATTTTAACCGATAACTCAGCCTTAAGATCATGATTACTTATAGTTAAGGCCTCAATTTTCACTCTTGAATTCATTTGAGAGGTTAAAGATTGCCTATAAGTGTCCTTTAAAGAAACAATCTCTTTTAGCAAATTATCATTTTGGAGTTTTAAGGAATCTATCTTAGGCTTATTGATTTCACAATCGGCACATGAAACATTAACAGATAATTTAGAAGTAGAAGTACTGACCTCATTTTGCTTAGCCGTGTAAGCTGACGTGGTTGAATCACTGATTTTAGCCATACACGCAAAAGTGGTTGGACGCTTTTCGCTTGAATCATCCGAATCAGACTCAGTATCAGCATAAGAAGATAGCTCACTCCCACTTACATTTGATCCAAACATCACCAAATTAGCTTGATTATCATGGCACAACAATCGTTGTGACCAGTCATCGCAATCTAAGTTGGACAACATTGCTTGGGATCCATGATACGACAGTTTGGTTCCAGAAGACTTTCCCGCATCATTTCCACTTTTACCAGATGAATTCTGATCTTGCTTTCTAGGACCAGTGTACTCTTTCTTTGGCTTATCACATTCTTTAGCAAAATGCCCAAACTCTTGACAGTTGTAGCACTTGACTTTTAATTTATCAAACCCCAACTTCTTGTTCGAAGATGGAAGATCTTTACCCGTTCTCTGCATAAACTTTTTCACTTTTCTGACTATCATAGCCATATTCCACTTCAATTCAATCAGTTCCAAATCATCAAGATCAGTTTGATCATAGTCTTCATCAGTCAAATCACTCGTTGCAATTTTACTACTAACCAGATTCTCATATGAAGTCATGAAGGCAGACAAGAAAGCAAAATTTTGTTCGGCCTCCCTCATGTTCACATTCGGTTGTGATGAAAATTGATTTGAAGGTGATGATTTTCCAGAACCTCCAGATGAACCAGAAATACCAGATGATCCAGAATTTCCAGCTGTGTAGAAACAAGCACGTGGATCACTATAGATAGTTGTTGCATTATTACTTGCATTTTATATTAGAAATGCAGTGATAGGAGAATGGTTGAACTTAATGGCCTACTTCCACCATACAATGCAGGATCTTGACTATCTTTTGAAGACTTTTGACATTTAAGATCATATTCTCGTGCCTCGATCTTTTGCATAAATTCCGATGCCGTCAAATCTTCATTGTTGAAATAATTATTCTCTTTCAGAACCATCAAGAAAGTCGAGTAAGAACTCGGTAATGCGCTTTTAATGGTGTCAATCTTATCAATCTCAGAAGTTTCCAACCTCATCTTATCCATCTCAGCGATCAAATGATTAAATCATGTTGTCATCTCTTCAACAATCTCACCCTTAAGTAAGTTAAAGTTTCTAAATTGAAACTTGAGCATAACCTTTTTGCTTTCAGCAGTGTTACCCATACTCCTCATACAAATGTGTTGGAATAAGGAGGCACAAATTTTTATACTACCAACTTGATGAAAGATGTTTTCGGGTAAAGCCATAGTGAGAGTATTATAAGCTTTCGTTTCAATTTCTAAGGCTTTCTTCTCTTAAACGGAATATTGTGAGATAGCTTTAGGTGTGAAACCAATGGTCTCATCCCCAATCATTGGAACACTGTAAACCTCATCTATGCAATATGAACAATCAGGGTGAACTGACTCTAGATGAGCACGGAAACGGGGTTCCCATTTAGCAAAATCGCTAAATTTCATTAAACGTGGACACTTTGAATGTGAACCGATCTCGGTGTCCAGTTGTAACATTTGTTGCATAAGCATATTTTGGGAAGATAATGCATACATACCAGCCATGTTGCTAAATGATAATGTTTTCAAACTCCAAGGGTTAAAAGTTAAAATTATATTAACGAACTGTGAACAGCAGAATTAACGAACTGTAAACAGTGGTTAACGAATCACAACTTAACGAAATGAAAATTTGTTTAGGTAACGAATTAGGAATAGTATCACACGAAGTAAGTTATAACGAACTGTTCTGCGAATTAAGTCAAGTAACGGATTAGATTGACTGTATGGATGAAAGAATCAGATGGTTTTCTTTAACGAATCACTAAGTGTAGACTTAGCGAATTAAGTGACGAATCAGCTACAGTTGATAACGAATTAACTTATAGCGAATCAGGTTGTTACAACGGTTTGTAACAAACTCTGACAATGGTTGCCATGTGGCAAAAAGTTGTTATAATAACCGTTAACGAAATGGACATGTGTAACACAAATTGAGTTACACGAATCAGGAGCGGTAACGAATTGATTCATGAATTAGCTACAAGATTAACGAATCAGGTAGCGAATTGATGAACAGTGTATACGAACTACCAATGTTTTAACGAATCTTCAAACATCAATGAAAATCTTCAAATCTTCATCTGAAATTTCCAGAAATCTGGAAAATGAAGAACACCGATACACAAACTTAAATTTGTTATACTATATCAGTACTTAACCAAATCGTTCTTATAACCGATCAAATCACTGGGAAACACCACGTAAATCCAATTCAACCTCACTCGTAACTCAATTAACCATCAATCAAAACCAATTTGACCAAATTTAATGCCCTGTTTTCGGCCAAAACCAAAACAACACAATTCAATCCAAAACCAATCCGAATTCCAATTCCTATTAACCAAACCTTACCAATACCTTAATAACCTCAAATACAATCCAATCAATCCATATCCAATTCCGAATCAAACTCAATTCGATCCAAACGTAACCCATATATAAACTTATACCAAAATACCAATTAACAGTCCACTAATAACGAGTTAACACTTAAATCAAGAGCAATCGAACACCGAAAGCTCTGATGCCACATGTGATTTCCTTAATCAAACCTCATATCTCAGATCTGATAGAGAATTAATAACGATTATGGATCTAGTTCATTATGCTCTTATACGAATATATATTATTGTTATATATATTAGTTAGTATTAGATATGTGTATGTATAATATGTTAATGAAGCTTGAGAGAAACGAATTGGGCAGAGGTTCGATAATCTAAACTCAAAACTTAAATTAACAGTGGAATAACACCACTATATATAGAAGATGGATCAAGTTCGTTACACATTCCGTAACGAACTAGCCTCCACTTCGTTACATTACAATAAATGAAACAAACATAACGAATCACTCCCTGATTCATTAAACATCCTTAACGAATCAGGAGGGAACATAACTTAAAACTAGTTCGTTAAACATCCTTAAGGACTAGTCGATACTTTAACGAACTACATTAATGTCTTTAATAATTAATACATTAATTAAAATGATAAATACATAAACGATAAATACAAAGACTCGAGACGCAAAACCATGTACTAACAATTCTCCAACCATGTTATGAATCCACCTAGTCATGCATTGAATCCGCCTCTTGTGGTGTGGTTGAACTAGTAAAGGTTAGGTACAACATCACATTAACGTCATGTCATTGTCACGTAGAGAGTGAGTTTTAACTAGTCTAGCTAACTAATTTTTTTTCATAAACGCATAAAATATGATTGGTTGTTAGTGGTGCTAGACCCTTTCTTTTAAGCTCCTTTGGGTGCCATCAAGATAATCGGGAGAGGGGGAAAGGGGCCATGACGCCGAAATTGTTGTGGTTACTGGTTAGCCATGGTTTAACAACTGATGTGGGGGATGCTGCCTCATGTCACCTCCACAAGAACACCCATTCTCTTAATTTAAAAATGACATCTCATCCGTCAAATTGTATCAGTTATTTATTTAATTTTGGTCTGCATGCAATATCCATCAAGGTGGTTGAAGATGCAAATATACAATCACACAAATACGATCAAATAGAACAAAAGTATAAACATTATTTATTATCACAAGGAATATATTAAGAATTGTTTTGGCTTTTTTCTGTTATAAAAACAGGGCGGTTCTAATATACAAGAAGCACTCATTCCGTATGTAAAAAAAAGTATCCAGTTGAACAAGCACATATCTAAATCTGGATAGGCTTGACCGATGTTTCCACAGTATACGGGTCGGGTAACTAACAATACGGTAATACGAGCTTATCGCCACCAGTCCGATGACAGATATTTTCAAAACATACCACCGTGAGCTCGTTACGGGAATGACAAGAGGGAGGGTCTTCCCGTAACCACCCTCCGGCGTGAGAATAAGTACCATTCTAAAGAGAGAAAAGTACTTAAGAAATTGATGAGTTGAGTGAGGTGTGAATACCTATCTTATGATGATGGAGAAGGTATTAATAGCCGAAGGGTTAGGGAATATTATTGTGCATTTGTCCCCCTTCTAGAACATGTTTATTAGTAAAAATATAGACACGTGTCCGCATGTGATAGGGCGAGCTAGCTGGTCATGTGCACGGTTATAACAACCTCGGCAACTGTCCATCTCTAATTGGTTGTTACATCATGTGATTTCCAAGGAAAGATCTTCACGTAAATCTTCTAGAAGGAAGTTAGTTACAACTGATTTGTTGATGTCAGCCTCTAGTCATCCTTGCATTTGGAAGGAATACCATGCGGATGACTTCTGAGGACGTCCTGATCGACCCGCAGACAGTCTCTAGAGTTTATTCTTAATCTTCCTCTGACTTGGGTTATGCGGGTGATGGAAGTGTTTCGCGGGTGACTTCTAAGGAAGTCTTGAATGATCCGCGAGTACTCCATTATGGTATTTGGGTCTTTTCACTGCCCTACCTCTATAAGTCCCCCAGTCCATTATTTCTTCCGCGTGAAGTTTTACGCGTGTGAAATTTTGGACTTAAGATCTTTTATGGGGATTTTTGAATGTTTGCGTGTGTTGTGGAGATATTTATTTTTTTAAAGATAAATATGGAAAAGGACGATGTGACAGTTTACAGGCGCCGTATGGTTGACGTGACGCCTGTGCCGGCTGTCAACTGCACGCTACTGTACCCCCGTTTTCTCTTTTTCAGTTTTCCCGCGTGGCTTGGTGTGTTTTTACTGAGCCTTTCGTTTCTCTCTCCACTGTCACACTCCCATCGCATTAGCTGCGATGGGTATAAATAGGACTCTTGGAGCATCATTTGAATTTTTTTATCACCTTTGTATCTTCATCGTCTCCAATTCTTTCTCTGAATTTCCAGAACTTTGTCATTCATACGCATTTCCTTTCAATCATCACCATCCGCAGAAGCCACAGTTGCACCTGATCAAGGTGTAACATTTCAAGAACCACCGTCTCCTCCACAGACGATTGTTATTCCCGATGGCGTGTCTGGTTCCAAAGGGAAAGAACTAGTTCGAGACGTTGAGGGACCAAAGACGCAAGAGTCTCCGCATACGTCTCTATTTTCTCCTCTGCATTCACCCCCACATTATTCTCGTTCCTCACCTTTGCATCAGTTGGGTGGTGGGGGGATATCCCTGTCTTCTGAGTCCAGAAGATTTCAACCCCCTTCCGACGCTGACTATTATGGGATGGCTAATCCTAGGGAGGACGACCACCTACATATACCACGTTGGACCTTAGTCTAAGGGTCTTGATCCACGGAGGCGGAAGTTTGTGCTGAATTTCTCAGCCACGGGATTCTGCCTGTAGAGCGTGCATTCCATCGTGGTCGCTCATGCCATGATCGTGCCCACAACTACAATTGTTTCATGGCCAACACTATGAATTGCGGACAGAAAAATTTTAGGGAATGGCTCTCTATGGGGGAGAAGTGGGGCGAGATGTCCCGGCAGACGGAGGAAGCCAAAAAGGCTGCTGATGACCAGCGTGTGGACGCTGAGATTGCCCTCCATGCCGAAAAGGATCGACAAGCGGCCACCGCATGCTCATGGGAAGATGCGTGAAAAGAATAATGTAGTTCTTGCTGCTTCCCATGATGGGGAGTGCAGTCGGATCATGAGGACGCGACCATGGAGAGTCAGGTTACCAATCAAGGTAATCTGATTCAATCATATGATGAAGAAACCAGGCTGTGGAAAGAGCAAGTGGAGGAGATGGAGAAGAGGGCAGAAGAGTTGTGGAAAGAGCAAGTGGATGAGATGGCTGAGGAGGAGAGGCAATGGTTAATGTCTGATAGTCTTGTGCAGGTATGATACCTTCTTCCTTCAAAATTTTTACTTTATTATTGTTGAAAGGTATCTTTGTTTTATCATCTGACAGGTCATTGACTACATCAAGGACGGGCATGAGTTGGGTGACTGTCTTGCTGCCTTACTTAATGCATCCACCCAAACCGACCACAAGATTGGTTTTGAGGAAGAAGTTGAGAACATGAAGGCCCAACGTCCAATTGAAGAGCATCCTCTTCATGGCCTTAATGTGGCAGGGGACTACCACAAGAAGACGAAAGCCTACGACGATCTAACTTTCCCTCTTCAGGGTATGATTCCTGAGTTTGCCACGGATGACAATGGAGTTCAATGCCTGAAGGTATTTTTAAGCGGGCTCTCAGATGATACATCTATTCCTCCTGTTTCTCCAAAATCAGACACTCCTCACGCTCAAGATCAAGAAAATCCATCTGCTCAATATCCAGTAGCGTAGGTTTTTGTAATTATTATTGAGGAAGTCATTTGTAATCACCATCTTTTGTAAACCCATTTTGACATATGGAAGAAATATTTCTTCCATTATCCATTGTCTTATTCACTATATATAATATAAGTGTTATGTTTAGGATAATCTTATATGCCAATAAAGGATTACTCAACCAATTTTATGGCTTTAAGTTTTATGACACGTGGGTCACTTTTGGCACACAGACCAGGAATAAAAGTCTGATGACATGCAGGTCACTTCTGGCACGCATGCCAGGAATAAGTTTAATGACACGCAGGTCACTTCTTGCAAGCAGGCCAGGAAAAAGTTTAATGACATGCGGGTCATTTCTGTCACGCATGCTGTAACTCCCTCCGGCTCCACCATCGGTGCATTCCTTGGCAAAATGGCCCAGCTTACCGCACTTGTAGCATGCGGGTTTTGCAGTACAATCAGGAGCATAATGCCCCAGCTTTCCACACTTATAATAGGCATTTGATCCCAGCCTGCATTCCCCACCATGAGCCTTACCACACTTATAACAAACATCCGATCGTTTACTCCACTACACTCACCCCCATGCATCTTTCCACACGTCTTGCACGATCTTTTCTCCCGCACTCTCTGCTTCTTATCCTTTGAGTTCCATAACTGAGTACCGGGTCGCTTAGCATGATTGACCCACTTCTTATCTTTCTTCTCTTTTTCTACCACAACATAATCCACAGCCAGGTCTTCATAAACCATCTCTGCGAGTTCGACAGCAGAGTCAAAATTAGCAGGTTTATTTTCCCTGACCAACGTGCGGACCTTCTGTGGAAATCCCCTCACATAGCACTTGATTCTCTTAGCCTAAGTGTTAACCATATCGGGTACCAACCTAGACATTCGGTTGAACTCTGTGGTATACTCATGATGTGTCATCTATCCAGCTTTCAGGTTCAGGAACTTCATCTCTGTCCTCTCAACTTCGGCATCTGCACAGAACCTCTTCATAACTAACTCTTTCAGATCCTCGTACTTCATTGCCTTGATCTCCTCTGGACTCTTCCTCTGCTCAACCGATTCCCACCAATACATTGCCTCATCACCAAATGATTGGGTGGCATATCCCACAGCTTGATCAAGACGGCACTAGCTAATGCGGATAACCTTGTCCATGGTAGTTATCTATTGGAGAGTAGTGATTGCATCTCCCAAACCAGTCAGCTTCGACGGGTCGCAACCTTTAAATGACTTGAAGTTGCACCCACCTCGGCCTCTCCTCCTGTCATCAACTTTCACAGATTTAACCACACTCGAGGCCTCCCTCTCCCTTTAATCATCTTTCTAACCATCTCCTCCCGCCCTTTCAGTGGTTATTTCACGGCCTCCAGCAGACCCTTCAGGATTCAAGTTCTTCATAGCAGTGGCTACAGCTTGAACAATAGCTGCTTGAATTGGAGGGTCAAGTTGAAACCCTTCGTTGTTGTTTGGGTTTCGCCCAGCTGCGCTTCCTTCATCTCTGGTGTTGGAAGTTGTTTCTACCGAATGCTGGACACGACGAGGCCTTCCACGACGTCCAGTGCAGCCTCCTGCTCCAACAAGTGCCCTAGATCCAGCCATCGTATTCTGCAAGGGAAAACACAAACGTCATCACTCAAGGAAATATTTAGTTCAAGGATAGTAAAGCTAACAGGTAATAAAAGTGGCCAGCTGTGATTAGCTGATCACGTTACTTTCCGTGTCCTATACATTTCCCCTTATGAGTCTATTTGTGCGGGTTGTACTCTTAAACAGTTAATCAATCAAACAATTAAGAAATCATATCCCTAACATACACATATCCTTTCTTTAGCAATTAAGCTAACATTAACATACATATCTAACCATACTCTTTACCACAACTGAGCTTGCTTGAGTGACACATCGCTATCTTGAACTGGCATCTTCTTTCCTTTCTTACTTAAATCCCATTCTTTGTTCGAGTCTAAGCATGTAGGATGCTTAAATCTCTCGAACTTTGATCTGATACCAACTTCTAAGGCCCCGTTACCGGTGCCTCACTTTGGATGTTGGATTTACTCATTAACACAGTTCTAAATATCAGAGTTAATTAAAACTTTCACGGAATATTAAAACTTCCATAACATTACATTAATAAATCATAACATGTCTTAAAACATTCTTGCCTTTCAAAATTAAAACAATAAATATAAAACATCAAGAGTCTTTCAGATGCCAGGCTCTAATTGTTCTGCCATGTGTCCCCGCTCAAGCTAGCTGTCTTATCCTACTCACCTGCGTGTATACTAAAAGTCAGCTACGCTAAGTGAGTTCTAGTTAATCACATTATACAATACATACACCTGCCTTCAATTATGCATCCGAAGATACATAATAAATACTTTACTCATTTACTTTCATTACATAATTTCATACATACGTTCATACTTTATTACTTCTATACTTAATAATTACTGTCCTTTCTATCTCAGATATTATTTGGGCTTGATCCCTTCCTTTTATATCTCAGATATTATTAGGGTCTGATCCCTCTTTCCTTTGACTATCTCAGATATTATTAGGGTCTGATCCCTTTCTTGTCTATCTTAGATATTAGTAGGGTTTGATCCCTCTTTACTTCTCTATCTCAGATATTATTGGGTCTGATCCCTTTATTCTCTATCTTAGATATTATTAGGGTCTGATCCCTTACTTCTTTATCTTCATACATTTTGTCTTTACACACCCATAACATACATATACATTCTTTACTCATTCGTCCATATTCATATGTAGTACATATATCTATCATACACATTCATCTATTACATACATACCTCCCTTGTCATTACGTTCGATATCTGAAGATCGTTCACGTAACGACAAGCTTTCATTCACATTCAAGATATACATAATTAACATATAAATCATACATGGCATACACTTACCATTTAAGGTAAATCTATTAACTATCACATCGAGTATGCACACATCCCCGAAAACATAACAAGGAAATGGGGCTAGAAACTCACCTGAATGCGGTTACATTCACCGTTAATGGTAATCCCTTTCTTTAGTTGTGCACGGCTAAATGTATAACAATTACGCGTATTAATTACTATCACTTTCATATCGCGTTTCTAGTTTATTTATTACCCTCAATGAACAGGGTTCCGGGGGCAGCGCCCCTGGCAGCGGGGTTTTAGGGAAGGCAGCCCCTAGCAGGGTCCAAAGGGTAGAGCCCATGGCTGGAGTCGAGCAAACTTATTCTTTATAACGAATTAAGCTTGATTTGCTATCTGATTCGTTATATTATCATGGCTTGATTCGTCATTTGGTTCGTTATCTTATCATAACGAATTGGTCAGTAACGAATCACCTGATTCGTTATCTGGTTTTTTTCCTAGTTCGTTAGCCTAATTCGTTATCTTGACGTGACCTGATTCGTTATCTTAATATAACGAATGGGTAGATAACGAATTAAAGGTTCATTCTTTATCAAATCACATGAATGAGTCCCATTCGTTATGACCGCGTAACAAATTGATCAGTCATAACGAATCATTTTATCCAGACTTTGACTCAAGGGTCAAAGTCAAAATCGTCAAGAACAATAACAGTCAACAGGCATCAGATCTTCAATTAAACCTTCGATCCTTAATGAAACATCATGATTTAGGTACCAATGAACTCGGAATCCCAACGCCAACAAACTCCAATCCATTAATCATCCAAATACTACGTTTTAAAGGGTGCGATTTACCCATATACCATCAAACAATTAAACCATCAAATGTTAATGAATTCTAGTAAGGTTTGATGCATCGGGTTCGTTTTTACCATTTAAACATAGATCTAAGATTTGTAGATATAAACCGAACCTAAACGACCAAGTTCTCGACATAAACGTACCTTAAATGAGTCGGTTTACAAACACGGTCTAGTCTTGATGTTGTTTTGGTTCGTCACGGCGTTCTAGCACCAACAAGCTCGGGTTTTCGCCTTCGGATCTTGAGTCGGGATATAGGATGGTGTTAGTGTGTGTTTTTTATGGTGTAGGCTATGGTGTAGAGATGGATAAAAATGGAAAGGTTTAGGGTTTAAGGTGTATTTATACTCCCTTAAGCCCATGGACCTAAGGGCCATTCCATCTCTTATTCCATCTTTTAAAGTCCAAGCCCATCATCTTGTAGTTTATTTATCTAAACCGACACACGACACTTTATTGAATAAACGAAATTTCATTTATTTGTTATAATCAAAAGTATGATGTAACAATAGTTTAATGGGGCATTCAAAAGGTTTAACTATTTTAATAAATTTTATTTAATTAAAACATTCATTAGTTTTATTAGTTAAGTAACATATGAAAAGATAATGATGATGATGATGATAATAATAATAATAATAATAATAATAACAATAATAATAATAATAATAATAATAATAATAATTATTATTATTATTACTATTATTATTATTATTATTATTATTATTATTATAAAAGTAGCAGTAGCAGTTAAATAATAATTCTAGTAATTGAATGGTACATGCACATAAATATTTGATCTTGATTATGAATATTTTAAATGAGTATGTAATACTACTACAAGTGTGGTGAAAAATATAATCGCATAGAAATGATCACATAAAATTCATTAACGAAAATTGAGATTAATTAATATATTATAAAAATATATAAATTAAATATAAACAAAACCGATAATTTAAAACGGGTGGGGTTTTCGATTTTGAAAATTAACGAATGTGTTGAGTCAAACAATTGACCAAAGAGGGAGATTGTTGAGTCAAAGATTTGACCAAAATGAAGTACATGGAAGATTGGAATCTTCTCAACCGCCTCAGAATTCGCTAAGTATGGATCCGGGCACACCTTAGACATCCGAGCAAGCTTTTACTTAGCCGGGTACGATATTTTGTCTATCGGGCAAGGTTATCTTCAAGTAGTCTTCTTTAGTGGATATCCGAGCAGGGTTTGCAAATTAGTGCATTGCCGGGCAAGGTTCACTAGTTTATGTAAATCCGGGAAAGGTTCACTTTATCAAGCAAGTTTGTTCTTCATAGCCAAGTAAAGTTCACTCCCGAGTAAGCTTTTGGCTAACCAAGTCCATGAAGCCAAGTGATTGGAAGACCGGGCAAGGTATTCATTAATAATAGTGGTCCGAACATGCTTGATGATTGAAATGAATATCTTTATGTAATATCGAGCAAGGTTCAACTCAAGAAAAGGAAGAGTACTCCCGAGTACACTTTGCTAATAAGTTATGTTATAGCAAGGTGTTGAAATGAACCATTGAAGAACAAGGTTGCTCGTAAGGGTTTGTCGGGCAAAGTCTGGCAAAGTCAAGAAGATTGAAGTCTACCCGGTTGGTAAAATACTCTTTAATTAAAGTCTACCCGGAAACTGATCCGAGTACACTTCTATGTTACCAAGTCCTGAAGGATGGCAGAGTACACAGCATACTCGGAGTGTGAAGATTGATGCAAAGCCTACCCGGAAGACTTTTTTTTACATTTAGACTATTTTCTGATTATGTAATTTGAATATGTATGTACGTTTGGGGTTTCTAGAAGGAATGACAGCTGTCCTAGGGTGGCAGACCTATAAATAGAATGTTTTAGGGCACGCCGCCAGAACACAAGATGGGCAAGGCAGACAGACACATTTATTAAGAATAGAATATTGTGTGTGTGACGGCTGTCTTAGTACGAATAAACCTTCAAGAAACCCTAAATCGATTATCCACTTTGTATGATTGATATGATATAAATGGAAATCTTTTGAGTGAATCTTGTTTTTGTTAGTTACCTTTGATTACTGATTTTGCAACTGTATGTTTGTTATTGATTCCGCCTTTAACAAACGGTCGTCTTTCTAAATATAGCAACCCGTCATTAACTCTCTTGTCGACACATCTATTTGTGTGAGTTATGACATGATTAAGTAAGATCCAGCTGAAATCAAGGTACCTGACAAGTGCTATCAGATCTTGTTGCTGCTATTTTGGAAAGATTGTTGCTGATTGAAGATTTGAAGAAGAATGACGTCAACAGACCACTGTTACATTGAAACGTGACGTCAGCAGCTCTGTTCTTCATTTTTCTTCAAGATCTACAATCATTTGTTGTTTTCTCTTCCTTATTTTAATAAAAGTTTTAATCTTTATATATAAATCTTGCTCTTATCACATCAGATACCTCAGATCTGAACAATCGGTTTTCAGATCTGATTATTTTGAACTATGTTTTTTACAAAGAAACTACTTTTGATTTCTCAAAATGTCTGGTTATGAGGAACAAGAAGTCTCTACTAACAAGATTCCTAGACTGTCTAGACAGGAGAATTTCACTAAATGGAAGGTCTTGTTTGAAGCAGCCATTTGCTATAATGATGTTGATATGTGGAACTCCATCAAGAATGGTCCACAAGGGGAAGTTGTAGAAGGTGCAAATTAGGCAGCAACTGCTGCTGTAAGAGAAAGGATGAGAAAGGTAGATGACAAGGCTTTAGCTATGTTGAAGCTAGGTCTGTCTTGGGAAATACTTATGAAGGTTGCACATCATCCCAATGCCAAGGCAATGTATGATGCAATACTTGAAATGTTTGAGGGAAATGTTGAACTCAAAAACATCAAGAAGCAGAGATTGAAGCAGCAGCTAGAAAGATTCAAGTATAAAGAAGGAGAAAGGTTGAAATCAATTCTGGAGAGGTTTCTGGGAATTGTGAATGATCTCAGAACCACAGATTATGTAATGACTGACTTTGACCTCAATACCAAGCTGCTCAACTCTATGCCAAAGGAATGGTATACTGCCTGCAAGTTCATCCTTACAAAGCACAACTTCAATGAGCTAAAAGTGGATGATGTAGTGTGCTTTCTTCAAGCTGCAGAATTAGAGATGATAAAGAATGAAATGATTAAGGAGGAAAGACCCTGCTTCAATGTTTTAAATGCATTGATTGCACCTATGGGTAATTTGACTATCAAGAATCAACAGCAGATTCCTATCATTAAAGAACCTGTTGAACTTAATTCTGATACTCCAAAATCATTTGTTGGTGTTAGCAATCAAGGAAACCAACAAAGATTCAATGTGCAGCTGATTGATGACACTGATTCTGCCTCTATGGCAAGTGGGAATGTTCCTCACACTAGTGGTGGAAATGGTCAAGGCAGTGATACTCAAGCCTTGCTTTCAATGTTCACTGAGTCATATAATGCATTTGTTGCAAAGAATCTAATTCACACAAGTGTAGTACAAGATGATATTGAGCAGATAGATGCTGATGATTTGGAGGACATGGATTTGAAGTGGCAAGCAGCCATGTTGGGTCTTAGAAGCAAGAGGCTTTACAACATGACTGGTAGGTCACTCCTATCAGGACCAAATGAAAGAATTGGTTTTGACAAGTCAAAAGCCATCTGCTACAACTGCCAACAGCCTGGTCATTTTGCAAGAGAATGTAACATGCCAAGAAATTTCCAAGTGAACCAATTTCAAAACCAACCAAGAAATCAGCAGCCTCAGTATCAACAACAGACTCAATATCAGCAGAGACCCAACACCAACAACTTCAACAACAACTTCAACAATAATCCCAACAACAACTATAATC
The DNA here is from genome assembly GCF_021521415.1 of Bidens hawaiensis. NCBI lineage: Eukaryota > Viridiplantae > Streptophyta > Magnoliopsida > Asterales > Asteraceae > Bidens > Bidens hawaiensis. Next base: position 327,405 of record NW_027492592.1, read on the forward strand.
CCAACTTCAACAACATTCAAGCTTAAATAAAAAATCATGATCAAGGAATGCATCAGAATCAAGGTTTTCAAAGAAACAACAATCAAAACCATCAAAATGTTCCAAACAACACTGTTCAAGCCAATCAGAACCAGATCAGAAATCAAGAAAATGTTGCTGTAACAACACAGCATGAGGGCAACTTTGTTTGGAGAAATCATGAAGAAGACATTGCAGATGATATCAAGAGGGCAAATGTAGCATTCATGGCCATAATTGAGAAAGAAACTGGATCATCATCTCAGGTACATTCTGCTCCTACTATTGATTTAACTGAAGTTATCAATGAACTGAAAATGAAAGTAGGCAAGCTGGAAAGTGAGTGTTTTAAGAAACAAAGTATCATCAATGCATATGAGGCAAGTGAACTAGTGAGTGAAGAAAGAATGAAAAGTTTGGAAGAAGACTGTGTAAACAGTTACAGAGCTCAGAAAAGATTCACCACTGAATTGATGGGTTGAAGAAAATGATTATAGAAGAGAAGGTGCTACACACAAAACTGCCAGCTGACAATGAATTCTTGAAGAACTTGGTCTCCACTGGAAACATCTGTGGAATTTTAAACCAAGTTAAATAAGAAGACAAGTACAAAGCAGTTGCACCACCTTTCAACAACAACTTTATGCCAAGAGTTGATAAAGAGAAAAGAAATGCATATCTACAACAATTCAAAGATGTCTTTCAAGACAAAGAAGAACTTGTGGATTTGTACAAGAATGTTGAGGTGAGTGAAGAAGGAGAGTTTGTTGTGAAGAAAGAGTTGGAAGAAGAAAAGTCAATTGGAGTTCAAGTCTCTGAAGATGACCTTGAGTCAATTGATTTGAATCAAGATGACTTGAGTGATTTGAGTGATCAAATTACTGAAGAGGAACTCAAAGCTGCTGAAAGAGGAAGAAGATACAAGAAGCCATAATCCATTGACAAACTTCCAAAATATCCACCTGTCACATCAAGAATGAAGAAACAGAATGAAAGAACAAAGAAAGAACATGTGTCCTTTGATATATGTGAAAAGAAAAAGGTAAATTACAATGCAGAGAGACCTCCAAGCAAAGAATTATTGGAAAAGTTAAAGCAAAAGGTAAGAAAAGGGTAAAAGAAGATGTGAATATTGAAAACTTTATTCCAGTTTACCCTATTTTCTCAAACATTGAAGACTTTGACATTGGAGAAGTAGAAACAATGGAGGAATATGAAAAGAGGAAATCAAGACAAAGGGAAAACATAGAGGAGGAACCTTTGAGTTTAAGGGAAATTGTCTTTGTTAAAGGAAAAGTAGAAAGAAGTGACATTAGGATAGCTGAATTTGTTCCCTTCTCAATTGATTTTGACAGTTTGAAATCTAAAAAGACAATTGGAGTTGATTCACCAAGACCAAGTGAAAGATTCAAGAAACCAAATGAACATGAAATATTCAAAGGAAACGTTTGGTGCAAGAAGTGTGATGAGTATGGTCATCATACAGACTCCTGCAATGAAAGATTGAAGTTTCAACCATTTCATGTCCCAGATGGAATAAAGTATGGCCAAGACTTTGTGGCCTACAAAATGAAGTATGAAAAATACTTGGGTATGGGAAAGGTTTGTGAAGAGAAAGTTCTGGAAACTGAGAGCCAAAGGCATTCAATGAAAGCCAAGAAACATGTGGAAAAACCTGTTTAAAGGGGTAAATCTCCAGTGAAGCATGTGAAATATGTTAAAAAGAGCTCTCAACCCTTGAGAATAATCCCAAAAATGGATGCTCAATCTGTCAATTCTGATGGTTCTCAAGGATCGTCAAGCAGTGAGAAAACAAGAAGAAAAGAAGCATATCCTAGAAAGAAACCAACTGAACTCACTGGTGATGAAAAGTTTCTGATGAAGCATGGATATGAACCACAAGGTTTTCTTGGAAACCTAAAACAGAAACAAAGGTTGAGCAAGTTCCTGATGTGAGAGACTACTCTGGGAGTGATGAAAATGGTGGAAAGATTGTTGGAAAAGGAATCTTAACAAATGGGAAAGTCTCATTTGATAATGTATTTCATGTTGAAGGTCATCAATACAATCTACTGAGTATATCACAAATGTGTGATAAGGGATACAAAGTCAGTTTTGATGACTCCCACTGTTTCATCTTGAAGCCTGAGTTTGTGATTCCACCTGAAATGATTATGATGATGGCACCAAGAAATGGTAACTTGTATGAATTGAATATGAAAGAAGCTATCTCAAGAGAAGGTGCATGTTTTGTTTCCAAAGCCACTGAAAATGAATCAAAATTGTGGCATATGAAACTTTGTCATGTGAACTTAAAGAGTATGAATAGACTTGTCATAGGTGAGCATGTCATAGGCTTACCTACAAGAGAGTTCAAATTGAAAGATCATTGTAGTTCATGCCAAAAGGGAAAGCAACACAAATCTACTCATAAGCCTAAGCTCATCAACTCAATTGATCAAGTACTTGAACTACTTCACATGGATCTCTTTGATCCTGTAAGTGTGCCAAGTATAGGGAAGAAAAGATATTGTCTTGTGATCATTGATGACTATTCAAGATACACATGGGTTTATTTCCTACGTACCAAGGATGAGACTGTTGAGTTGAATAAAGGTTGTGTAACAATGATTGAGAACAAACTGAATAAGAAAGTCAAGATGATGAGAAGTGACAATGGCAATGAGTTCAAGAATGGAGTTATGAAAGAAATCTGTGAAGTAAAAGGAATACAACAACAATTCTCAGCTCCTAGAACTCCTGAACAAAATGGTGTTGCAGAAAGAAGAAATAGAACTTTAATTGAAGCTGCAAGAACCATGTTAGCAGATGCTAATCTGCCTGTCACCTTTTGGGCTGAAGCTATAAATATAGCCTGCTATGTTCAGAATAGGGTACTTGTCAACAAAAGGCATAACAAAACTCCATAAGAAATATTTCACAATAGAAAGCCTTACATTAAGTTTTTCAAGCCCTTTGGATGCAAATGTTTTCTTCTTAACACAACGGACTATTTGAACAAGTTTCAAACAAAATCCCTGGATTGTTTCTTTGTTGGATATTCTACACACTCAAAAACCTACAGAGTTTATGTGAAAGACCATTTGAGTGTCATAGAATCATCTGACATCATCTTTAATGAGAATCAATTCAATATAGTTGATGGTGCAGCATAGTTGTTTGATCATGAGAAATTGATAAGGTCTTTCAAGATTTATCCTGAAGACTTTGATGACTCATTCTACAAGACCAGTGAAATTGAAGAGAAAAAGAAGAAACCACTGGACTTGGAAGAATTATGGAAAAAGGTTGCTAGAAAAGAAAAGGAGTATACTTTTGCGAAGAATTCCTCATGTGACATTGGTGAACAAGATCAAGAAAATAATCCCAGTCCTGAACATGATCATACTGAGAACAATCAAGACAATCAAGATGTACAAAATGATCAAGTTCAAAATGAGTATGACACAAGGAACCAAGCAAGTGGAGAAGAAGCTGCATCTACAGCAAGATTTCAAGATCTATTTCAAAGATTAAATTTAGAAAACAATGGTGCATCTACTTCAGGACAACATAATGATGAAGCACCAGAATTTCATGATGCAGAAACTGATTTGATCATTGAAGAACCAGAGCTCAATGAAACAAATCTTGACACAAATTTGTCTACAAATATGATTATACAAACTCCTTATGTGGAAAAGAATCATCCTTCTGAAAACATCATTGGAGATTTTCATGAAAGAGTTACAAGAAGTGATTCAGAAATTGCAAACATCTGTCTTTACTCCTGCTTTCTATCCCAAATAGAGCCAAAGAACATTGCTCAAGCACTGAAAAACAATAGTTGGGTAGAAGCAATGCAAGAGGAACTGGCACAGTTCAGAGACCTACATGTGTGAGATCTTGTTGATAGGCCAATAGACAGATATGCAATAGGTACCAAATGGGTTTTTAGAAACAAAAGGGATGAAAGGGGTTCGGTGATTAAGAACAAAGCTAGACTTGTAGCACTAGGATGTCTTCAAGAAGAAGGAATAGACTTTGAGGAAGTCTTTGCTCCTGTTGCAAGACTTGAAGCTATCATGATTTTTCTTGCATATGTTGCCTCAAAGAACATTAAAGTGTTCCAGTGTGATGTTAAGTCTGCATTTCAAAATGGAAATATTGATGAAGGGGTGTATGTAGCTCAACCTCCAAGTTTTGAGGATCCAATGTATCCCAACAGGGTGTATAAGCTAAAAAAAAGCCCTTTATGGATTGCATCAGGATCCTAGAGCATGGTATGATGAGCTGTCAAATCATCTTCTTGAAAATGGTTTTACAAGAGGAGCCATTGACAAGACACTCTTCTACAAAAGAAAGGGATCAGACTTACTTCTGTTACAAGTGTATGTGGATGACATCATCTTTGGATCTACAAATGAACAAATGTGCATGGAGTTTGAAGGGGTAATGAAGTCCAAATACAGCATGAGTTCTATGGGTGAAATGAACTTCTTTCTTGGATTGCAAGTTCAACAGAAAGCTGAAAGGATCATCATTCACCAAAACAAATACGTGCAGGACAACTTGAACAAGTTCAACTGTCATGAGTACAAGACTGCTTCAACTCCAATGGACACCAAAGAAAAGATGATTACGGATGAAAAGGGGGAGCCTGTTGATGAACATGAATATTGAGCCAAAATTGGATCTCTGATATATCTGACTGCAACAAGACCAGATATCATGTTTGCTGTATGTGTGTGTGCAAGATTTCAATCAAATCCAAAAGTATCCCACATGAATGCTGTTAAGAGAATATTCAGGTATTTAAAGGGAAGACCAGACTTAGGAATTTGGTATCCAAAGAACCAATCTTTTAATATGATTGCATATACAGACAGTGATTATGAGGGATGTAACCTGAGTAGAAAGTCAACATCAGGAGGATGTCAATTTTTGGGTGAAAGTCTAGTGTCATGCAATGCAAAAAACAGACTACAGTCTCAATTTCTACTGCAGAAGCTGAATATGTTGCTGCATCTGCCTGCTGTGCACAAGTTCTATGGATTAAAAACCAAATGCTGGACTATGGTTTGAATTTTATGAACACCCCTATTCTTATTGATAATATTGCTGCATATTTTACTGTTAAGAATCCAGTTCAACATCCTAAAACTAAGCACATTGAAATCAGACATCACTTCATCAGGGATTGCAGTGAAAAAGGTTTGATTGAAATGCAAAGAGTTGATACAAGTGACAATTTGGCTGACCTATTCACCAAACCACTTGATAGAACCAGGTTCAACTATCTTTTGAAACCCTGGGAATGATCAACTCTGATGAAATATGATTAAGGATGTGTGCCTGGTTGTGTACCTCTATGTGCTAACTGATTTTTTTATTTAGAGGTTTCACAAATTGAATGTTATGTGAATAGGCTTGAGTATGTTACTGATTATTCTACTGAATATTTAAACTGATATGTGCTTTAACTAATGATGATTGCATAGTTTTGACATGATTGATCAGATTGATATGCTTGTTTGATTATCAATTGTTATGCATTTGTGATGTTAGTATAAGTGTCTCTGTTAAGATTTAATTGTTAGAGTAAGCTTATCTGACATCATTGCTTAATTGCTTGAATATGTGCTTTATCTGATCTTCTGATATTATTAAGATAGGTTGGACTTTGAATGAATGTACTGTCAACTTGTCCTGATAATATTAAGTTTGATTAAGATTTGATTATGTTACAACTGTTTATGTCAAAATGTGTTTTATGTCAAAATTAAGTGATAAAATGAATTCTACAATGAATTTTGCATAAATACTTTATTTTGATCAAAACATGAGCATGTTTTTAATGGTGAAGAGATATGATAAATTATTCAGTTCAGCTTGAAAGAAGCTTAAAAGAAGGAATTTTAAAGAAAAGTCTCAAGTAGTTGTTTTTGCTGAAAATTATGTCATTTGCCCAGTTGGAAGGACATGCATTTGTGTATGTTTGGTCCTTGAATCTCTACAGATTCAAAGGATAGCCATTGACCTGAAAACTGAATGCATTTGGGGCAATTATGACTTGTTTCTTATTTCTTCACTTAAAACTATGTCAATAGCTCTGACTTTGAAAGGACATATATTCACATGTATATTTTGTCCCGTTGAACACTTTTGGTTAAACAAGATAGCCATTTACCTGCCAATGAAGAGATATTGGGGTGCTTGAATATTAAACTATGTTTTAATGGGAAATAATAGTACATTGACTACTTAGCCAATCATATGGATTTAATAGGCTAAAAAGGCCTTAGTGTAGTCATTAACATGTATGGTTGCTTTCTCATGATGATGTAAAATTTAAGGTGATATAAACATAATGAATATGCCAATCTTTATGTGGAGATACATAGTTGTCTTTGCATGCCTCAAGATAAATCTCTTGTCACACCCCGACTAGGTAGTTGCGGAAGCGTAATACGGGAATGTAACAGGTAACGCTGGTATCAAATACATTGTTCATAAAGAAACATTACTAACTAATTTACAATATATTATATCGTTCTAACATCTTTTACAAACTAGGTGATACAATCAAACCGGTTCTTCAATTACTTTACTTCTAACTCAAATGCCCATGACATCATTCACCAATCAGACACGTAACGCACAGGAAATTACTTCTCATATCTGATTACCTGAAAAGCATGTTAAAATAGGTCAACTACGAATAGTTGGTGAGTTTCATAAGTTTAACGAAATCAGTTCTGCGTACCACACAGTCATAGTTTGTATGTACGCGCGTATGTAAAAATATGTGTTTACGTTTGTATAAATATGTACAGCCATATCCTTGTGTGTGCATATGCACACATGTAAGTTTATAATATAAATTTGAAATTTCAGTAAAATCGTGATTGTTTGTTCGTACTACCTGTTTCCAATTTCCGTGTTTAACCAACCACTATGGACCCCCTTCCTCCCACAACGGTTCCACATAAACTCAACCACTGTGGCCCCCCTTCCGCCCACAACGGTTCCGCGTTAACATCAACCACTGTGGTCCCCCTTCCACCCACAATGATTCCACGTAAACTCAAACATTATATAGTGTACATGCAAATAATTAGTATATTCTACACATAGTATTTCCTACGGCTAATCACATAGCATGTATATAGACACATATACACATATAGTATTTATCACGTATCACCAAACACTATGGCTCCCCATCCGCCAACAATACGCCTAATCACTACATTGTTTACTTAACATTCATGTCATAATCAAGTTAGTTCGTTTAATAAGTTGCAGCAGAACTTGGCTCATAGGCCATACTCAACTTTAGTTTATAAGTTGCAGCAGAACTTGGCTCATAGGCCATACTCAACTTTAGTTTATAAGTTGCAGCAGAACTTGGCTCATAGGCCATACTCAACTTTAGTTTATAAGTTGCAGCAGAACTTGGCTCATAGGCCATACTCAACTTTAGTTTATAAGTTGCAGCAGAACTTGGCTCATAGGCCATACTCAACTTTAGTTTGTTACTATTGTGGCCCCCCTTCCGCCCACAATAGCCGTATAATCATCACAGATCACGTTATCCCCATGGCCATTACAGACCACGTTGTCTCCCAAATTAGTTATGTTTAACATTACATAAAGTGTTTGTATAAACATGCTATCACGTGTAATTTCATTATGTTTTGCAATTCGTATTATCTCCACTCAATATATCAGTCAACGATAATAATCATCTTTCATCAGCACGTAGTCAATCATTATGTTTGTAGGGACTTTTCATATATAAATGTTCAGATATTTTATATCCTGAATCGTTTTCAGATAGATAACGTGTGTAAACATGCTTTCCACCCCAAAAGTTCGTAAAATAGTTTAAAGAGTGGGGTCATGAAACTCACCTTATCGTAGTTCGCACAGAAATTACGTATCAGTAAGTCAGATGCCTCGTTTATAGCCTGATTCCTATAAACGGTATCGTATCGTTAATACTAGTACAGTGTTCAAGCTAAGTCGGGCCGTATAGATTATCTGGGTATAGCTGTTAGGCCCAGAACATGACCGTAGTCTTAGATTGTGACGTTGTATACTATGAAATGTTTAAAACTGGATTTGGCTCAGTTTCACCGTTTCCTGAGCCTAGCTCAGTTGATCGTTTATACGTTTCGGGATTAGGTAAGATCACATAAAACTTAAGTAAATATATTGATTGATAAAATAATTTGACTTATGAAAGAATTTTAAGGTTTCGGTGTCTGGTTTGATCGCAAGGTTTGTTTCCGTTTTCATACGGGTTTGATTATACAAAACGCGCATAATTCACCCGAATTTTCCGGAATTCTCGTAAAAAGTTCGTTTTTATCAATATCATTCAAAAACATGATATTTGACCACTTTTGACATTTTGACATACCAGTCAGTCCGTTAAACACAAAACTGCCGGTTTCGTTAAAACAATTATAATTTAAATTTTTGATTAATCATAACTAAATATGTACTTATATAAATTATGTAAATTTTTGTAAAAATACATTAAGACATGGAGAATTTTATAAAAATATTTTCAGAAACTTTATGATTATTTATTTATTTATAAAAATTCATTTAATTGGTTATAATCGTGTAATAAATGGTCCGTTTATATCAAACGACCTCCGAAAAATCCGATAATTTTTACAAATGGCCTCAATGTTATTACATAGCCCCTGCAAAATTTCCAGAACCTAACTCTTTTGACAAAATGCCTTTTTGTGCGTTTTTCGGCTGTTAAAATTCGGTTAAGCCATGATTGCACAAACCATACTTAGACATTTCCAATGATACCCAAACTTTACCAGTGATCTTACCATCACATATTAAACTCCAAAACCAAGTTTCATAATTTTTCAATATCTTTAGCTATTTTTCCCAAATAAACGCTCATAAACGGGAATAAATTCACCAAATATTCTCCGTTTATCGAAAAATTACCAAATTTGAACAGGGACTCATTTATATGATCCCTAATGTCCCTGCAAGTTTTCACAAGCTAACAACAAGCACGTCACAACCTAATACTAAACAGCCCCTAAACGAGTGTTACGGGTTTACCATGTCGGTTTTCGATGAATTTTGCTAGCTTAAACGACTTTCCGGGTCTCGGGTTGCAAACTCAGTATATCTACATATCATATAACATCAAACCAAGCATAAATCATCCATGTAACAGCCTTGATAATTAGGGTTTCGGTTTTGGGTTCAAACCGAACTTTCTAACCGTAAAAACGTTGTATTCATGTTCTAATCCGCGTTTTTGACCAAAAAAGTATATGTTCCTGGTTTGTAAACATGTTTAACATCAAAACATGGTTTTACTTGATTTTTAGGGTTTTTGGATGGTTAAACATGTTTAAAACTAACTAAAACATGTTTATATGTTAATTATATTAATCAAACTTGGTTAAATCTTCATAAAACTTGACCTTACCATAGGGTTTTGAAGGGAAGTTGATAGAGCAGAGCTGGAGCTGCTTGGACTTCAAAATTTCATGAGTTGTAATGAATAATAATACTTAGGGAGTAAGTTATATAAAAACAAATGTATAGTTTGGTGGGCTAGCGATCGGAAATCAATAATGGCCCTTAATGGGCTGTTTTGGGCCATTAATCTGGTTATACAATCCCAAACATGAAAAGCCCACTTCAAATTTAGTTCGGGTTCGGTTTTTCGCAAGAAAATTAATTCGGGTGTGAGAAATAGCGCAAAAACGAGTGTTTTTCAGCTTATTTTTGTAAAATAAGAAAAACGTACTGACTCGTTGTAAAATTCCAAAATATTTTCACGGATTGCTTAGAACATGTCATATAAGTGTTTTATAAATCTTTTTCGGCTTAACGGATGCTACAATGCTTGTTTTGATATTAACGATTGCGTTTAAGCTTATAGCGTATCGATAAACGAAACCTTTTTCGTTTAAAGAGTTTTAAACGTACTGGGGCCTAAATATCAATATGTTAGCCTCTATAACATATATATAACTCGTATATGACCCCTCAGTATGTATACGGGTCATAATTAGTATCGGTCGGTTACTCGTTTAAGCACTACGAATTAACCGATTTATCGTTTACTTGTTACGTAATGAATATAGTGTACCTCGTTTTGTTTGCTATCGAACTAAGGCCATATTACTAATATTTTAGCTTGCATAGATCATATATCACTTATAGATGGCACCCTGGGATATCCGGACCATAACCAGACCCGTTTGGTTATTCGTTTGTTCGTTACGCAATAAGCGGTTAAACGCTTATTCGAGTTTGTAAGTACTAAGGTGTACTCGGTTTTGCCACGGATGTCACATTCTCCCCCTGTTAAGAAATTTCGTCCCCGAAATTCAATATGCCATATATGCTCTTTTTGGGGAAAATTTTATAATCATTTGTTTTGGAATTCGTTTTTCTGTTTCCGAACACGTTTGATTCCCCGTTGTGGATTCCACTGGATTTATTATTCAATGGGATTTTATTGTGTCACAACTGTTTGATTTTCCCCACTCAGCATTTTCATGAGTCTCTTTATAGAGTTTAGCTGTATAAAAGTTTTCAAATAGTACTAATTCCGCCATGTCAGCAAGGCAATCGTTTTGATTCGATATATGAAATATAGGGAGTGAAATAATTTTGTTTAATACGTTATGGGGTTAACTTTTAAGGCAATTTTGTATAGTGTTATATATTTTAGAATTAACTCACCGTTCCTCAACTCAACTAACAACTTTCAAAATTTGATAACTTCTCGTATTTCTCAGTATAGCCCTCTTGTTAGCCTTAGGCGGCCTTCGGTTTGTTACGAGTTTTATTTATGGTTATCGAAATCAAATCGGATTTTGTATTTTGGGGGTCACCAATTTTTTTTTTTAATTTTAATAAGATGGCGAGTTACATTCTTGCTCGTATAATATGGTATATTACCACTTGTATAATATTATGATGACTGTTAATGTACGAGGATTGAAATTACTGGTCTCACCTTCCTCTATTGTTTGAATAGTTTATTTGATTTGATTGTTTTATAGAGGATTATAGACCGTGCTTAGGCCAATTAGGGATCTAAAATTTCATACACAATTCACTAAGAGTAAGATTTTGTTAAGGCGAGTTTTTCAGCTGGATAGTTGTTACAAATCAGAAGAAGGTATTTGGAGTGGATTAGTCAAGAAACTATCATTCAGCTTGAATTGCTTTCTCGGGATGTTTAAGGAACACATGTTAAGGGTTCCATTTTAGTTTGTTTCCCACTTCCAATGGGGTATCTCGAATTGTTGTAGCATCTCCGAGGATCTTTTGTATTCCCCGCTAACTTATAATAGTGCACACTTTACAACATATGTGCCTATGATTCCTTCATATATTTCGCTTGCATCTTTATACTAGTACTCAGTTTATCCGAACATCTGGCCTGACTTTTCCTTGTTCATCACTCAGTTATTAAGGCTATAAAAATTTAAAGTTCAAGTTTCGGTTACGGATAGTATAGTTTTCCTCATCCGTGTTTCATCATTGGGGTACTAGGATTTGTTCCGTGTACGGGATCACTTCTTTATCTAGAAGAGGCAGTATAACAGTTCTATTTCTATATATAACCTTCATTTGAACACATTTAACTAGTCCATACTGACTATTACACAATGACTCCTCACTTCCACCGGGAGTGCATCGATAAGGAATAACTAGTTATTTAGGTTAAGAGGGTAGTTTTTCGAGTAATATGGTTAGTATTTATAGTCTTACTTTTGGTGGTTTCTATAGTATACAGAATTGTTATTTTACTAGACGGTATATTTTCCAAAGTAATAACTTGTAGGAACGAAACGTCTATCAGTGTCCATAATAAATAGACTAAAGTATGTTAGGCATTACTAAGAACGTACCTGTCACTACATTTGTTCTATCCGGTTTATTCACAATACGTGACCCCTAGTCGAGTTGGACGTCGATGTCGGTCCTTGCCTTGGTCTTTCCATCGCAATTGGGTTCAATCTAGGGCAGTCTTTCTTGATGTGCTCCATACTACCACACTCATAACAGGCATTACGGTTTATTATGGGTTGGTTTTGGTAGACTGGTTGTTGTCGTGTTGGTTGCGGTTGGGGTAGTTGTGAGTCCTGAAGTTGGGTTGGTGGATTTATAGTATTCATAACGGTTCTACAATTTCGGGCATAGTGTCCCACCTTCCCACATTTGTGACACACATTGGTCCGACATTCACCAACATGATGATAACCACATTTTCCACATCTAGGCAAAAGCCCGTTATACTTATCTTGTTTCACATCGGAACTGACCATAGCGTAATTTTGTATTGCAAGGCGCGCGCATTTATTCCGTTGTCTTTCTTGTATCCCCGCTCCATAATTGGTTCGTTTTGTACCAGATGATTCCCCGGGCATTCTTAATGAACCACTTCTAATCAAATCAGAAGTTACAATGCCGGCTTGTAACACGGCATTTTCGAAAGTTACAGGGCCAGTTGAATTAACCAAACTCCTGACTTCGGGGGCTAAACCCCAAATGTAGCGTTCAGTACGTTTAGATTCTGGAGTAACTAACCATGGGACTAGATGAGCCAGTTCGTTAAAGCGGTGGGTGTACTCCAAGTGATCTGCACCCTTAATTTCTAGATTCTAAAGTTCTTGCTCTAATTTCTGAATTTCGTTTATCGGACAAAAGTGTTTTATCATAAGATTTTTAAGTTCTGTCCAAGACACACGATTGGTTGCCTCTTGTCCTTGAATTTGCACAACAGTATTCCACCACATTAGCGTGTGGTCTACAAATGTAGAAGTAGCAAATTTGACAATACAATCTGGTGGACAGTTAGTGATATTAATGATGGATTCAGTCTTTTCGATCCACTTTACCAGTCCATTTGGTCCTTCAGTACCGTTAAATTCCATAGGTTTACATAGCATGAAGTTCTTAAGTTGATATCCGTGTTGCGGGGGATTTTGATTGTTACAACTATTGTTCAAGTTCGGTAGGAGATTATCATTATTGAAAGTAATATTGGTATTCAACGGGGGAGTATTAGTTGTGATAGCATCAGTATTTTTCGGGGGAGCATTTGTGGTTGTATTAGTATTTGTCGGGGGATTAGTATTTACGGCCGCGTTAGCGTTCGACACTTGATTTGTATTCATAGTTGTATGGATACCAGCAGCGAATTGTGCTGCTATTGTCGGAAGTACTGTTTGTAGTTGTCGAGCGATCATTTCGGCTATATCTGCCTCAGACAACATGTTTACTTTCTTCGGGGCCATTCTATAACAATAACCAGTTATCCAACAATTAACAAAATTAACATACACTAACGATCACAAAAGGAATTATAATAACAAGTAATCAGGTATTTCAATTAACACGTATATATCACACGGGTTTGTTCTTGAGTTTGAATACTAAGGATAATATGTAAAGTTAGCCTAACAAAGGCCAATGTTTATATATATATGTATATCAAAAGTTGTCACCTAGTGACAAGTAATTGTAATCCAGTAAGGGTAAGTGTTTGTAATGAAATATCCAATGCGTCACCCATATCAACATAGCACCCTACCAGATGCTTGCATGGGGTATCGAAGGCTATATACAACAATATCGTACTACCCTTATCTATCTAAGTACACATTATACAATTATATACGGTTTACAACTTGCCCGAAAATTATTCCGGTACGATCCCATCATTAGGCAATTGTTTTTCTTTAGCCTCTTCCATAAGTAGACAATTGCTCGTTATGAGTTTAGTTAGTGTATTTATCATATGAATGCACTCATATATTCAACTAGACCCTTAGAGGTTGTTAAATATAACTATAGAATATATTCCTTCGCCAGGTCATTCGGTGCACGCAAGTATGTTGGGCCTACTAAAAGTGGTAGTTTACTGGTTGGGTTAAGTATGTCCCGTTCCAGTCAGCATGTCATCAATTCGTGAGCATGAGGTTTCTCTCCTACAGTAACCACTTGGAATAGGAAAAATATAGGAGAGGTTGGATGTTCTTGTTCATAGATGGTTCGAAGAGTTTGCTAGTTAAGGAGGTTCATCAGAATTAGTTGTACTGGTAATATGTAAAAGTAATTATTATTATTAATATTTCTTTTTGAAATATAATCAATACATTATATGTATTGGTAGTCACGGTCTACTTATAGATTTAGGGATTCAATAAAGTAGTTTTTATATTTATAATTCAATAAGTTGGATTCATCACTAAGTATTTCCCCCATGGATGGTGTTTGTTTTTCAACCAACAGAAATCGAATGATGACCAGAAAATAGTTTAGTTTAGTGTCAAAGAAACGAGTACATAAAATAAAGGTTAGACCCATGCTGAGAGGTATTATATGTATATATATATCTATATATATATGTATATTCTTGAAATCATTGTCTGTAGGACACGCCTCCCATGGTTCTTTCCCGGGCCTTGCATATTAAGCCCCTTTGTGGTGCTGTCACATCACCAGACTTAGTTAAACTTGTTGAAGCATTCTCATATTCTCAATCACAGGAAACACCGGTTCTTTATCTGTCGTAAAGCTACCCGATCTCGACATCTTTCAGTGCAATCGTTAATCAGAAGAAAACGTTTTTCGGTAGCTTAAATCATCGTAAAGGATATTATTAATTAATACCGAAATTAAATATTTTATTTGTTACAAAAAGATTCATTATCATCGGTAGTACCGTACGTACACATATCCCTATACCTCATCTCAGATAAGCACGTATGCACACTTCATATATACTTCACATCACCTTTATGCACGTATGTTGCCATTTTTACCTTTCAATATGTTCCGCGACTTCACCCCGAATTCCCTCGTACAAGCAAGTCTGTTATTACGTTCCGGACCATAATAACTCACTTGCCCTACGAGTTCATCCCGGCATCCATCAGTATCTATCGTTACTCACTAATAAGTTCCCCAGTGATAATCGAGCCTACGGTTATATTATAGGTATCCTAAGGGATAACCTGATCCTTTATAACCAATGGCTCTGATACCAACTTCTGTCACACCCCGACTAGGTAGTTGCGGAAGCGTAATACGGGAATGTAACAGATAACGCTGGTATCAAATACATTGTTCATAAAGAAACATTACTAACTAATTTACAATATATTATATCGTTCTAACATGTTTTACAAACTAGGTGATACAATCAAACCGGTTCTTCAATTACTTTACTTCTAACTCAAATGCCCATGACATCATTCACCAATCAGACACGTAACGCACAGGAAATTACTTCTCATATCTGATTACCTGAAAAGCATGTTAAAATAGGTCAACTACGAATAGTTGGTGAGTTTCATAAGTTTAACGAAATCAGTTCTGCGTACCACACAGTCATAGTTTGTATGTACGCGCGTATGTAAAAATATGTGTTTACGTTTGTATAAATATGTACAGCCATATCCTTGTGTGTGCATATGCACACATGTAAGTTTATAATATAAATTTGAAATTTCAGTAAAATCGTGATTGTTTGTTCATACTACCTGTTTCCAATTTCCGTGTTTAACCAACCACTATGGACCCCCTTCCTCCCACAACGGTTCCACATAAACTCAACCACTGTGGCCCCCCTTCCGCCCACAACGGTTCCGCGTTAACATCAACCACTGTGGTCCCCCTTCCACCCACAATGATTCCACGTAAACTCAAACATTATATAGTGTACATGCAAATAATTAGTATATTCTACACATAGTATTTCCTACGGCTAATCATATAGCATGTATATAGACACATATACACATATAGTATTTATCACGTATCACCAAACACTATGGCTCCCCATCCGCCAACAATACGCATAATCACTACATTGTTTACTTAACATTCATGTCATAATCAAGTTAGTTCGTTTAATAAGTTGCAGCAGAACTTGGCTCATAGGCCATACTCAACTTTAGTTTATAAGTTGCAGCAGAACTTGGCTCATAGGCCATACTCAACTTTAGTTTATAAGTTGCAGCAGAACTTGGCTCATAGGCCATACTCAACTTTAGTTTATAAGTTGCAGCAGAACTTGGCTCATAGGCCATACTCAACTTTAGTTTGTTACTATTGTGGCCCCCCTTCCGCCCACAATAGCCGTATAATCATCACAGATCACGTTATCCCCATGGCCATTACAGACCACGTTGTCTCCCAAATTAGTTATGTTTAACATTACATAAAGTGTTTGTATAAACATGCTATCACGTGTAATTTCATTATGTTTTGCAATTCGTATTATCTCCACTCAATATATCAGTCAACGATAATAATCATCTTTCATCAGCACGTAGTCAATCATTATGTTTGTAGGGACTTTTCATATATAAATGTTAAGATATTTTATATCCTGAATCGTTTTCAGATAGATAACGTGTGTAAACATGCTTTCCACCCCAAAAGTTCGTAAAATAGTTTAAAGAGTGGGGTCATGAAACTCACCTTATCGTAGTTCGCACAGAAATTACGTATCAGTAAGTCAGATGCCTCGTTTATAGCCTGATTCCTATAAACGGTATCGTATCGTTAATACTAGTACAGTGTTCAAGCTAAGTCGGGCCGTATAGATAATCTGGGTATAGCTGTTAGGCCCAGAACATGACCATAGTCTTAGATTGTGACGTTGTATACTATGAAATGTTTAAAACTGGATTTGGCTCAGTTTCACCGTTTCCTGAGCCTAGCTCAGTTGATCGTTTATACGTTTCGGGATTAGGTAAGATCACATAAAACTTAAGTAAATATATTGATTGATAAAATAATTTGACTTATGAAAGAATTTTAAGGTTTCGGTGTCTGGTTTGATCGCAAGGTTTGTTTCCGTTTTCATACGGGTTTGATTATACAAAACGCGCATAATTCACCCGAATTTTCCGGAATTCACGTAAAAAGTTCGTTTTTATCAATATCATTCAAAAACATGATATTTGACCACTTTTGACATTTTGACATACCAGTCAGTCCGTTAAACACAAAACTGCCGGTTTCGTTAAAACAATTATAATTTAAATTTTTGATTAATCATAACTAAATATGTACTTATATATAAATTATGTAAATTTTTGTAAAAATACATTAAGACATGGAGAATTTATAAAAATATTTTCAGAAACTTTATGATTATTTATTTATTTATAAAAATTCATTTAATTGGTTATAATCGTGTAATAAATGGTCCGTTTATATCAAACGACCTCCGAAAAATCCGATAATTTTTACAAATGGCCTCAATGTTATTACATAGCCCCTGCAAAATTTCCAGAACCTAACTCTTTTGACAAAATGCCTTTTTGTGCGTTTTTCGGCTGTTAAAATTCGGTTAAGCCATGATTGCACAAACCATACTTAGACATTTCCAATGATTCCCAAACTTTACCAGTGATCTTACCATCACATATTAAACTCCAAAACCAAGTTTCATAATTTTTCAATATCTTTAGCTATTTTTCCCAAATAAACGCTCATAAACGGGAATAAATTCACCAAATATTCTCCGTTTATCGAAAAATTACCAAATTTGAACAGGGACTCATTTATATGATCCCTAATGTCCCTGCAAGTTTTCACAAGCTAACAAAAAGCACGTCACAACCTAATACTAAACAGCCCCTAAACGAGTGTTACGGGTTTACCTTGTCGGTTTTCGAGGAATTTTGCTAGCTTAAACGACTTTCCGGGTCTCGGGTTGCAAACTCAGTATATATACATATCATATAACATCAAACCAAGCATAAATCATCCATGTAACAGCCTTGATAATTAGGGTTTCGGTTTTGGGTTCAAACCGAACTTTCTAACCGTAAAAACGTTGTATTCATGTTCTAATCCGCGTTTTTGACCAAAAAAGTATATGTTCCTGGTTTGTAAACATGTTTAACATCAAAACATGGTTTTACTTGATTTTTAGGGTTTTTGGATGGTTAAACATGTTTAAAACTAACTAAAACATGTTTATATGTTAATTATATGAATCAAACTTGGTTAAATCTTCATAAAACTTGACCTTACCTTAGGGTTTTGAAGGGAAGTTGATAGAGCAGAGCTGGAGCTGCTTGGACTTCAAAATTTCATGAGTTGTAATGAATAATAATACTTAGGGAGTAAGTTATATAAAAACAAATGTATAGTTTGGTGGGCTAGCGATCGGAAATCAATAATGGCCCTTAATGGGCTGTTTTGGGCCATTAATCTGGTTATACAAGCCCAAACATGAAAAGCCCACTTCAAATTTAGTTCGGGTTCGGTTTTTCGCAAGAAAATTAATTCGGGTGTGAGAAATAGCGCAAAAACGAGTGTTTTTCAGCTTATTTTTGTAAAATAAGAAAAACGTACTGACTCGTTGTAAAATTCCAAAATATTTTCACGGATTGCTTAGAACATGTCATATAAGTGTTTTATAAATCTTTTTCGGCTTAACGGATGCTACAATGCTTGTTTTGATATTAACGATTGCGTTTAAGCTTATAGCGTATCGATAAACGAAACCTTTTTCGTTTAAAGAGTTTTAAACGTACTGGGGCCTAAATATCAATATGTTAGCCTCTATAACATATATATAACTCGTATATGACCCCTCAGTATGTATACGGGTCATAATTAGTATCGGTCGGTTACTCGTTTAAGCACTACGAATTAACCGATTTATCGTTTACTTGTTACGTAATGAATATAGTGTACCTCGTTTTGTTTGCTATCGAACTAAGGCCATATTACTAATATTTTAGCTTGCATAGATCATATATCACTTATAGATGGCACCCTGGGATATCCGGACCATAACCAGACCCGTTTGGTTATTCGTTTGTTCGTTACGCAATAAGCGGTTAAACGCTTATTCGAGTTTGTAAGTACTAAGGTGTACTCGGTTTTGCCACGGATGTCACATTCTCCCCCTGTTAAGAAATTTCGTCCCCGAAATTCAATATGCCATATATGCTCTTTTTGGGGAAAATTTTATAATCATTTGTTTTGGAATTCGTTTTTCTGTTTCCGAACACGTTTGATTCCCCGTTGTGGATTCCACTGGATTTATTATTCAATGGGATTTTATTGTGTCACAACTGTTTGATTTTCCCCACTCAGCATTTTCATGAGTCTCTTTATAGAGTTTAGCTGTATAAAAGTTTTCAAATAGTACTAATTCCGCCATGTCAGCAAGGCAATCGTTTTGATTCGATATATGAAATATAGGGAGTGAAATAATTTTGTTTAATACGTTATGGGGTTAACTTTCAAGGCAATTTTGTATAGTGTTATATATTTTAGAATTAACTCACCGTTCCTCAACTCAACTAACAACTTTCAAAATTTGATAACTTCTCGTATTTCTCAGTATAGCCCTCTTGTTAGCCTTAGGCGGCCTTCGGTTTGTTACGAGTTTTATTTATGGTTATCGAAATCAAATCGGATTTTGTATTTTGGGGGTCACCAATTTTTTTTTTAATTTTAATAAGATGGCGAGTTACATTCTTGCTCGTATAATATGGTATATTACCACTTGTATAATATTATGATGACTGTTAATGTACGAGGATTGAAATTACTGGTCTCACCTTCCTCTATTGTTTGAATAGTTTATTTGATTTGATTGTTTTATAGAGGATTATAGATCGTGCTTAGGCCAATTAGGGATCTAAAATTTCATACACAATTCACTAAGAGTAAGATTTTGTTAAGGCGAGTTTTTCAGCTGGATAGTTGTTACAAATCAGAAGAAGGTATTTGGAGTGGATTAGTCAAGAAACTATCATTCAGCTTGAATTGCTTTCTCGGGATGTTTAAGGAACACATGTTAAGGGTTCCATTTTAGTTTGTTTCCCACTTCCAATGGGGTATCTCGAATTGTTGTAGCATCTCCGAGGATCTTTTGTATTCCCCGCTAACTTATAATAGTGCACACTTTACAACATATGTGCCTATGATTCCTTCATATATTTCGCTTGCATCTTTATACTAGTACTCAGTTTATCCGAACATCTGGCCTGACTTTTCCTTGTTCATCACTCAGTTATTAAGGCTATAAAAATTTAAAGTTCAAGTTTCGGTTACGGATAGTATAGTTTTCCTCATCCGTGTTTCATCATTGGGGTACTAGGATTTGTTCCGTGTACGGGATCACTTCTTTATCTAGAAGAGGCAGTATAACAGTTCTATTTCTATATAAAACCTTCATTTGAACACATTTAACTAGTCCATACTGACTATTACACAATGACTCCTCACTTCCACCGGGAGTGCATCGATAAGGAATAACTAGTTATTTAGGTTAAGAGGGTAGTTTTTCGAGTAATATGGTTAGTATTTATAGTCTTACTTTTGGTGGTTTCTATAGTATACAGAATTGTTATTTTACTAGACGGTATATTTTCCAAAGTAATAACTTGTAGGAACGAAACGTCTATCAGTGTCCATAATAAATAGACTAAAGTATGTTAGGCATTACTAAGAACGTACCTGTCACTACATTTGTTCTATCCGGTTTATTCACAATACGTGACCCCTAGTCGAGTTGGACGTCGATGTCGGTCCTTGCCTTGGTCTTTCCATCGCAATTGGGTTCAATCTAGGGCAGTCTTTCTTGATGTGCTCCATACTACCACACTCATAACAGGCATTACGGTTTATTATGGGTTGGTTTTGGTAGACTGGTTGTTGTCGTGTTGGTTGCGGTTGGGGTAGTTGTGAGTCCTGAAGTTGGGTTGGTGGATTTATAGTATTCATAACGGTTCTACAATTTCGGGCATAGTGTCCCACCTTCCCACATTTGTGACACACATTGGTCCGACATTCACCAACATGATGATAACCACATTTTCCACATCTAGGCAAAAGCCCGTTATACTTATCTTGTTTCACATCGGAACTGACCATAGCGTAATTTTGTATTGCAAGGCGCGCGCATTTATTCCGTTGTCTTTCTTGTATCCCCGCTCCATAATTGGTTCGTTTTGTACCAGATGATTCCCCGGGCATTCTTAATGAACCACTTCTAATCAAATCAGAAGTTACAATGCCGGCTTGTAACACGGCATTTTCGAAAGTTACAGGGCCAGTTGAATTAACCAAACTCCTGACTTCGGGGGCTAAACCCCAAATGTAGCGTTCAGTACGTTTAGATTCTGGAGTAACTAACCATGGGACTAGATGAGCCAGTTCGTTAAAGCGGTGGGTGTACTCCAAGTGATCTGCACCCTTCATTTCTAGATTCTAAAGTTCTTGCTCTAATTTCTGAATTTCGTTTATCGGACAAAAGTGTTTTATCATAAGATTTTTAAGTTCTGTCCAAGACACACGATTGGTTGCCTCTTGTCCTTGAATTTGCACAACACTATTCCACCACATTAGCGTGTGGTCTACAAATGTAGAAGTAGCAAATTTGACAATACAATCTGGTGGACAGTTAGTGATATTAATGATGGATTCAGTCTTTTCGATCCACTTTACCAGTCCATTTGGTCCTTCAGTACCGTTAAATTCCATAGGTTTACATAGCATGAAGTTCTTAAGTTGATATCCGTGTTGCGGGGGATTTTGATTGTTACAACTATTGTTCAAGTTCGGTAGGAGATTATCATTATTGAAAGTAATATTGGTATTCAACGGGGGAGTATTAGTTGTGATAGCATCAGTATTTTTCGGGGGAGCATTTGTGGTTGTATTAGTATTTGTCGGGGGATTAGTATTTACGGCCGCGTTAGCGTTCGGCACTTGATTTGTATTCATAGTTGTATGGATACCAGCAGCGAATTGTGCTGCTATTGTCGGAAGTACTGTTTGTAGTTGTCGAGCGATCATTTCGGCTATATCTGCCTCAGACAACATGTTTACTTTCTTCGGGGCCATTCTATAACAATAACCAGTTATCCAACAATTAACAAAATTAACATACACTAACGATCACAAAAGGAATTATAATAACAAGTAATCAGGTATTTCAATTAACACGTATATATCACACGGGTTTGTTCTTGAGTTTGAATACTAAGGATAATATGTAAAGTTAGCCTAACAAAGGCCAATGTTTATATATATATGTATATCAAAAGTTGTCACCTAGTGACAAGTAATTGTAATCCAGTAAGGGTAAGTGTTTGTAATGAAATATCCAATGCGTCACCCATATCAACATAGCACCCTACCAGATGCTTGCATGGGGTATCGAAGGCTATATACAACAATATCGTACTACCCTTATCTATCTAAGTACACATTATACAATTATATACGGTTTACAACTTGCCCGAAAATTATTCCGGTACGATCCCATCATTAGGCAATTGTTTTTCTTTAGCCTCTTCCATAAGTAGACAATTGCTCGTTATGAGTTTAGTTAGTGTATTTATCATATGAATGCACTCATATATTCAACTAGACCCTTAGAGGTTGTTAAATATAACTATAGAATATATTCCTTCGCCAGGTCATCCGGTGCACGCAAGTATGTTGGGCCTACTAAAAGTGGTAGTTTACTGGTTGGGTTAAGTATGTCCCGTTCCAGTCAGCATGTCATCAATTCGTGAGCATGAGGTTTCTCTCCTACAGTAACCACTTGGAATAGGAAAAATATAGGAGAGGTTGGATGTTCTTGTTCATAGATGGTTCGAAGAGTTTGCTAGTTAAGGAGGTTCATCAGAATTAGTTGTACTGGTAATATGTAAAAGTAATTATTATTATTAATATTTCTTTTTGAAATATAATCAATACATTATATGTATTGGTAGTCACGGTCTACTTATAGATTTAGGGATTCAATAAAGTAGTTTTTATATTTATAATTCAATAAGTTGGATTCATCACTAAGTATTTCCCCCATGGATGGTGTTTGTTTTTCAACCAACAGAAATCGAATGATGACCAGAAAATAGTTTAGTTTAGTGTCAAAGAAACGAGTACATAAAATAAAGGTTAGACCCATGCTGAGAGGTATTATATGTATATATATATCTATATATATATATGTATATTCTTGAAATCATTGTCTGTAGGACACGCCTCCCATGGTTCTTTCCCGGGCCTTGCATATTAAGCCCCTTTGTGGTGCTGTCACATCACCAGACTTAGTTAAACTTGTTGAAGCATTCTCATATTCTCACTCACAGGAAACACCGGTTCTTTATCTGTCGTAAAGCTACCCGATCTCGACATCTTTCAGTGCAATCGTTAATCAGAAGAAAACGTTTTTCGGTAGCTTAAATCATCGTAAAGGATATTATTAATTAATACCGAAATTAAATATTTTATTTGTTACAATAAGATTCATTATCATCGGTAGTACCGTACGTACACATATCCCTATACCTCATCTCAGATAAGCACGTATGCACACTTCATATATACTTCACATCACCTTTATGCACGTATGTTGCCATTTTTACCTTTCAATATGTTCCGCGACTTCACCCCGAATTCCCTCGTACAAGCAAGTCTGTTATTATGTTCCGGACCATAATAACTCACTTGCCCTACGAGTTCATCCCGGCATCCATCAGTATCTATCGTTACTCATTAATAAGTTCCCCAGTGATAATCGAGCCTACGGTTATATTATAGGTATCCTAAGGGATAACCTGATCCTTTATAACCAATGGCTCTGATACCAACTTCTGTCACACCCCGACTAGGTAGTTGCGGAAGCGTAATACGGGAATGTAACAGATAACGCTGGTATCAAATACATTGTTCATAAAGAAACATTACTAACTAATTTACAATATATTATATCGTTCTAACATCTTTTACAAACTAGGTGATACAATCAAACCGGTTCTTCAATTACTTTACTTCTAACTCAAATGCCCATGACATCATTCACCAATCAGACACGTAACGCACAGGAAATTACTTCTCATATCTGATTACCTGAAAAGCATGTTAAAATAGGTCAACTACGAATAGTTGGTGAGTTTCATAAGTTTAACGAAATCAGTTCTGCGTACCACACAGTCATAGTTTGTATGTACGCGCGTATGTAAAAATATGTGTTTACGTTTGTATAAATATGTACAGCCATATCCTTGTGTGTGCATATGCACACATGTAAGTTTATAATATAAATTTGAAATTTCAGTAATATCGTGATTGTTTGTTCGTACTACCTGTTTCCAATTTCCGTGTTTAACCAACCACTATGGACCCCCTTCCTCCCACAACGGTTCCACATAAACTCAACCACTGTGGCCCCCCTTCCGCCCACAACGGTTCCGCGTTAACATCAACCACTGTGGTCCCCCTTCCACCCACAATGATTCCACGTAAACTCAAACATTATATAGTGTACATGCAAATAATTAGTATATTCTACACATAGTATTTCCTACGGCTAATCACATAGCATGTATATAGACACATATACACATATAGTATTTATCACGTATCACCAAACACTATGGCTCCCCATCCGCCAACAATACGCATAATCACTACATTGTTTACTTAACATTCATGTCATAATCAAGTTAGTTCGTTTAATAAGTTGCAGCAGAACTTGGCTCATAGGACATACTCAACTTTAGTTTATAAGTTGCAGCAGAACTTGGCTCATAGGCCATACTCAACTTTAGTTTATAAGTTGCAGCAGAACTTGGCTCATAGGCCATACTCAACTTTAGTTTATAAGTTGCAGCAGAACTTGGCTCATAGGCCATACTCAACTTTAGTTTATAAGTTGCAGCAGAACTTGGCTCATAGGCCATACTCAACTTTAGTTTGTTACTATTGTGGCCCCCCTTCCGCCCACAATAGCCGTATAATCATCACAGATCACGTTATCCCCATGGCCATTACAGACCACGTTGTCTCCCAAATTAGTTATGTTTAACATTACATAAAGTGTTTGTATAAACATGCTATCACGTGTAATTTCATTATGTTTTGCAATTCGTATTATCTCCACTCAATATATCAGTCAACGATAATAATCATCTTTCATCAGCACGTAGTCAATCATTATGTTTGTAGGGACTTTTCATATATAAATGTTCAGATATTTTATATCATGAATCGTTTTCAGATAGATAACGTGTGTAAACATGCTTTCCACCCCAAAAGTTCGTAAAATAGTTTAAAGAGTGGGGTCATGAAACTCACCTTATCGTAGTTCGCACAGAAATTACGTATCAGTAAGTCAGATGCCTCGTTTATAGCCTGATTCCTATAAACGGTATCGTATCGTTAATACTAGTACAGTGTTCAAGCTAAGTCGGGCCGTATAGATTATCTGGGTATAGCTGTTAGGCCCAGAACATGACCGTAGTCTTAGATTGTGACGTTGTATACTATGAAATGTTTAAAACTGGATTTGGCTCAGTTTCACCGTTTCCTGAGCCTAGCTCAGTTGATCGTTTATACGTTTCGGGATTAGGTAAGATCACATAAAACTTAAGTAAATATATTGATTGATAAAATAATTTGACTTATGAAAGAATTTTAAGGTTTCGGTGTCTGGTTTGATCGCAAGGTTTGTTTCCGTTTTCATACGGGTTTGATTATACAAAACGCGCATAATTCACCCGAATTTTCCGGAATTCTCGTAAAAAGTTCGTTTTTATCAATATCATTCAAAAACATGATATTTGACCACTTTTGACATTTTGACATACCAGTCAGTCCGTTAAACACAAAACTGCCGGTTTCGTTAAAACAATTATAATTTAAATTTTTGATTAATCATAACTAAATATGTACTTATATATAAATTATGTAAATTTTTGTAAAAATACATTAAGACATGGAGAATTTTATAAAAATATTTTCAGAAACTTTATGATTATTTATTTATAAAAATTCATTTAATTGGTTATAATCGTCCGTTTATATCAAACGACCTCCAAAAAATCCGATAATTTTTACAAATGGCCTCAATGTTATTACATAGCCCCTGCAAAATTTCCAGAACCTAACTCTTTTGACAAAATGCCTTTTTGTGCGTTTTTCGGCTGTTAAAATTCGGTTAAGCCATGATTGCACAAACCATACTTAGACATTTCCAATGATTCCCAAACTTTACCAGTGATCTTACCATCACATATTAAACTCCAAAACCAAGTTTCATAATTTTTCAATATCTTTAGCTATTTTTCCCAAATAAACGCTCATAAACGGGAATAAATTCACCAAATATTCTCCGTTTATCGAAAAATTACCAAATTTGAACAGGGACTCATTTATATGATCCCTAATGTCCCTGCAAGTTTTCACAAGCTAACAACAAGCACGTCACAACCTAATACTAAACAGCCCCTAAACGAGTGTTACGGGTTTACCTTGTCGGTTTTCGATGAATTTTGCTAGCTTAAACGACTTTCCGGGTCTCGGGTTGCAAACTCAGTATATCTACATATCATATAACATCAAACCAAGCATAAATCATCCATGTAACAGCCTTGATAATTAGGGTTTCGGTTTTGGGTTCAAACCGAACTTTCTAACCGTAAAAACGTTGTATTCATGTTCTAATCCGCGTTTTTGACCAAAAAAGTATATGTTCCTGGTTTGTAAACATGTTTAACATCAAAACATGGTTTTACTTGATTTTTAGGGTTTTTGGATGGTTAAACATGTTTAAAACTAACTAAAACATGTTTATATGTTAATTATATGAATCAAACTTGGTTAAATCTTCATAAAACTTGACCTTACCTTAGGGTTTTGAAGGGAAGTTGATAGAGCAGAGCTGGAGCTGCTTGGACTTCAAAATTTCATGAGTTGTAATGAATAATAATACTTAGGGAGTAAGTTATATAAAAACAAATGTATAGTTTGGTGGGCTAGCGATCGGAAATCAATAATGGCCCTTAATGGGCTGTTTTGGGCCATTAATCTGGTTATACAAGCCCAAACATGAAAAGCCCACTTCAAATTTAGTTCGGGTTCGGTTTTTCGCAAGAAAATTAATTCGGGTGTGAGAAATAGCGCAAAAACGAGTGTTTTTCAGCTTATTTTTGTAAAATAAGAAAAACGTACTGACTCGTTGTAAAATTCCAAAATATTTTCACGGATTGCTTAGAACATGTCATATAAGTGTTTTATAAATCCTTTTCGTCTTAACGGATGCTACAATGCTTGTTTTGATATTAACGATTGCGTTTAAGCTTATAGCGTATCGATAAACGAAACCTTTTTCGTTTAAAGAGTTTTAAACGTACTGGGGCCTAAATATCAATATGTTAGCCTCTATAACATATATATAACTCGTATATGACCCCTCAGTATGTATACGGGTCATAATTAGTATCGGTCGGTTACTCGTTTAAGCACTACGAATTAACCGATTTATCGTTTACTTGTTACGTAATGAATATAGTGTACCTCGTTTTGTTTGCTATCGAACTAAGGCCATATTACTAATATTTTAGCTTGCATAGATCATATATCACTTATAGATGGCACCCTGGGATATCCGGACCATAACCAGACCCGTTTGGTTATTCGTTTGTTCGTTACGCAATAAGCGGTTAAACGCTTATTCGAGTTTGTAAGTACTAAGGTGTACTCGGTTTTGCCACGGATGTCACATCTCTCCACATGATAGGCAGAAAAGTGATTACCCAGTCATACACAAGCCTGTTGTTATTTGGTCAACCAAAAATGAAACATCTTTAAATATGACAAAGAACATGTGTTAGAAAATTTGAGAAAAAATCAAAAACAAGGGGAAGAATGAATAAATCAACCAAAAGTTGATAAGTGTTTTAAATATTTTATCAACCAAGAGGGATACAAGAAGAACTACAAAGATGTTGACAAAATCTGTCTCATCTTGAATGAAAGGCCTGTTATTTGAACTGTAAGTCAAACGTTCAACCTCTATATATGTTTGAATATCAAAAAAATACAAAAAGATCCAATAAGTTCTGTCATACAAAAAAACTGTTTTTTACCAAATACAGGAGGTTGGAGTCAAATTCGGGTGATATGGGGAAAGCCAAATAAGCTTTGAGAAGAGATATGAGGCATCATAGCACAGTGTTGACCATTAATGCATTATGCTTAAATTGAACCTTAATCATATCACCGAAGAGATGAAATTCATGCTAAGTTTATACCTGCTGTTACCCTATCTATGTTGTCATAATAATGCTGAGAATGAAGTATTGAGAAAGCTACTTAATCAATATGATCCCATTCTTGAGATCTTTTCAGAAAAATGGAATAAACTGTTTTGAAGTGAAATACAACTGAAATTTGATCTCTAAATGCACCATTTGCTCTTAAACTATTATATGTAATGAAATATATATTTTGACAAAGTGGTTTAAGTAAAAAAGTGTTGCATTTTGCCTTTAATAGGCTGAATATGTAAGTTCGGGTAAGGTTTGATGTTTTATAACCTTTCCGAGCACAAAACAGTTGAATATGTATATTCGGGTAAGGTTTGATGTTTTATAACCTTTCCGAGCACAAAACAGTTGAATATGTTTGAATATGTATTTTCGGGTAAGGTTTGATGCTTTATGACCTTTCCGGGCAAGCTTAGTCATTATTGGCTAAGTTTATGATTTTCGGGCATGCTTTGAAGTGTTTACACTTTCCGGGTAGAGTACACTGGTGTACTCATTTCCCGAGCAAGCTTGAAGTCTTGAGATGATTATGTGTTAAAGCTAGCTTTTAACAAGAAATTCCTGTTTCGGGCAAGCTTTGCATTTTATATGCTGATTGTTAGTTCAAGCAAACTTTGTGAACTTAAGTTAGTACACCGAGTAAGCTTTGTGATTTGTATGAATATGTTGTTTGGAAAGGTTTGTTAACCTTTCCGGGCACACTTAGATATTATTATTTAAGTTTGTCATTTTCGGGTAAGGGCATACCTGATGATTAAATATGTGTATCATTGTAAGCTTACTGCTAACATAGGATTTTCGGGCAAGCTCTTTGAAATTTTAGACGATAGCACACGTAGATGTTTATGTGTTTTAATTTCATACCTAGCATGCTCTGTGATATTTGTGTTTATGATCTCTTTGAAATTACAAGTGTTTTCGGGCAAACTTTGTTTTCCGGGCACACTTTGTATTTCGGGTACACTTTTGTTCCCTTAATATACTTGGTAATTTCAAAACTTGACTTTCTGAGTACACTGTATGCTAGAAGTCCTTTCCGAGCACACTTTGTATTCTAGGAAGGTTATTCAGGTATACTTTGCATAAGAAGGTTGTTCGGGCACATTAAACATTGTAAAGGTTGTTCGGGCACACTATGCTTCCAAGTATGCTTGATTGAATATGTTGTTAAGTATGATTGATTAACTATGATCCTTATTTCATTAGGGTTTATGCTAGATTAAGTCATTTAATTTGAATTCAAGAAATTTATATGGGGATCTTGATTGATTCCTAGTAAGGATGCTTATTTGATATTTCATACTTGATTATATGCCTTGTAATTTCTCAAGGAATTTAGTGTTTCGGGTAAGCTTTCTTCATAGTATCCTGACTTTAAATTACTTAGCCTGACCAAGCAAGGTTTGATGTTTTTATTTTAATCGGGTAAGCTTTGTGTAAGTGGATGTATACCGAGTAGACTTTGTATATATTAAAATTTTCCGAGTAAGGTTTGCTAAAAGTATAAAGAAATGTTTTAATATATCAAGTGGATAATGTTACTGTGTGACAGCTAATAACTCACTAAACGACGAAAGGCATTTAAAACCCACTTTCAAAAGGTATATAAGAGGGAGTTAGGCAAAATTTTCAACATTACTCTTCCCTCTCTCTCCTTCCACTGCAACTGCTTACTCGCAAAGACACCTAAACCGACTTATCACATTCATCTTTAATCCAAACCCTAACTTGAATTAGCCCTCTAATTCTAACTCGGTAAGCAATAATAATGTGTTTTCCGATCACGATTACACTATAATGGGCTTTGATTATGTATCTGATTACTAATACTTTATTTCTTTGTTTAGGTTATAAATTTGTCGAAGAACAGGTTCTTGACGATTTTTTCTCTCATTCCTCTTCATTTTTATACCTTGAAATTAGTTAAAGTACTAAACTTTATGACTAATTTCACTTTGAATATGTTTGATTATGATGTTCAGATATGGCAGAAGAAGAACAACCCAAATACTTCTTCGAGAAGAAGCCCAATATGTGTGCACTTTTACAAGTCACACCTGACAACGAGCCGATGGAAAGAATGATTACATGGATGGCTCGGTCAAATGTCAGTTTTGCCTTCACTGAAATTCCTGTCATCTACAGAAATCATTCACAGGATTTCTGGAGATCTGCGGAACTTGTTGAAGATATCAATGGGAAAAGAATTGAAGCATCTGTTGCTGGCCATGAGATACATGTGACAGAAAGGATGATCAAAAGATGTTTACGGTTGAATGATGATGATCATAATCATGTTAATTTCAACACTGATCACCTAATGAGGATCTTTGAAGATACGATGGGTTATCAGAGAACTGTACATGATGGGCAGTTTCAAAAGGGGATGTTTCCAATGTTGTATAGATTCCTCATTCACCATGTGATACAGGGGTTTGCTCCAAGGAAAGGATCATGGACCTTGATGAGTCATGATCTAGCAAATGCCACTGTTGGAATCATTTTTGATTTGCCATTTAATTTCTCAAAGATGATCTTTGAGGGATTAATTTCAAATTTGAAAAAACTGAGAAGGATAGATTTTTGCAATACCCAAGGTTCTTGCAGATAATATTTAACAGAGAATTACAAGATTTACCAACTATGGAAATTACACACCTACTGCAGAACCCTGACACATACAAGAGAATTAAGAATCCGGGTGTGGCCAATAGATTCAATTCTGAAGTTCCATTTGAAATTCTGCCATGGTTGTTGGATCATAATTTGGAAATAATGTCAGTGCCTGAGTTAAGATCATAGGAGGAAGAAGGAGATGATGATGAGAGTGATGATGATGGAGACTCTGATGATGGAGATGATAATGTTGATGGAGATGAAGGAGGAGCTGGAGTAGCTATGGAGATAGTTGCACCTGATCAGGGGGAGCAATCTGAAACAAATAGAACAACCTATTCCAACACCATCACAGTCACCACCACACATTGACCAATTATACCATCATCAACACATACATCTCCACCACCAACAACAAGCCCAATTCATACTGATCCATTCATTTCAAGCCCACCTCATACACAATCACCACCACCATCCATTTTCCAAACTCACACCACAGAACAACCTGAGTTTGAACCTTTTTCTGCATCACCACCTACAACCTCACATACAGACACATTCCAAAGAAATCTGGACTTAATGCTAGAAAATGCTGAGTTAAGAAGAAGAAATGAGGAGGTGACTAATGAAAATGTGATGCTATTAGAGAAGTTGGTACAAGCAAACTTGAGAATTCAAGCCCTGGTGCAGGAGGTTGAGAAGACCTCAGCTGCCCCAAAACAGGGGGAGAATGAGTATAGGCCAACTGTCTCTGGTGTGAATGTTGAAGAAACTGAAACAGTTGTGGAGACTGCTGATAGTTTAAAATTAATTTTGAATATGTATGATAGGGAGGATGAGGATAGTGAGTAGAGGATAATTGAAGAGATTGATTATGAAGCAGATATGTTTGATGTTGCAGAACAGGAGTATGATGTGAATGATGAGATTGTGAGAATAGTATGGAGTGAAGAAAATGTTGAGACAGAGGATGTGATAGAAAAGATAAATGTTGAAGAAAATGTAGTTACTACTAATATAGCTACTGATGTTTTAATTGACATTCAAACTGGAGTTGAGACTGAAGTGTTGAATGAAGGTAATACTGCTGCTGAGGGGCCCATCACTCAAACTGAACAACCAGAAAGCTCCAAGAGGGCAGAGTATGATCCTGAGTTAGAGGCACTAGAAAAAGAGATTGATGACTATGTACAGTCTGAGGATGAAGAGGATGTGAGGAGGAGGATTGAGAAAGGAAAAGCAAAAATTAGTGTAGAAGAGCCTGTCAAGGCATATCCTGAAAAGGATGTACTATTTAAAGATGATGCTATTGTTGCTGTTGATGCCCTAAGAGAACAACATAATATCTTGAGAGAAACAAGGGATAGGGAGATACTGGCTCAATCCCAAACTCCTGAAGAAATGGAAGAACAGGAAATCTTGATTAAACAAGCCAAACTTGCAAAAGAAATTATTGATGATGTGGCTGATCAAGAAGTAATTGAAACATTGATTATGATGAACAGAGCTGAGGAAGCTGACAATTCCCTGGCTATGGTGGTTAGCATGTTTCAATCCCAGAATCAACAAGAAAGAAAGTCCTCAGAAACTGTTGAACCTGCCAACTTGAATACTGATGTAATTATTGAAGAAGAAATTGGTGAGTCCGTTGCTTCAATGGCTACCAAGAAATGGACTAAACAGGTGAGAGAAGATTTGAAGAAGAACCCAACTGACAGCTGGTCAGAAAGGGTGAATGTGACTGAACCTCATGAAACACTTGAACAGAAAAGAGAAAGACTTTCAAAATTACATGAAGAATTTTTAGAGAAAGTCAATAGGTTTGCTAAGACCTACATGAGAAGAAAGAGGGAACCCGAGCAGACTGAGCATGAAAGATCTGCCAAGAAGGGAAAGTGGGATGACCAGAACAAGTACTTTGTTGAAACTCCAGAAGATGATGCTAGTTTTATAAGGGCTGTCCCACTACAATCCTTGCAACCAGGTGAGAAGGTTCAGGGTGTTCCTGATGTGCCAATAAGAAGTGAACCAGATCATCCATCCTCAGATGAACCAAAGATTGATGCTATGAATGACTTAACTGAAGGAGAGGATGAGTCTGAGGATTCTGATGATGATAATGATGATCCTGAGAATGATCAAGGAAAGAGTGTCAAAGCTACAAATGTTGTGTCCCCACAAGTTTTAATGACTGATGAACAGAGGGCAAACATTGAATTGAGTATTTGAGAAGCTAAAAAGAATAATCCATTGGTTATAAAGCTAAGAAGATATGGGATAAGTTTTGAATCGTTGGCTGATCTTGATGATGATCAGTTGCAAAAGAGACTGGATAAAGAGAGATATGGAATCAAGAAAAAAGATGGAAGAGAAAAACAGGGAGAGTCAAAAGTTTAGAGAATACCTCAGAAGGCATAACTATTCAGAGAAAGATCTATCTCACTTCAATTTTGATAAACTTCAAGACCTCTACAATAGTGAAAGAGAGAAAGTGAAAGAAAAATTTGTCAAAGAGAATGATGAACTTGAAAAGATTGTGGCTCTGAAGAAGAAATATGGAGGGATGTGTGGATATTTGCTGGAAAGAGGTATGAAACCTGAAATTGTTGAAAACTTGTCAAGAGAATCAGTGGTAGACCAGTACAATAAGTTGAAAAGAAAAGAAAAGCTGAAAATGGCTCAAACTGAAAAGTCTACCAAACTGTCTGAACCAACTGATGAACCTCAAGCTAAGAAAAGAAGAATTCAAACCATGAGGGAGAAATTAAAGGAACAAGTCAGAACTGTTGAAACATCCATCCCAAAGGAACCAAATTCTGAACCTGAAGATGAAAGAATAATTCCTTGGGAAAATGAAGAAATGATAAACATTGTGTGTGTTAGTATGAACACATGCATA
Organism: Bidens hawaiensis; assembly: GCF_021521415.1. NCBI lineage: Eukaryota > Viridiplantae > Streptophyta > Magnoliopsida > Asterales > Asteraceae > Bidens > Bidens hawaiensis. The sequence goes on from NW_027492592.1 coordinate 361,065, forward strand.
GGTCTTGAAAGAATAATGACATGGCCCAACTACACAGTGCAAAGGAATGGTATCATTGCTGAAATAGAATACAAAGAAAATGTTGGTCTCTATGTACTAAAAAATTCTGATGGAAAAGTTCTGGCTATAATCAAGAAAGATGCAGATTTGACCTACTTGCACAATGAAGACTTGATGGATATAAGAGATTTGGTGATTCCAGAAGGGCACATTCACTACCAAATTCTTAATATCTTTAAGGACAGTGACGGCTGTCCTAGGATTCGTACGAATAAACTTTCCCTTCAAGAAACCCTAAATCGATTATCCTTTGGTATGATGAACATTATATGAATGCAAATCTTTTGAGTGAATCTTGTGTGTGTTAGTTGCTTTTGATTATTGTTTAGCAACCACATCGTTTGTTATTAATTCCGTCTTTAACAAACAGTATTCTTTCTAAATATAGCAACCCGTCATTAACTCCCTTGTCGACACATTTATTTTTGTGAGTTATGGCATGATTTGAGTAAGATCTACCTGAAATCGGGGACCTGACTGAAGGATGCGACCTTTTCTTCTGTTTGCCCTTTTTGCAAGCAATACAGTGGTCTGATAACTTAAAATTTTTCAAAGACACACCTTCAACTAGGTCATTTGCCATTAAATAGTTCATCTTACGAACATGAATGTGACCCATTCTACGATGCCATAGAATAGAGTCTTTCTCGGTTGCCTTCGAGACGAAACATGTTTCAACAGATGTTGATACTTTAGAACTTATATTTAAGACATAAATATCATTCGATCGAAGTGATCGCATGATAATCATGTCCTCGGGAATCATATAACCCGGTTTCAAAATCAAACATTCTTTATCGGTAAATATTGTAGTGTATTGCTTGTCACAGATTTGCGACACACTCAATAAATTATGGTCTACCTTGTCGCAGCAATTGACTTTTTCAAAAGTAATATGCCCATTCGAAACATCACCTTCTTGTGTGATCATACCCCCAGAATTCCCAGCAAACGCCACATAACCCCCTTGAATATTTCTCACATTTGTTAATAGGTCGATATTTCCAGTAATATGACGAGAACATCCACTATCCGTAATCCAGTTTTCACCAGAAATGATCTTGGATGTACCCTACACACAAAAGAAAAATGATTAGTTCAAAAAGGCAGCCCAGGCCACAGTCTTGGGCACCTTTTGGTTTTCTTGAGAAACATTAAACTTAGCGAAATTCAACTGTTGTTCAGCAACTTGAGAATAAGTTACAGGCTTGTTAGACTGCCGTCTTAAATAAGCAGCTTGAACGACATTTGAGTTCACATTTATTCATAACGGTTCAGTTGGAAAAAACTTTGGTTTAACGTGACCATAAGTTTCATTCACATGAACAACCTTTCGAGGATTCACGTTTGAGAACATGATGTGAGTAGCATCATCATATAACACAGGTCGTTTCAGAATCTCTTTTATCAAAGGTACTGGTTTTGATTAATCTTTGACAAATGGATGAAGATCCTGAGAACTCTTATGTCCACAATTTCTCACAACATGACCTTGTTGACCGCAAAGGAAACAACTTCGCATATCCACATGGTTGTGTTGAGATTTAGTAGTAACTTATGACATAGAAGCATGATGACTCACATTCTTGGTAAAACTCTTAGCTAAATCATCAGATGACCCCGATTTCTTTCTCAAATAAAAATCTAAGTTAGAACAGTTTGAAAAACTTTGCAAAGTATCTGTTCCAGTCGATTTTAAAACTTGCTTAGCTTTAGTCAAGGGGTCAGATGAAACTGATGTTTTAGCCTGAGCATACTGACGTTCAAGATCTTGAATCTTGGAGGTTTCATTGTGAAAAACACTTTTAATCAGTTTCAGTTTAATGATACTAATTGGAATGTCTTTCTCAGTGAACATCATGTCTATTCCTTTTAATTTAAGCACACGACCTGTGGATGGCTTGGAAACATTCGGATTAATGAAACGCAACAAATCCTCATCAGAAATTTTGGGTTTTAAAAGGTTTCTTAGCTTTCACTGGTTTGACCTTAACATGATTTTCTTGTTTCACCTGAGTTGTGTGCGAACCATACACAGCCTCCTCAAATTCATGAGGTTCACAAAGTATGTGATTAGAACTTGGAAAGTTCTTGTTTTTGTGTATTATTTCAGGTTCGAACACATATTCAATGATGACTTTATCAACATTTTTAACAAAGACTTTGTTGCTTTGAACATGAGGTTTCTGAGTTGTAGTTTGGGCTTTAACAGTTTCAGGTTTAACCGGTTTTGCTTTTTCTGAAATCATGAATTCTTTAACAATCACATCCTCTTCTTTTCTAGCAAAAGGATTTGGTTTGTAATCATTTTGAAAAGGTGGTGGAATTTCAACAAAACCTATTCCTTTCTTTGAATCTTTTTGCTGACTAGATACTTCAATTATTTTGTTTAGCAAAAAGGAAGAATTTATGAATTTACCCAATTTGTTCTTTAACTCAAGAACCTCATTTTCAAGCTCGGTTATCTTTGATCTATGTTTCAAAATTTCTTGGAACTTTTGATCATTGATAGTCATTTTAACCGATAACTCAGCCTTAAGATCATGATTACTTATAGTTAAGGCCTCAATTTTCTCTCTTGAATTCATTTGAGAGGTTAAAGATTGCCTATAAGTGTCCTTTAAAGAAACAATCTCTTTTAGCAAATTATCATTTTGGAGTTTTAAGGAATCTATCTTAGGCTTATTGATTTCACAATCGGCACATGAAACATTAACAGATAATTTAGAAGTAGAAGTACTGACCTCATTTTGCTTAGCAATGTAAGCTGACGTGGTTGAATCACTGATTTTAGCCATACACGCAAAAGTGGTTGGACGCTTTTCGCTTGAATCATCCGAATCAGACTCAGTATCAGCATCAGAAGATAGCTCACTCCCACTTACATTTGATCCAAACATCACCAAATTAGCTTGATTGTCATGGCACAGCAATCGTTGTGACCAGTCATCGCAATCTAAGTTGGATAACATTGCTTGGGATCCATGATACGACGGTTTGGTTTTAGAAGAATTTCCCGCATCACTTCCACTTTTACCAGATGAATTCTGATCTTGCTTTCTGGGACCAGTGTACTCTTTCTTTGGCTTATCACATTCTTTAGCAAAATGCCCAAACTATTGACAGTTGTAGCACTTGACTTTTAATTTATCAAACCCCAACTTCTTGTTCAAAGATGGAAGATCTTTACCCGTTCTCTGCATAAACTTTTTCACTTTTCTGACTATCATAGCCATATTCCACTTCAAGTCAATCAGTTCCAAATCATCAAGATCAATTTGATCATAGTCTTCATCAGTCAAATCACTCGTTGCAATTTTACTACTAACCAGATTCTCATATGAAGTCATGAAGGCAGACAAGAAAGCAAAATTTTGTTCGGCCTCCCTCATGTTCACATTCGGTTGTGATGAAAATTGATTTGAAGGTGATGATTTTCCAGAACCTCCAGACGAACCAGAAATACCAGATGATCCAGAATTTCCAGCTGTGTAGAAACAAGCACATGGATCACTATAGATAGTTGTTGCATTATCACTTGCATTTTGTGTTAGAAATGCAGTGATAGGAGAATGGTTGAACTTAATGGCATACTTCCACCATACAATGCAGGATCTTGACTATCTTTTGAAGACTTTTGACATTTAAGATCATATTCTCGTGCCTCGATCTTTTGCATAAATTCCGATGCCGTCAAATCTTCATTGTTGAAATGATTATTCTCTTTCAGAACCATCAAGAAAGTCGAGTAAGAACTCAGTAATGCGCTTTTAATGGTGTCAATCTTATCAATCTCAGAAGTTTCCAACCTCATCTTATCCATCTCAGCGATCAAATGATTAAATCTTGTTGTCATCTCTTCAAAAGTCTCAGCCTTAAGTAGGTTAAAGTTTCTAAATTGAAACTTGAGCATAACCTTTTTGCTTTCAGCAGTGTTACCCATACTCCTCATACGAATGTGTTGGAATAAGGAGGCACAAATTTTTATACTACCAACTTGATGAAAGATGTTTTCGGGTAAAGCCATAGTGAGAGTATTATAAGCTTTCGTTTCAATTTCTAAGCTTTCTTCTCTTAAACGGAATATTGTGAGATAGCTTTAGGTGTGAAACCAATGGTCTCATCCCAAATCATTGGAACAGTGTAAACCTCATCTAAGCAATATGAACAATCAGGGTGAACTGACTCTAGATGAGCACGGAAACGGGGTTCCCATTTAGCAAAATCGCTAAATTTCATTCACTTTGAATGTGAACCGATCTCGGTGTCCAGTTGTAACATTTGTTGCATAAGCATATTTTGGGAAGATAATGCATACATACCAGCCATGTTTCTAAATGACAATGTTTTCAAACTCCAAGGGTTAAAAGTTAAAATTATATTAACGAACTGTGAACAGTATAATTAACGAGCTGTAAACAGTGGTTAACGAATCACAACTTAACGAAATGAAAATTTGTTTAGGTAACGAATTAGGAATAGTATCACACGAAGTAAGTTATAACGAACTGTTCTGCGAATTAAGTCAAGTAACGAATTAGATGGACTCAATGGATGAAAGAATCAGATGGTTTTCTTTAACGAATCACTAAGTGTAGACTTGGTGAATTAAGTGACGAATCAGCTACAGTTGATAACGAATCAACTTATAGCGAATCAGGTTGTGACAACGGTTTGTAACAAACTCTGACAATGGTTGCCACGTGGCAAAAAGTTGTTATAATAACCGTTAACGAAGTGGACACGTGTAACACAAATTGAGTAACACGAATCAGGAGTGGTAACGAATTGATTCACGAATTAGCTACAAGATTAACGAATCAGGTAGCGAATTGATAAACAGTGTGTACGAACTACCAAAGTTTTAACGAATCTTCAAACATCAATGAAAATCTTCAAATCTTCATCTGAAAATTCCAGAAATCTGGAAAATGAAGAACACCGATACACAAACTTAAATTTGTTATACTATATCAATACTTAACCAAATCGTTCTTATAACCGATCAAATCACTGGGAAACACCATGCAAATCCAATTCAACCTCACTCGTAACTCAATTAACCATCAATCAAAACCAATTTGACCAAATTTAATGCCCTGTTTTCGGCCAAAACCAAATCAACATAATTCAATCCAAAACCAATCCGAATTTCAATTCCTATTAACCAAACCTTACCAATACCTTAATAACCTCAAATCCAATCCAATCAATCCATATCCAATTCCGAATCATGTTGGGTTTTAACAAGATTATCAAAGTGATAAAATCCCTATTTTACCAAAAACGCAGCGGATATAAGTTTTAAATCTTGTTAGTTTTAGTGTAGAGAACCAATTCAATACATGCAAAACCCAAACCCGGATCCAAATACGAATTACACACTATCAAACACATGCATGTCACTATAAGTTCATGCATGTTAAACTACCTTTCAAGTAACCAAAGAAGTGTGAAAAGGATGATGATTGAAAGGCAAGAACTTGAATATGGAAGCTCCTCAAGCTAGTATACCCCAAGCTTCAACAACACACCACTTCTAGCTAGGATTTGCACTTGAAATTTTCTTCTTCTTTTCTTATGTTGGATTAAAATACCCAAGAGAGGAAGAGAGAAAATTTTACTTGGAAATTATGTGTGTTATGAAAGAATGAAAGAGAAAGACTTGGTTTTATTCAAAGGCATCTTTCTCTCCACCAATAATAACCATTGCATGTCTCCACTCACCTTGCATGTCTCCACTCAAACATATAATAATATTACATTTGAAAGAGTATTATTCCTTTTCCTTTTTTTATAAAGTTTTATATATATATATATATAAGTTTATAACTTATAAAACTTATTATATGTTAAGATACATTCTTGGTTATTATTATTCACATATTGTTATTCAACCAACTTAAATAACACTATGTAATGTTCTTTCATAAAACATAAATCATCCATATGATTTGTTTATTACACAAGTACATTTTATTTAGAAACCTCTTTCCAAATAACTCAAGTGTTAATATTCATTTGTTATGATCACATCATATGTAAACGAATATTATCGGTGTTTGTCTAGCTTGTTATTGGGTATGACCCGACTTGGATCATAACGTACTAGCCACATCAATTATAATATGTCTCTTGGGCAGACCGAGTCCAACAAATCAAACTCAATTCGATCCAAACGTAACCCATATATAAACTTATACCAAAATACCAATTAACAGTCCACTAATAACGAGTTAACACTTAAATCAAGAGCAATCGAACACCGAAAGCTCTGATACCACTTGTGATTTCCTTAATCAAACCTCATATCTCAGATCTGATAGATAATTAATAACGATTATGGATCTATTTCATTATGCTCTTATACGATTATATATTATTGTTATATATATTAGTTAGTATTATATATGTGTATGTATAATATGTTAATGAAGCTTGAGAGAAACAAATTGGGCAGAGGTTCGATAGTTTAAACACAAAACTTAAATTAACAGTGGAATAACACCACTATATATAGAAGATGGATCAAGTTCATTACACATTCCGTAACGAACTAGCCTCCACTTCGTTACATTACAATAAATGAAACAAACATAACGAATCACTCCCTGATTCATTAAACATCCTTAACGAATCAGGAGGGAACATAACTTAAAACTAGTTCGTTAAACATCCTTAACGAACTAGTCGATACTTTAACGAATTACATTAATGTCTTTAATAATTAATACATTAATTAAAATGATAAATACATAAACGATAAATACAAAGACTCGAGACGCAAAACCATGTACTAACAATTCTCCAACCATGTTATGAATCCACCTAGTCATGCATTGAATCCGCCTCTTGTGGTGTGGTTGAACTAGTAAAGGTTAGGTACAACATCACATTAACGTCATGTCATTGTCACGTAGAGAGTGAGTTTTAACTAGTCTAGCTAACTAATTTTTTTTCATAAACGCAAAAAATATGATTGGTTGTTAGTGGTGTTAGACCCTTTCTTTTAAGCTCCTTTGGGTGCCATCAAGATAATCGGGAGAGGGGGAAAGGGGCCATGACGCCGAAATTGTTGTGGTTACTGGTTAGCCATGGTTTAACAACTGATGTGGGGGATGCTACCTCATGTCACCTCCACAAGAGCACCCATTCTCTTAATTTAAAAATGACATCTCATCCGTCAAATTGTATCAGTTATTTATTTAATTTTGGTCTGCATGCAATATCCATCAAGGTGGTTGAAGATGCAAATATACAATCACACAAATACGATCAAATATAACAAAAGTATAAACATTATTTATTATCACAAGGAATATATTAAGAATTGTTTTGGCTTTTTTCTGTTATAAAAACAGGGCGGTTCTAATATACAAGAAGCACTCATTCCGTATGTAAAAAAAAGTATCCAGTTGAACAAGCACATATCTAAATCTGGATAGGCTTTTCCACAGGATACGGGTCGGGTAACTAACAATACGGTAATACGAGCTTATCTCCACCAGTCCGATGATAGATATTTGCAAAACAAACCACCGTGAGCTCGTTACGGGAAGGACAAGAGGGGGGGTCTTCCCGTAACCACCCTCCGGCGTGAGAATAAGTACCATTCTAAAGAGAGAAAGGTACTTAAGTAATTGATGAGTTGAGTGAGGTGTGAATACCTATCTTATGATGATGGAGAAGGTATTAATAGCCGAAGGGTTAGGGAATATTATTGTGCATTTGTCCCCCTTCTAGAACATGTTTTTTAGTAAAAACATATACACATGTTTTTTGAAGATAAATATGAAAAAGGACGATGTGACAGTTTGCAGGCGCCGTATGGTTGACGTGACGCATGTGCCGGCTGTCAACTGCACGCTACTGTACCCCCGTTTTCGCTTTTTCAGTTTTCCCGCGTGGCTTGGTGTGTTTTTACTGAGCCTTTCGTTTCTCTCTCCACTGTCATACTCCCATCGCATTAGCTGTGATGGGTATATATAGGACTCTTGGAATATCATTTGAATTTTTTATCACCTTTGTATCTTCATCTTCTTCAATTCTTTCTCTGAATTTCCAGAACTTTGTCATTCATACTCATTTCCATTCAATCGTCTCCATTGCTCGGTGTTTTCCTCTCTCATCTGATATAATGACCGCTGGATCCACTAGTGATAAACCCCCAGCCGGTTAGATGGCTTTATATGCCGAATATTTTACCATTGGAAATCTTAGGTTTCCTATAACCAAGTTCTTGGGTAAAATCCTCACTAGCAACGGGATCCACCTGTCCCAGCTTCATCCTTTTGGCCTCATGCGGATTTGACACTTTGAGTTCGTTTGCAGAGCTAACAATATAGTACCCACCGTAGACAAATTTGCGGTATTTTATTAGATGAATGTGCGGGGAAGTTGGTTCAGTTGTTCCACTACATCAAAGGGGATTTTTGGCACTGAACCTCCCCGGAGCGCGTATGAGTGGAGGACGAAATTTTTTTGGATTTCAGAACAAGTGGTTCCAATACCTATGGTCCGTCATCCGCTTAACGAAAAATTACCTGATTTGTAGCTCGCGCAACACGAAGGGCATGCCTGGTATAACACCTTGATTAAGACCCCAACCCTACTGTGTGCGATTTATGAGGGTGCCCTTGTCTGGGCTGGTGTGAGCCGCATATGGCCATACCTTAAGTTCGAACCGTTCTTCCAGAATGCAGATGATTATAAGTGACTTATTCTTGTAATTTGTGTTCTTGAATTGTATCTTAACATTTTTTTCGTTTGATGGTTGCAGGTGAAGGGTCTCTGCTTAACACACTTCTTGACAAAACAATGGGATGCATGCAAAAGCGTCCTCGTGATCCGACTGCACTCCCCATCATGGACAATACGAGGGACCATTTCTTATTTCTGAAGGACTTGCGGCCTGAGCCCGTGCTTTCAGTGGCAGTCTTTCATCTAGGTTAGTTTTCTTTGAACACGCGTCCTTTGAATGCCTTAACTTTGGACGGGGTGATCGTGTTATTTTTTTCAAGTGACAAATCATCACCCCGTGAAGAGCAACATTCTAATGATAAACCTGAACCGTCGGCTGTTATGCGTGCCTTGACAGATCTTGAACGCAAGTGGAAGGCGTTCCTCTAAATCTGGTGAGGCGGATAATTGCCAAGTCGATGTTGAAGAGGAGCCAGCCAAAAAGAATCGAGCGACGGGTCCCAAAAAAGCCAAGGAGGTCCGCTTGGAGGACCAGGTTAAAGAAGTTGTGACGCGATCACCAACAAGTTGTTGTTTGTGAAATTTCTAACTATTCTCGTTTGTGTCTTCGTATTTTGATATATTACTTTTCATCCGTAGAAGCCACAGTTGCACCTGATCAAGGTGTAATGTTTCAAGAACCACCGTCTCCTCCACAGACGATTGTTATTCCCGATGGCGTGTCTGGTTCCAAAGGGAAAGAACTAGTTCAAGACGTAGAGGGACCAAAGACGCAAGAGTCTCCGCATGCGTCTCTATTTTCTCCTCTGCATTCACCCCCACATTATTCTCGTTCCTCACCTATGCATCAGTTGGGTGGTGGGGGGATATCCCAGTCTTCTGAGTCCAGAAGATTCCAACCCCCTTCCGACGCTGACTATTATGGGATGGCTAATCCCGGGGAGGACGACCACCTACATATACCACTCTGGACCTTATTCTAAGGGTCTTGATCCACGGAGGCGGAAGTTTGTGCTGAATTTCTCAGCCACGGGATTCTGCCTGCAGAGCGTGCATTCCATCGTGGTCGCTCACGCCATGATCGTGCCCACAACTACAATTTTGTCATGGCCAACACTATGGCTTGCGGACAGAAAAATTTCAGGGAATGGCTCTCTATGGGGGAGAAGTGGGGCAAGATGTCTCGGCAGACGGTGGACGCCAAAAAGGCTGCTGATGACCAGCGTGTGGATGCTGAGATTGCCCTCCATGCAGAAAAGGATCGACAAGCGGCCACCGCATGCTCATGGGAAGATGCGTGTAAAAAGCATAATGCAGTTCTTGCTGCTTCCCGTGAGGAAACCGGGCGGAAGGAGGCTGACTTTGCGAAGGCTTTGGAAGCTAACGCGGCCTTGGAGAGTCAGGTTGCCAATCAAGGTAATCTGATTCAATCATATGATGAAGAAGCCAGGCTGTCGAAAGAGCAAATGTAGGAGATGGAGAAGAGGGCAGAAGAGCTGTGGAAAGAGCAAGTGGATGAGATGGCTGAGGAGGAGAGGCAATGGTTAATGTCTGATGGTCTTGTGCAGGTATGATACCTTCTTCCTTCAAAATTTTTACTTTATTATTGTTGAAAGGTATCTTTGTTTTGTCATCTGACAGGTCATTGACTACATCAAGGACGGGCATGAGTTGGGTGACTATCTTGCTGCCTTACTTAATGCATCCACCCAAACCGGCCACAAGATTGGTTTTAAGGAAGACGTTGAGTACACAAAGGCCCAACGTCCAATTGAAGAGCATCCTCTTCATGGCCTTAATGTGGCAGGGGACTACCACAAGAAGACGAAAGCCTACGACGATCTAACTTTCCCTCTTCAGGGTATGATTCCTGAGTTTGCCACGGATGACAATGGAGTTCAACGCCTTAAGGTATTTTTAAGGGGGCTCTCAGATGATACATCTACTCCTCCTGTTTCTCCAAAATCAGACACTTCTCACGCTCAAGATCAAGAAAATCCATCTGCTCAATATCCAGTAGCGTAGGTTTTTGTAATTATTATTGAGGAAGTCATTTGTAATCACCATCTTTTGTAAACCCCTTTTGACATATAGAAGAAATATTTCTTCCTTTACCCATTGTCTTATTCTCTATAAATAATATAAGTGTTAATTTTAGGATCATCTTATATGCCAATAAAGGATTACTCAACCAATTTTATGGCTTTAAGTTTTATGACACGTGGGTCACTTTTGGCACACAGACCAGGAATAAAAGTCTGATGACATGCGGGACACTTCTGGCACGCAGGCCAGGAATAAGTTTAATGACACGCAGGTCACTTCTAGCATGTAGGCCAGGAAAAAGTTTAATGACAAGCGGGTCACTTCTGGCACGCAGGCCAAGAAAAAGTTTAATGACATGCGGGTCATTTCTGTCACGCATGCTGTAACTCCCTCCGGCTCCACCATCGGTGCATTCTTTGGCAAAATGGCCCAGCTTACCGCACTTGTAGCATGCGGGTTTTGCAGTACAATCAGGAGCATAATGCCCCACCTTTCCACACTTATAACAGGCATTCGATCCCAGCCTGCATTCCCCACCATGAGCCTTACCACACTTATAACAAACATCAGATCGTTTACTTCACTTACACTCAACCCCATGCATCTTTCCACGCGTCTTGCACGATCTCTTCTCCCGCACTCTCTGCTTCTTATCCTTTTAGTTCCATAACTGAGTACCGGGTCGCTTAGCATGATTGACCCACTTCTTATCTTTCTTCTCTTCTTCTACCACAACATCATCCACAGCCAGGCCTTCATAAACCATCTCTGCGAGTTCGACAGCAGAGTCCAAATTAGCAGGTTTATTTTCCCTGACCAACGTGCGGACCTTCTGTGGCAATCCCCACACATAGCACTTGATTCTCTTAGCCTCAGTGTTAACCATATCGGGTAACAACCTAGACATTCGGTTGAACTCTGTGGTATACTCATAATGTGTCATCCATCCAGCTTTCAGGTTCAGGAACTTCATCTCTGCCCTCTCAACTTCAGCATCTGCACAGAACCTCTTCATAACTAACTCTTTCAGATCCTCCTACTTCATTGCCTTGATATCCTCTGGACTCTTCCTCTGCTTAACCGATTTCCAACAATACATTGTCTCATCACCAAATGATTGGGTGGCATCTCCCACAGCTTGATTAGGACGGCACTAGCTAATGCGGATAACCTTGTCCATGGTAGTTATCTATTGGAGAGTAGTGATTGCGTCTCCCAAACCAGCCAGCTTTGGCGGGTCGCAACCTTTAAATGACTTATAGTTGCACCCACCTTGGCCTCTCCTCCTATCATAAACTTTCACAGATTCAACCACACTCGAGGCCTCCCTCTCCCTTTAATCATCTTTCTAACCATCTCCTCCCGCCCTTTCAGTGGTTCTTTCACGGCCTCCAGCAGACCCTTCAGGATTCAAGTTCTTCATAGCAGTGGCTACAGCTTGAACAATAGCTGCTTGAATTGGACGGTCAAGTTGAAACCCTTCGTTGTTGTTTGGGTTTCGCCCAGCTGCGCTTCCTTCATCTCTGGTGTTGGAAGTTGTTTCTACCGAATGTTGTCGGACATGACAAGGCCTTCCACGACGTCCAGTGCAGCCTCCTGCTCCAACAAGTGCCCTAGATCCAGCCATCGTATTCTGCAAGGGAAAACACAAACGTCATCACTCAAGGAACTATTTAGTACAAGGATAGTAAGGCTAACAGATAATAACAGTGGCCAGCTATGTTTAGCTGATCACGTTACTTTCCGTGTCCTATACATTTCCCCTTATGAGTCTATTTGCGCTGGTTGTACTCTTAAACAGTTAATCAATCAAACAATTAAGAAATCCTATCCCTAACATACACATATCTTTTCTTTAGCAATTAAGCTAACATTAACATACATATCTAACCATACTCTTTACCGCAACTGAGCTTGCTTGAATGACACATCGCTATCTTGAACTGGCATCTTCTTTCCTTTCTTACTTAAATCCCATTCTTTGTTCGAGTCTAAGCATGTAGGATGCTTAAATCTCTCGAACTTTAATCTGATACCAACTTCTAAGGCCCCGTTACCGGTGCCTCACTTTGGACGTTGGATTTACTCATTAACACAGTTCTAAATACAGAGTTAATTAAAACTTTCGCGGAATATTAAAACTTTCATAACATTACATTAATAAATCATAACATGTCTTAAAACATTCTTGCCTTTCAAAATTAAAACAATAAATATAAAACATCAAGAGTCTTTCAGATGCCAGGCTCTAATTCTTCTGCCATGTGTCCCCGCTCAAGCTAGCTGTCTTATCCTACTCACCTGCGTGCATACTAAAAGTCAGCTACGCTGAGTGAGTTCTAGTTAATCACACATTATACAACACATACACCTGCCTTCAATTATGCATCCGAAGATACATAATAAATACTTTACTCATTTACTTTCATTACATAATTTCATACATACGTTCATACTTTATTACTTCTATACTTAATAATTACTGTCCTTTCTATCTCAGATATTATTTGGGCTTGATCCCTTCCTTTTGTATCTCAGATATTATTAGGGTCTGATCCCTCTTTCCTTTGACTATCTCAGATATTATTAGGGTCTGATCCCTTTCTTGTCTATCTTAGATATTAGTAGGGTTTGATCCCTCTTTACTTCTCTATCTCAGATATTATTGGGTCTGATCCCTTTATTCTCTATCTTAGATATTATTAGGGTTTGATCCCTTACTTCTTCATCTTCATACATTTTGTCTTTACACACCCGTAACATACATATACATTCTTTACTCATTCGTCCATATTCATATGTTGTACATATATCTATCATACACATTCATCTATTACATACATACCTCCCTTGTCATTACGTTCGATATCTGAAGATCGTTCACGTAACGACAAGCTTTCGTTCACATTCAAGATATACATAATTAACATATAAATAATACATGGCATACACTTACCATTTAAGGTAAATGTATTAACTATCACATCGAGTATGCACACAGCCCCGAAAACATAACAAGGAAATAGGACTAGAAACTCACCTGAATGTGGTTACGTTCACCGTTAATGGTAATCCCTTTCTTTAGTTGTGCATGGCTATCTGTATAACAATTACACGTATTAATTACTATCACTTTCCATATCGCGTTTCTAGTTTATTATTACCCTCAACGAACAGGGGTCCGGGGGCAGCGCCCCTGGCAGTGGGGTTCTAGGGGCGGCAGCCCCTAGCAGGGTCCAAAGGGCAGAGCCCATGGCTAGGGTCGAGCTAACTCGTTCTCTATAACGAATTAAGCCTGATTTGCTATCTGATTCGTTATCTTATCATGGCTTGATTCGTCATTTGGTTCGTTATCTTATCATAACGAACTGGCCAGTAACGAATCACCTGATTCGTTATCTGGTTCGTTTCCTAGTTCGTTAGCCTAATTCGTTATCTTGACGTGACCTGATTCGTTATGTTAATATAACGAATGGGTAGATAACGAATTAAAGGTTCATTCTTTATCAAATCACACGAATGAGTCCCATTCGTTATGACCGCGTAACAAATTGATCAGTCATAACGAATCATCCCAGTTCTTATCCAGACTTTGACTCACGGGTCAAAGTCAAAATCGTCAAGAACAATAATAGTCAACAGGCATCAGATCTTCAATTAAACCCTCGATCCTTAATGAAACATCATGATTTAGGTACCAATGAACTCGGAATCCCAGCGCCAACAAACCCCAATCCATTAATCATCCGAATACTAAGTTTTAAAGGGTGCGATTTACCCATATACACATACGGCTCGTTAATCAAACAATTAAACCATCAAATGTTAACGAATTCCAGTAAGGTTTGATGCATCGGGTTCGTTTTTACCATTTAAACATAGATCTAAGATTTGTAGATATAAACCGGACCTAAACGACCAAGTTCTCAACATAAACGTACCTTAAATGAGTCGGTTTACAAACACGGTCTAGTCTTGATGTTGTTTTGATTCGTCACGGCGTTCTAGCACCAACAAGCACGGGTTTTCGCACTCGGATCTTGAGTCGGGATATAGGATGGTGTTAGTGTGTGTTTTTGATGGTGTAGGCTATGGTGTAGAGATGGATAAAAATGGAAAGGTTTAGGGTTTAAGGTGTATTTATACTCCCTTAAGCCCATGGACCTAAGGGCCATTCCATCTCTTATTCCATCTTTTAAAGTCCAAGCCCATCATCTTATAGTTTATTTATCTAAACCGACACACCACACTTTATTGAATAAACGAAATTTCATTTATTTATTATTATCAAAAGTATGATGTTACAATAGTTTAATGGGGCATTCAAAATGTTTAACTATTTTAATAAATTTTATTTAATTAAAACATTCATTAGTTTTATTAGTTAAGTAACATATGAGAAGATAATGATGATGATGATGATGATGATGATAATAATAATAATAATAATAATAATAATAATAATTATAAAAGTAGCAGTAGCAGTTAAATAATAATTCTAGTAAATTGAATGGACATGCACATAAATATTTGATCTTGATTATGAATATTTTAAATGAGTATGTAATACTACTACAAGTGTGGTGAAAAATATAATCGCATAGAAATGATCACATAAAATTCATTAACGAAAATTGAGATTAATTAATAATATTATAAAAATATATAAATTAAATAGAAACAAAACCGATAATTTAAAACGGGTGGGGTTTTCGATTTAGAAAATTAACGAATGTGTTGAGTCAAACAATTGACCAAAGGGGGAGATTGTTGAGTCAATGATTTGACCAAAATGAAGTACATGGAAGATTGAAATCTTCTCAACCACCTCAGAATTCGCTAAGTATGGATCCGGGCACACCTTAGACATCAGAGCAAGCTTTTACTTAGCCGGGTACGATATTTTGTCTATCGGGCAAGGTTATCTTCAAGTAGTCTTCTTTAGTAGATATCTGAGCAGGGTTTGCAAATTAGTGCATTGCCGGGCAAGGTTCACTAGTTTATGTAAATCCGGGAAAGGTTCAATTTATCAAGCAAGTCTGTTCTTCATAGCCATGTAAAGTTCACTCCCGAGTAAGCTTTTGGCTAACCAAGTTCATGAAGCCAAGTGATTGGAAGACCGGGCAAGGTATTCATTAATAATAGTGGTCCGAACATGCTTGATGATTGAAATGAATATCTTTAAGTAATATCGAGAAAGGTTCAACTCAAGCAAAGGAACAGTACTCCCGAGTACACTTTGCTAATAAGTTATGTTATAGCAAGGTGTTGAAATGAACCATTGAAGAACAAGGTTGCTCGTAAGGGTTTGTTGGGCAAAGTCTGGCAAAGTCAAGAAGATTGAAGTCTACCCGGTGAGTATTTTACTTGGTAAAATACTCTTTAAGTAAAGTCTACCCGGAAACTGATCTGAGCACACTTCTATGTTACCAAGTCCTGAAGGATGGCAGAGTACACAGCGTACTCGGAATGTGAAGATTGATGCAAAGCCTACCCGGAAGACTTGTTTTACAGTTAGACTATTTTCTGATTATGTAATTTGAATATTTATGTACGTTTGGGGTTTCTAGAAGGAATGACAGCTGTCCTAGTGTGGCAGGCCTATAAATAGAATGTTTTAGGGCACGCCGCCAAAACACAATATGGACAAGGCAGACAGACACATTTATTAAGAATAGAATATTGTGTGTGTGACGGCTGTCTTAGCACGGATAAACCTTCAAGAAACCCTAAATCGATTATCCACTTTGTATGATTGATATGATATAAATGGAAATATTTTGAGTGAATCTTGTTCTTGTTGGTTACCTTGATTACTGATTTTGCAACCGTATGTTTGTTATTGATTCCGCCTTTAACAAACGGTCGTCTTTCTAAATATAGCAACCCGTCATTAACTCTCTTGTCGACACATCTATTTGTGTGAGTTATGACATGATTAAGTAAGATCCAGCTGAAATCAAGGGACCTGACAGAATGTTACAGGATTAACAACTTTTAGAAATTTTGTCTCGAAATTAAAATAAAATAAAATTTTAAAATAAAACAACTAGTACATGTAGTTGTTAAAAGTTTAAACATTTTTATCTATACATATTTAAATAAAAAGGAATAACGCCGATCTTTGAATGGACCGAAAGACGTCACAAATAGGAAATATGACAACGAAACTTATATAAAGGATATACCATTGACGTATCCACCATGCCTTTATCATATTGCATTTGTCCCGTTTTTCCAAAATCATTCCAAGTTTCGAATTATTGCACACAACTTTCATTACTATGATTTTCATGCTAGGACTATGATCTCGGTGGGCTTTGGGCTTATATTGGGCTAGGTTATAGTCCCTATATATAGATACATTATATCTAAGGTTAAGGTTGGTCGTTCATAACATTTTTGTTGAACGTGTGTTTGTGTAAGAAAGTGCTTAAGCACCCGACGTTAATATACGTGTGTCTTGAAGCATCTTGTGTGTTTTCTTTACATGTTTGATCGTTTGTCTTGAATCATCTCATGTTATATTCTGCAATAACAACTAGATCGTTGATATCACATTGAAAGATCCGTTTATAAGGACTTACAATTGGTATCAGAGCCTATTGACCTATTCTAGGCTTGGTTGTGATATCATAGATTCAAGGTTTTGGTGCTTTGATCATCGTGGTGTTTGTTTTTCCGGTGAACAGTACGTCGGAGAAGAAAAGAAAGGTTTTTGGTCAAAGATTGAGTTTTCTTTGGAAATAATTCAAATCCCACTGATTTAGGGATTTAGTTGTTACCAAAACTAACTGGTCAAACTCGTTCTCAGGCATTGTAGACAGTTTTCGGTGTCATTTAAGAGATCTAGGCTAAATAATCTGGGTTCTCGGCTTGGTTTCATCATTTTCGGCTAAACTTAAGAGTTCTCGGGCAAATTTGATAGTTCTTAGTCACATTTCAGGGTTCTCGGTCAGAATTGGGTGTTCTCTGTTAAACCTGACTATTCTCAGTCAACGCTCATTCTCGGTCAACCAGTGTTCTCTGCTAATCATCCTTGTTCTCAGTTGGATCCGTTACTTGGGCCTTATCAGGTTTGGGCCTTAGTTTAATAAATACATCACTTGGACTTTTTTTAGTGGACCTGTTTCATAATTATTATTAAAATAGACTAAATCACTAACGGATCATCTAATGCCACACTGCATCAGAAGTTGGACTCCATAATGGGAACTACTACTCGTATACCTTGTTTTTTGTCCCATGAGGTGTTTAACGAGTGGAAGTTCAGGTTTGAGAAATACGTTAAAATGAAATATCCCAAGGTTTGGAGACGTATTGTTAGAGGTCCTTAAGTTATCACGTACCAACGTGAAAATTCTGAGGACGTTTCTATGAAACCTGTTGAACTATATGATGATGCTGATTTTGAAAAGATGGAAGAGGATGAAAAGGCACTTTCCACTTTAACTATGGCACTCTCATCTGAGATTGCCTTGGGATTTAGAGAACAACATTCTGCTAATGTACTATGGGAAGCCTTGATTGAAGTGTATGAGGGTAGCGAGGACATGAGGAGAAGTCGTTAAGATCTCTTGCGACATAAGTTCAACATGTTCAATCACGTTCTGGGAGAGTCGTTGGAAACTCAGCTGCATAGGTTCATAACCCTTGTGACTGAGATGAGATCTGCAAATATCAATCTAACAGCCGCTGAAACAAATAATAAGTTGGTAAATTTCCTGCCTCAAAGTTGGGATATGATTGTCGCGGTGATTAAGAAGATGAAAGATCTCGACATGCTAACATTGTTAGAAGCTATGGCAATCATCAAGGCTCGTGACATGGATGACAAGTAACGTGCCATAAACCATGCAAACTCTTATAATGCAGGCAGCTGACTACAGTGCTACTTCCAACAATGCACTCATTTCAGAAGACAACTTCTCAATGTTCAAAGCTACTCATGTGCAACATAATCAGTAGTATCAACCTCAGAACAACTTCTCAATGTTTAAATCCGCTCAGGGTCAATTCTTTCAAGCTCCACCGCAACTAGCTCCAGACGTTTCCAAAACCTGCTCAACCACATGCTGCTACCGTTAAACCTCAGAAATTTGTTGCTTCTTCCTGTCAGGGTTCCAGTCAGACTCCTTCTATTTCATGGGAAACTCAGGAAAAAAATTGCTTTAATGGCGAGGTTCATGAATTGCTACAATGCCTTTCTTGCTGGAGATCTGGTTCAACCAGTAGTAGTTGCTGAGCTTGATCAAATTCATCCTGACAATGTAGAAGCAATGGATATATCTTGACAAATTGCCATGGTAGTGTTTCGTGCAAAGAAGTTTACTAAGAGAACATGCAGAAAAAACTGGAACGTGCCAAATAATCAGAAGGTGGGTTTTAACAAGGATACTCTGAGGTACTACAACTGTCACGAGCCTGGTCACTTTGCTCGTGAATGCACCAAACCAGCGATGGAAGAAAACATGGAAAGGGCGCTGGTTCCAGTGGAAAATGCTAGGGGAAAAACGGGACAGGTACTACCGAAGGTGAACGAGGTATGGTAGTTCAACAATTCTCCTAGAATGATCAGATGGCAGCCCTCAGAGATAAAATCTGAAAATTTTTCTCTTAAGAAAAATGAAAAAGCTTTCAGAGATAAAACTGAGGCACGGAAAAATGATTTTTCTAAACTTCAATCAGATTTTAGTATAAAATGTTGTCATCATCTGGATGCTAAACAGAAAATTTTCGAGTTAACTGCTGAACTGGAATCCTTTAAAAGGGCTTAACTAGATTTTAAAAATTCAAAGGCTCCAGTACTGTTGTTAACTCCATGATTGAGAATCAATTATGGTGGAAAGAAAATGCTGGTGAGGGGATTGGATACAGTTCTGTACCCCCTCCATACAACGAGAATTACACCAGTCTTCCTCATACTAAAGAGCAGGAAGAAAGGGTAAAAACCATGAAATATGGTAAGAATAATGAGAATGCCAAAGATACTTTTGATTCAGTAAAAGCTTCTGAGTCAACCTCAGGGGTGAATGATACTAATACGTTTACTTCACGTGCAGATGAATTAATTGTCAAGGTTTGGATTGATGAGGATGATGATTTTCCTATTTTGAATAATAAATACATTAATTCTGATGTTTCTTTAAGATTACCTATTTTAAATTCTGTGTGGTTGATTCCGTTAAAACTTTGAATTCTGGTGATGTGGTTTTTAATAAGTTTAAGAATACGAAAAATTCTAATAAATACTCATTGCCTAAATTTGTTAAAGAGGGATGCTCTAATGATAAAAAGGGTGATAAACCAAACAATGTGTCGAGTAGTAAACATCAGGAAGAGCGAGCTGGTCCACACAACAGGTCCAGACAAGGAGTTGACCTCAATGAATTTCATATAAAATGTTAGTACACGAAATTGTTGTCTGTAGCATTCGAATAAGTTATACATACTCTAGATTGTTTATTTATTGTAAATGGCCCATTCGCTATGGTTTGTATAGCGAATGAGGTCCATTTGTTAGTAACCTAGGCTAGTTCGTTAATGTATCAGTCCATTCGTTATGGTAGCATAACGAATGAGGGCTAGTTCGTTAAGTTATTACCATTCGTCATGGAATGTTGACGAATGGAGTCTAATTCGTTATGGAGGCATAACAAATTATGCTTAACTTAACGAATGGGGCATGTGGCCTATAAATAGGTGGTTCCATGCTCAGAACATCTATGGAGGAATTTCATCAGACCTTTGTATGTTGATAGTGGCTGTTCCAAGCACATCACATGAGACATTTCCTAGCTACACGACATTCAAATCTTTAACGGTGGGTATGTTTCCTTTACAGGAGGAGAGAAAGGGAAGATTACGCAGAAGGGTACTGTAAGTAATGGTGTTCTAAAGTTTGAAGATGTTAATTTTGTATTTGAGTTGAAACACAGTCTGCTGAGCATATCTGATGTGTGAAAATGTATAATATAAATAAAGAATGAATCACAATTAAGCTTTAAATTTATAAAAACGAAAATCCTATAGAAACCACACAAAACCGGCAAGTGTACCGATCATAAATAGTATAGCATCAAGGAAGTCCGGATGTCGAACTCAAAGACACGTGAAAACGTTTATGATTAAGAAAACTCTAACCAAGACTTACCAAAATAATATTTATTTAATTTTTAAGATTTTATTTAACTACTTAAATTAATTTAACTAAACGAAAACGTTTGACAAACCACTTTAGAAAACTTTGATTTAAATTCAATATGTAAAAACGTCTACCTAGGAATGAATCATGTTGACAGAAATAACAAAACAACGGATTGAAAATATTCAAGACACCGGTTATAAAAGATGACACAACCAAAACTTGTTTAAGAAAGTCAAATTACCTCTCAGTCTCTCTAACAAACTTTAACTTATTTTAGTTGATTTTTAAAGAACAAACCGGAAAAACAATTATTAACGTGTTCAAATATCGACTCTCCTCTCGGTCTCCTCGACACACTATCCTAATGGAGACGAATACTACGCAACCAAGGATAGAGGAACAATTTAACTTAACCCAAATTAAACCAACTAATTGCACATAAACACTCAAACTTGACAACACAAAAACCAGCTCTCGCGCGGTCTTAATTCTAACAAGTAAAAGCAACGAGACAATATTACTTCTTATCACCTCTCGGTCTCAAAGAAGGTGTATTTTAACTGATTTTAGATGATATATTACCCACTTATCCCTACGGTTGTACTTCCCGCAAATAAACCCAAAACACCAAGTAAAGAGTTTAACAAGCAATCAATTAATCAAAACCAATTCAATTAACTAATGCAAGAGGATTATAAGCAATAACAAATAAAACACAGCCATCACACACAATCTAATTTATGGTTTAGTTAAACTTTACATCAATAATTTAAGTCATGAACATTAACAATCCATTAAACAAGTTAAAACCATTCAACAATCATCTATCCTAGGTAGAACAAACAAGTTTAGCCTAACATAGATTTTGGACAGCCATGCATACTTAAGAAAAACACCATAAACATCATCATAAACATTATAAAACTCATTCAAGATCCAAACTCAATCAATAACAAGACAAACTATCAAACAATTGCAAAACAATTCAAATCAAAAGACCAAAATCAATAGAGTTAGGGTTCTTGAAAAATAAACAAAGTTTATGAATGTTTTACTAAGTATTATGGCTGAGATCTATGCTTGTTTAAGGTCCCTAGCAGCTGCCCCGATGTTCTTCTTCCTTCTCCAGCCGTCACAAAGACCAGCATCCTCCACAACCGCCGCCTAGCTTCTTTTTTTTCTTTTCTTCTTGTTGTTCCGATCGCAAGGTAGTGTAGAGGTTAGGGTTTTTAGAATTTCGGGATTAGGGGCTGAATAATGGCAGATTTCTCTTGTTATTATCATAATATAATATAATATAAGGCTTTTAAGATGTGGGCTTGGGTCGGGCCTTGATTAAACTTTGAAACTTTGACACTTAAACCCTCCAAGTTCTCTTTTTCTTGCCTTTTTTTCCACATCTTTCCATAACCTACACAAAACATTTCAACTTTGTAAAACTTTGCACTTAACCCCCTAAACTTACATAAATTTGATATTAAATCATTAAAACATTATAAAATTGTAAGGAAATATAATTGTATTATTCAACACATCAAACATCCCCACACTTAAGACATTTTCGTCCCTGAAAAAGATTTTACTACAGTTGGATCAGAATCGGAAAATCAAAGTCAAATCAAACATATAGGTTAGATTTTAAAGCTTAGAAAAACGCAAAAACCGCGATCATCGATATTGTTGTCCACCTAAACCCATGCCTTAATCTTTACCGGGACAAATAAGATCCGACAATAATATTACTTAGTGGTTTACACAATTAAGACCCGCTTATTTTCTGCTTTTACCGGACCAGACCACCCCAACTTGACTTAAACCTCAAAGTTAGCAGAATTAAAACTTTGTTGCTCAATATTTATGAATAGTTAAGAAGATCAAGGGTATTGTTTATCCACCTAAGCTTACGCATCAAAGTCTACCAAGCAGCCATTAGATATGATTAAGGTTCAATTATTTATAGCCAGTGCTCCCCACAACATGACATACCCCCGTTATCAAGCAATACCCCAAATCCATAACCATAGGTGAGTATGCAAAATTTTATCTGTAGGGCTTACATGTAGCGTGTCCCTTGTGGTCCGTTTCTTAATGGTAATGAGACGCGAGCAAGGGGACCCCACATGACTAACAGCGTGGATGATCAAGTCTGTAGTGTATTTGTACTTTCGTACTTTTTGTGATCATGTTTATAGACTTATAAGGGTTTGCTCTTTGGCTTTATTTTAAATATCCACAACCCCACTTAGGAATTGTGAATACCCAGCTAAAAAGATTGCATACAGACCCATGGTCTCCGGACCCGAAGCATCCCATCAATACAGGATTTAAGGTTATAAAACCATACGCCGATGAGGTGTAAAACACTAAACTAGCATTTTAAGATTTATATCACAGGCTACACGGCATACTCTAACGTTAAACCTACCCAAGTATCATATGATAACGTACATGATACTTCCACTTTTTCATACCAAAATTTGAGGCTTGAGTATGGCCCGACCTTTCATTGCTTATTTTCCACGGACAAAACGCTTTACCCACAAAAGATTTTCGTTTAACCGTTTTATCAAATTTGCCCTTTCATTTTCAAGGCTGAGCCTACCGACACATCCCAAGTTAAGTGTGTTTTCTTTAATTTATCTCATATTATTAGTAGTTTGAAAAACCGATTTCCAAATAAAATCATCATCTCCGACTTTAACGCAAAAGAAACTAAAAACAAGGGACATTTTTATTTTTTATTATTTTTATTTTTTATTTTTTATTTTTTTCACAAACTTGAACAACGTACGAAAACGAAAAACAAATGAAAACTTTTTATTTTTTAAATTTTTTAATTTTTTTATTTTTAAATTTTTTCTACAACTAAGTAAAATAAATTCCTATCCCCACAGTTAGAACGAAATCGTCCTCGACGAGAACAAGGAAAAGAAATAAAATAAAAATAAAACATAAAGCATAAAATTAAAACTTTAAAGAATAGAAATTAAAATAGAGAACGGGTTACTCCCCTGGTTTAGATGCAAATTCTTCATCAGCTGTGTATGACTCAAACGAACAACCGTATAGCATTTCATTCGCGGCCGCAACCACGGGTGAACCAGTTCCAAAACGCCATCAGAGCTACCATGCGCATAATGATACCTGTAAAAACTCAAACTCGCTCGCATGTAGCGGCGTACAAACAGAAAACAGAAACATAAGAAATAAACATATTTTTGTGTTTTTGAATTTTTTAATTTTTTTGATTTTTATTAAATATTTTTTTTGTATTTTTATGTTTTTATAAATATAAATAAAACAAAACAGAAAGTAAAGGGAATCATAATACAAACTCTACAACTCGGGCTGTCTCCCGAGTGATGCATCCATCACGACTATTCCTCGGTGAATGAGTCAAGGTAGAACACCTCGACTGTCTGATCAGTTATCGGCTCTCCAATGTAGTGCTTCAATCTATGGCCGTTCACCTTAAACTTCCCGCTTCGATCTTGTATCTCAATCGTGCCATACGGGAAAACCTCAGTGACCGTGAACGGTCCCGACCATCGGGATTTCAACTTTCCCGGGAATAACCTCAACCGGGAGTTATACAATAAAACCTTATCCCCACACTTGAATTGCTTATTACCCTTCAGCTTTCTATCATGCAGTTCCTTCGTCCGCTCCTTATACCGAAATGATTGTGCATATGCGTGATCCCGGAGCTCCTCCAACTCGTGCAACTGATGGAAACGTGTACTCTCAGCGACGGATATATCAAGATTAACCCTCTGAAGGGCCCATGAAGCGCGGTGTTCCAATTCAACAGGCAGATGACATGCCTTCCCATAAATCATCCGAAATGGTGTGGAACCAGTCGGAGTCTTGTAGGCTGTTCGGAAAGCCCACAGAGCGTCATCTAATTTGTCGGACCAATCCCGATGACTTGAACCAACCGTGTTCTCGAGAATACGTTTGATTCCCCGATTACTCACTTCTACTTGCCCACTAGTCTGTGGGTGGTAGGCGGTCGCAAGCCGGTGGGTGACCCCATAGCGCTGCAACGCCTTCTCCATCTCCGCATTGCAGAAGTGAGTACCTCGATCACTGATCAAGGCCTTCGGGACTCCAAAACGGGCATATAGATTTTTCAGAAAACGGACTACCACTCGGGCATCATTGGTGGGTAGAGATTTGGCCTCAACCCACTTAGACACGTAATCGACGGCCACGAGTATGTATTTGTTTCCACGCGAGGATGGAAACGGTCCCATGAAGTCAATACCCCAGATATCAAAAACCTCACAAACTTGAATGGCATTCTGGGGCATTTCGTTCCGCGAAGAAATGTTGCCGACACGCTGGCAACGAACGCAACTCTTAACGAACAGGTGAGCATCCTTAAAGATAGACGGCTAGTAAAAACCAGAATCAAAGACTTTCTTTGCCGTAGAACTCACACCGTGGTGACCTCCAGTCGGTCCCACATGATAATGGCTCAAAATTTGCCATCCTTCCTTGATATCCACACACCTTCTAATAAGCTGATCAGCACCAATGCGGAAAAGATATGGATCGTCCCAAAGGTAAAATTTGATGTCAGCAAAGAATTTCTTCTTTTGCTGGTAAGGCATCTTTGGGAGGTATCCGTCAGCAAGATAGTTCAAAAATCAGCAAACCATGGAAAACCTTCCTCTTGTGCAGTAACGAACATCAGACTCTCCGTCGGAAAACGATCGTCGATCCTAACTCCTGAATCTCCTGAATCAACTCCCTCTAGTCGTGACAGATGATCAGCTGCCACATTCTCGGCCCCCTTTTTATCACGGATCTCTATATCGAACTCTTGCAGCAACAGGATCCATCGGATAAGACGAGGTTTAGCATCCTGCGTGCTGAAAAGATATCTAATAGCGGCATGATCCGTATAAACAATCGTTTTGGACAAAACCATATAGGACCTAAATTTGTCGAAAGCGAACACCACAGCTAAAAGCTCTTTTTCGGTGGTGGTATAACTTTCTTGTGCGCTATTTAAGGTCCGGCTCGCATAATAGATCGGATGGAAATGTTTATCCTTCCGTTGTCCAAGAACCGCTCCGACTGCGAAGTCGCTTGCGTCACACATCAACTCGAATGGTAAAGACCAGTCGGGAGCAACCATGATTGGGGCGTTAACTAGTTTGTCTTTTAGAAGATCAAACGCCTCGATACACTGCTCAGAAAAAATAAATGGAGCATCCTTCTCCAAAAGTTTGGTCATGGGTCCCACGATTTTCGAAAAATCTTTGATGAACCGGCGGTAGAACCCGGCATGACCTAGAAAACTACGAATTGATCTCACAGAGGTAGGCGGGGGAAGATTAGAAATGGTCTCGACCTTTGCCCGGTCAACCTCTATCCCCGCACTTGAGATTCGATGACATAGAACAATGCCCTCGCGAACCATGAAATGACATTTCTCCCAGTTAAGGACTAGGTTGGTGTCAACGCAGCGGGACATCATCCTTTCGAGATTTGATAAACAATGATTGAAGGAACTCCCAAATACGGAAAAATCGTCCATGAACACCTCCATGGAGTCCTCGATCATATCATGGAAAATGGCCACCATACACCTCTGGAATGTGGCCGGAGCATTACAAAGTCCGAACGGCATACGTTTGTAAGCAAACGTTCCGTAAGGGCAGGTGAAAGTGGTTTTCTCCTGGTCGTTGGGAGCTATCGGAACCTGGAAGTACCCGGAGAAACCATCTAGGAAGCAGTAGTACTGCTGACCTGCTAAACGCTCTAACATCTGATCAATGAATGGGAGAGGAAAGTGGTCTTTCCTGGTGGCATCATTCAGTTGGCGATAGTCAATACAGACTCGCCATCCCGTCACAGTCCTCGTGGGAATAAGCTCGTTCCTCTCGTTGGTGACGACAGTCATGCCACCCTTTTTAGGAACCACTTGGACTGGACTCACCCAAGCACTATCAGAAATGGGGAAAATGATCCCCGCATCAAGGAGTTTAATGATCTCCTTCTTTACGACCTCTTGCATTTTCGGATTAAGCCGCCGTTGCGGCTGGACGACAGTTTTGAAATTTTCCTCCATGAGGATTTTATGAGTGCAGAACGAAGGGTTGACACCCTTGATGTCGATAATCTTCCATGCAATAGCCTCCTTGTGCTCTCGTAGCACCCTCAACAACTTCTCCTTCTCGACCTCCGTCAAAGCAGATGCAATGATAACTGGAAGCTTCCTCTCTTCATCTAAAAATGCGTACTCAAGATGGGCAGGCAGATCCCTAAGCTCTAAGGAAGAAGGAGGACTCTCGACTGAAGGTCGATCTATCGGATCGTCTCGTACGATCTCAGCAGACACGCCAGATTCAGGGTTATGCGACTCGGTGTCGTCATTTAAGGACTGATTGGTTACGGTAACCATTTCAATCTCCGGAATCTCCCTATCGAGAATCTGGGTGTCGGAGGCAGATCCTCCACAAATTTCGCTGAAAAACTCCCTGACATGCTCCATGATGGTATCAATGAAGTATAAGGAGTCATCAGCAGACTTGGGGTGTTTCAGTGACTGTCGAACGTCGAAGGTGACGTTCTCATCCCCAACTCTTAAGATTAATTTACCCTCGCAGACATCGATCAATGCCTGTGCAGTGGCAAGGAATGGTCGGCCCAATATGAGTGGGACACTATCGTCATCGTTCGTGTCCAGGATGACAAAGTCCACCGGGAAGATGAACTTGTCGACACGAACAAGCATGTTCTCGACCACCCCTTGGGGGTATTTCACAGAACGATCAGCAAGCTGGATACTCATACGGGTAGGCCTCGGTTCGCCTAGTCCCAACTTGCGATATACGGAATACGGCATGAGATTAATACTGGCACCAAGATCTGCCAGCGCATGGACAACCGTATTATCACTTAAGATGCAGGGAATTGTGAAACTCCCAGGATCGGGCATCTTTTCGGGTAACTTTCTTTGCAAGACTGCAGAGCAACCAGCACTTAGAGGAATGGAAGAGACTTCGGCTAACTTCTCTTTGTTCGATAGAATATCCTTAAGAAACTTTGCGTATTTGGGCATTTGCGTGAGTGCCTCAAGGAATGGAATGTTAAGGTGAAGTTGCTTCAGGAGATCAAGAATTTAGTGTTCTGCTCCTCATCTCTATCCCTGCGGACTCTCCCGGGAAATGGGAGTCTAGGTTTGTAGACTCTCGGTGGTGTGCTGGGTAATGGCTGGTCCTCGGCCTGTGCTGTACTTCCTGGGCTTCGCCTCTGATGCACCTTGGCCGGTGGAGACTCCATCTGAATCTCCTCGTCTACCTGCTCCTCTACATCTACCGCAGGCCCCTGATTCACTGGCTTACTACGTGCCCCTACACCGCTCCTCGTCGTCACCGCCTTCGCGAAGGCCTTCGGATTCTGCTCAGTGTTACTCAGAAGTGTACCTGGTGGCCTCTCATTCAGACGATCCGCTATCTCTCCCATCTGCCTCTCAAGATTTTAATTTGACGCCCCCTGATTTCTCATGAATGACTCGTGTTCCTGAAATTTCTCTTGAGTCTCTTTGTGATGGGAATCCTCTCGAGTCATAAGCTGCGACAGCATCTGGCTCTGCTGTGCCATCATCTCCTCCAGCGTGGGCTTCTTTTCCCCACCACTCGCTCCTTCACCGGAATCCTGGAATAGACTCTGACGCGGCTGGAAGCCGGAATGATTTCCGTTCCTCCAGTTAGGATTTTGGTTACCTCTCCAACCCGAATTATAAGAATTAAAAGAATTAAGGTTTCGGTTCGGATTGTTAACATAGTCTACAACCACCTCCTGGAAACCTACGGGGCATTGAACGGTATCGTGTCCCCCTCTGCAGATCTCGCATAACTTACTTTTTACCTGCAGGTCCTTCACAATCTTCGCAAACGCCTCAACCTGTGCCATGAGGGCGGTGTTCGTGTCGACTGAATGTATGCCGCGTGATAACGCGTCGACGGTTTTGGTGCTCTTAGAAGGTGGTCGCTGGTATCCACTCATGGCTAAACCGTTAAATAAGGCAATGCACTCATCGGTATCCTTTGTCGTCAATAAGTTGCCTCCTGCAGCAGTGTCAGGCATATTCTGAGTCGCGTAAGTCACTCCGTTATAGAACTTTTCAACAACCGCCCAGTCCTGCAAGCCGTGGTTCGGACATAAAGCAAGTAGGTTTTTGAATCTCTCCCACGCCTCGTAGAAACTCTCAGTGTCCTCCATCTGGAAAGAATGAATCTGGTTACGCAAACGAGCGGCCTTAGCCGGAGGATCGTATTTTTCCAGGAACTGGGTCTGCATGGCGGCCCAAGTAGAAATGGATCCCTGTGGGAGGGACTCAAGCCACAGACTCGCCTGATCAACGAGTGAGAACGGAAAGATGCGGAGTTTGATGGCGTCTTCGGATACGTTGGCAAGATGAAACGTGTCGCAAATACGTGCGATGCGAGTGAGATGTGAATGCGGGTTTTCGTGGAGCAACCCGTGAAATTGAGCAGAATGGGAAATGGTGCCGTTCGATGGAATCTGCCAGGTTGTTTGAACTCCTATAGCTGGTGGAGCAATGTTGGATCTCGCGCCAGCATTGACTGGACGGGCCCGATCTGCGACTGTCCTCCTCGGTGGTGCGTCGGCCATAATCCTATCCCTGACGATGGGTTCAGATAAAGTAGGAGAAGAGAATGTATTACCGACGGATGTAGATGAACTAGAAGACGGTTTTGTACGACGTCTCTCAAGAAGCTCTCTCTCTGGTTCGGGAAATCCTTCAACTTCTGGTGGTCCTAGAGATCGAGTACGTCGCATGCAACTATTAAAATAAATAAAAGAAATATTAATTAACTAAACTATTTTAAACTAACAAACAAAACAATTAAGAAAACAAATAGTAAATAAGGCAAGTCCTAACTCGAGTCGTTCTTAAAACGCTTCAAACCGTGTCCCCGGGCAGCGGCGCCAAAAACTTGATGTGTGAAAATGTATAATATAAATAAAGAACGAATGTATGCCGCGTGATAACGCGTCGACGGTTTTGGTGCTCTTAGAAGGTGGTCGCTGGTATCCACTCATGGCTAAACCGTTAAATAAGGCAATGCACTCATCGGTATCCTTTGTCGTCAATAGGTTGCCTCCTGCAGCAGTGTCAATCATATTCTGAGTCGCGTAAGTCACTCCGTTATATAACTTTCCAACAACCGCCCAGTCCTGCAAGCCGTGGTTCGGACATAAAGCAAGTAGGTTTTTGAATCTCTCCCACGCCTCGTAGAAACTCTCAGTGTCCTCCATCTGGAAAGAATGAATCTGGTTACGCAAACGAGCGGCCTTAGCCGGAGGATCGTATTTTTCCAGGAACTGGGTCTGCATGGCGGCCCAAGTAGAAATGGATCCCTGTGGGAGGGACTCAAGCCACAGACTCGCCTGATCAACGAGTGAGAACGGAAAGATGCGGAGTTTGATGGCGTCTTCGGATACGTTGGCAAGATGAAACGTGTCGCAAATACGTGCGATGCGAGTGAGATGTGAATGCGGGTTTTCGTGGAGCAACCCATGAAATTGAGCAGAATGGGAAATGGTGTTCAGAACGTTCGATGGAATCTGCCAGGTCGTTTGAACTCCTATAGCTGGTGGAGCAATGCTGGATCTCGCGCCAGCATTGACTGGACGGGCCCGGTCTGCGACTGTCCTCCTCGGTGGTGCGTCGGCCATAATCCTATCCCTAACGATGGGTTCAGATAAAGTGGGAGAAGAGAATGTATTATCGACGGATGTAGATGAACTAGAAGACGGTTTTGTACGACGTCTCTCAAGAAGCTCTCTCTCTGGTTCGGTAAATCCTTCAACTTCTGGTGGTCCTAAAGATCGAGTACGTCGCATACAACTATTAAAATAAATAAAAGTAATATTAATTAACTAAACTATTTTTAAACTAACAAACAAAACAATTAAGAAAACAAATAGTAAATAAGGCAAGTCCTAACTCGAGTCGTTCTTAAAACGCTTCAAACCGTGTCCCCGGCAACGGCGCCAAAAACTTGATGTGTGAAAATGTATAATATAAATAAAGAACGAATCACAATTAAGCTTTAAATTTATAAAAACGAAAATCCTATAGAAACTACACAAAACCGGCAAGTGTACCGATCATAAATAGTATAGCATCAAGGAAGTCCGGATGTCAAACTCAAAGACACGTGAAAACGTTTATGATTAAGAAAACTCTAACCAAGACTTACCAAAATAATATTTATTTAATTTTTAAGATTTTATTTAACTACTTAAATTAATTTAACTAAACGAAAACGTTTGACAAAACACTTTTAGAAAACTTTGATTTAAATTCAATATGTAAAAACTTCTACCTAGGAATGAATCATGTTGACATAAATAACAAGACAACGGATTGAAAATATTCAAGACACCGGTTATAAAAGATGACACAACCAAAACTTGTTTAAGAAAGTCAAATTACCTCTCAGTCTCTCTAACAAACTTTAACTTATTTTAGTTGATTTTTAAAGAACAAACCGGAAAAACAATTATTAACGTGTTCAAATATCGACTCTCCTCTCGGTCTCCTCGACACACTATCCTAATGGAGACGAATACTACGCAACCAAGGATAGAGGAACAATTTAACTTAACCCAAATTAAATCAACTAATTGCACATAAACACTCAAACTTGACAACACAAAAACCAGCACTCGCGCGGTCTTAATTCAAACAAGTAAAAGCAACGAGACAATATTACTTCTTATCACCTCTCAGTCTCAAAGAAGGTGTATTTTAACTGATTTTAGATGATATTTTACCCACTTATCCCTACGGTTGTACTTCCCGCAAATAAACCCAAAACACCAAGTAAAGAGTTTAACAAGCAATCAATTAATCAAAACCAATTCAATTAACTAATGCAAGAGGATTATAAGCAATAACAAATAAAACACAGCCATCACACACAATCTAAATTATGGTTTAGTTAAACTTTACATCAATAATTTAAGTCATGAACATTAACAATCCATTAAACAAGTTAAAACCATTCAACAATCATCTATCCTAGGTAGAACAAACAAGTTTAGCCTAACATAGATTTTGGACAGCCATGCATACTTAAGAAAAACACCATAAACATCATCATAAACATTATAAAACTCATTCAAGATCCAAACTCAATCAATAACAAGACAAACTATCAAACAATTGCAAAACAATTCAAATCAAAAGACCAAATCAATAGAGTTAGGGTTCTTGAAAAATAAACAAAGTTTATGAATGTTTTACTAAGTATTATAACTGAGATCTATGCTTGTTTAAGGTCCCTAGCAGCTGCCCCGATGTTCTTCTTCCTTCTCCAGCCGTCACAAAGACCAGCAGCCTCCACAGCCGCCGCCTAGCTTCTTTTTTTTCTTTTCTTCTTGCTGTTCCGATCGCAAGGTAGTGTAGAGGTTAGGGTTTTTAGAATTTCGGGATTAGGGGCTGAATAATGGCAGATTTCTCTTGTTATTATCATAATATAATATAATATAATATAATATAATATAATATAATATAATATAATATAATATAATATAATATAATATAATATAATATAATATAATATAATATAATATAATATAATATAATATAAGGCTTTTAAGATGTGGGTTTGGGTCCGGCCTTGATTAAACTTTGAAACTTTGACACTTAAACCCTCCAAGTTCTCTTTTTCTTGCCTTTTTTTCCACATCTTTCCATAACCTACACAAAACATTTCAACTTTGTAAAACTTTGCACTTAACCCCCTAAACTTACATAAATTTGATATTAAATCATTAAAACATTATAAAATTGTAAGGAAATATAAAATTGGGTATGTTGGTCATACTGCCTATAGAGTCTACAACAAGACAACTAAACAGATAGTAGAATCGTATGATGTGGGTTGGTTGGAAGAGAACGAGACTGATGCTCGTGTTGGTTCTGACTGGTTATTCGATTATAATGAACTGTTTAGACCTTTCAACGTATTTCCAGTTGTTGATACAGATGTTTCGGGAGCCGGAGTCTCAAATTCTGCTGATGAAGAAGAAGATGTACCTGTTGACACTCACATGTCTTCAGTGTTGAGTATTGATCCTTCAGCGTCACTAGATACCACTCATCTATTGTCAGACAATCAACAAGAGAAGGTTACCGAAACTGTGTCTTCACCAACACCTACTGTCAACACTCCATTAGTTGAGGGGGAGAGTCCGGTTTATCAAATTTTCAGAAGCACTTTATTTCCAGATGTCATACCAAATGAATACATCGCTAGTACCTCGTACTCACACACTACGGCGACATCTGGATGAAAGAACCCTCTCACTGAAATCCTTGAAGATCTATCAAACTTACCTTCCACCAGTTATGTTCCTGTGCAATCAATTCCTTCAAGAATTCAGCGGGATCATCCAATTAACAATGTCATAGGTTCTCTTGAAACAGGCGTGTCCACCAGAGTCAGACCAGACACATCAACAGTTGTTTCTTTTCCTGCTTTACCTCTCAAATTGAACCTAAGTAAGTGGAAATGGCACTTCAAGAACCATGCTGGGTGGACGCTATGCATGAGGAATTAAATCAGTTTGATAAGCTCAAAGTTTGGAGATTGGTCAAGCTGCCCGTTGGAAAAAAACATTAGATACAAGATGGGTTTTCCGAAACAAGCAAGATGACACAGGAGTTATTGTTCGAAACAAGGCACGACTCGGCGTTCACAGTTTTTGTTAGGTTGAAGGTTTAGACTATACTGAAGTGTATACTTCGGTGGCTAGACTTGAAGCCATTCGAATTTTTCTAGCATATGCTTCCTACATGGTTTCACGGTCTATCAGATGGATGTCAAAACTGCGTTTCTGTACGGAGAAGTTAAGGAGGAGATTTATGTGGATCAGCCACCGGGGTTTGTTGACTCAAAGAATCCTACTCATGTCTACAAGTTAGATAAAGCACTGTATGGTCTTCATCAAGAGCCTCGGGCGTGGTATGCAACCTTGACTGCTCATCTTCTGGGGCACGGTTACAAGAGAGGAACCATTGATCACACCATGTTCCTTAAAACTGTTGGGAAAGATTTGATTATGGTTCAGATATATGTGGATGAAATCATCTTCAGATCTACAAATATTAAATTGTGTTATGAATTTGAAGAGGTGATGAAGAAGAGATTTGAAATGAGTTCACTTGGGGAGATGACAACGTTTCTGGGGTTACATGTTCGTCAGAGTTAGATGGTGATTTTGCTGCATCAAGGAAAGTATGTTGAAGACATGTTAGAAAATTAGAGTTTCAAGATTCCAAGAGCGCATCAACTCCTATGGCGGAAAGACCTCTTTATCGTCTGATTCTAAGGGAATCCCGTAGATCAAATGTACTATCTGTGTAACGATTCCGGCAAATTCAGGTATACCCTAGCCGGAATATACCATTTATGTGTTATTTAATACTGAATATATGAATTATAATGTGTTTATACGAGTATATAAGATTCACAGTACGAATTATACTCGAATGTACAGCTAGTCGTATTGGAATCACGATTAACCGATTAACGGTTATTGAAACCCGAACGAATCGGGGATTACATTATAGACGAAATATATGATGTTTAGTAAGGTTTACGAAGTATTAAAGCTTCGGGATAAGTGAGTTATAGCACAGAAAAAGGATTTCGATTTAATGGTACGTCGGTACGTTAAACGAAACCTTTAATATCAAACCAAGCAAGAGACGAACGATCAAGCCGAAAAAGATGCGCAATCATTAATAATATGACGTTTTAAGTTAATACATGTCATGGTTTAAGTTTTTAAAGTCTTTAAATCGGTTTATATAAATTCTTTTTTTTAAGCCGAAAAACGACCGTTTTAGCCTCGTTTTAAGCCGAATTAAACCTTTAACCGAAAAACGAACTGAACCAGATTATCCAAAACATTATCCAGATTTCGTAATCTGAACTTGTGGCCAAGATTGGAGGTGTGGGCCCCACCCCACCCTCCTTAATATGCCGATCGGACCAAGGGGTTTCCCCCTTGGCTTCCATTTTCTTTTTTCTAACATTCTAACTCCACAATTCTCTCAATACTTCACACATTCATCCCAAAATCTTTGATTTTTAACAAGAATCACAAGGTAAAAGCATAATTGTAAGGGTTAATTCATAGTTTTAATTCCATAATCTTGAGAAAATGAGGTTTCAAGTGAAAAATGGGTGAAAACCCGAGATGAAACCGATTCTTGCATGATCAAGTGATGTATACTAGTTATACAAGGGATCTTGGTCCGAGAAAGGAGTTAAAAGAGTCAAAAACGAATTTTTACGGTTAAAGTCTTTGTTTTTATATCATAACCGAAACCATGAAAGAAATGGCTTGATTGTGGGTGTAACTTGCTTGGTGTGGTGTTATTGTGCTTGTAGGTGTTATATCTAGTTGCTAGCAAAGGCTAGAAAGCAAGATCTTGGCGATCTAAAGCTAGAAACACAAGGTAGTTCGGTTTTTCGTATGATTTATATGATTTGGACAGATTGTGATAGACTTAGAGTTGGGTCATGAAATTTCACAGAGGTGATCTGTACATGAAAATATGAGATCTGTGAAAATTTGGTAATTTTTGGACAAAGGATGAATATTTGGTGAATTTAATGCTCGGTTTTGGCTAAAAATTATGAAAAATAGTTTAAAATCATGAAAAATTCTGGAAACTTCCAGATAAGCTTTTTATAACATATAAAAGTCACACACAAAATTTCAGATCCGTTGGAGAAGTCTAAGTAGGCTTTTCGGTAAAACAAGTTCTAGGGTTATCTAGCTCGGTTTCGGTGAAAATGGCATGAAAAATGAGATTTTGGTTCTGGAAAAAATACAGGGAACTATGTGGATGGCAGGGGTCATCCCAAAAATATTTGGGATTTTTCTAAGGTCGTTTGTTATTTTTGACATATTTGGTGTTTAAATGACGTTTAAAAATAGATAAATAAATGTTAAATATAAAAATTAATTCTGGAAATATTTTTATAAAATTCCTTACTGTCAAAAAGTGATTTGTGCAAAATTTCAAGATCCGAGACTAAACGGATAATTATTTGTGCTAAAAAGAACATAAAAACAAACTTTTAAAGCTTAAAACGCGTAAACCGGCAAAGTTCGCCTAAGCGAGCTGACTGGTGTATAAAAACCTTAAAAATGGACTATTTTCATGAAACTAAGTTAATCAAGTAAAAATAAATCATCCGAAAATAATTCGGATGATTTGGGCATTTTTATCCGAAATAACAGTTTCCGGCACCTTAAAGACGGAAACGGGTTCCGCGGCCAAACGGGGCGTCTAAACCGAGCTCTAAATTCACGGCTTTAACTAAAATATCAGTCAAACACTATTTTCGGGACGTGTGTGACCAAACTCATTTTTGAAACATAAAAACGGATAACCGTGCTAGGCACGCAAAACGGGGAAAACATAATAATAATAATTTTGACGGATAAACTCTAAGAGATATCACAATCTAAGTCCTGGGAAGTGTTTCGGGGTTAACATTGTCCCCGGATCATGTACGGTACTGGGTTAACAGTGTCCCCAGACGTAACAGTGTCCCCAGACGTACCGGTTAACACGAATTTAAGTTATATTAATAGAAATTGTATAGTAACGACTTAGGGATCGTATTACAGATCCGGACCGGTAGCCGTGCACAGTGTTACATATTTGCTCACGAAAAGGTGAGTTTCACGAGCCCCTTTTTACTGAACTGTTTTAAATATTTTCCCGGGGCGGAAAGCATGTTTCTATCAAAATGTTTAAGTACATGCTGATCGCATGGAAATGAATGTATTTATATAATGTTTATTGTACGGGAATCGTACGGTAATGTATTAAGATGGTAATTGTCTGAGTTGCTAACATTGTAAGGCCCGAAACAGTGTTCTGGGTTAACAGTGTCCCCAGAGGTTATTAAATGGGTTTCTGGGTTAACTGTGTCCCCAGAGGGTATTAAATGTGTTTCTGAGTTAACAGTGTCCCCAGAGGTTATTAGATGTGTTTCTGGGTTAACAGTGTCCCCAGAGGTTATTAAATGTGTCTCTGGGTTAACAGTGTCCCCAGAGGTTTTGGGTGTGTCTCTGGGTTAACAGAGGTTTCACTTGTGGGCTCAGCATAATTACATCGCTAATTTATGATTATTAAAATGATTTGTCATGGTTTACTTAAATTAGTGAAACTCACCAACTATTCGTAGTTGACCCGTTTTCTTTACATGCTTTCTAGGTACACCCAAATTGGAATGAGTGATACGTGCTTGATGATGTGTGCTATTTTGTGGAAGCTTAAGGATCTATATTTTGTATTAAATATGTTAATGTACTATCGGTAAAACTTATGTGATAACGCCTAGACGGTAACGAAACTCGGAACAATGTAATACGTTTAAATTAATGTAGTGGTGTTTTCTTTATAAGCAATGCTGTTGATATCAGACGTGTCTGTGGCATCCCGTTTACGTTTCCGCTGCGGTTACGGGGTGTTACAGAACTTGGTATCAGAGCCATTGGTTATAAAGAATTAGGATGTCTTTAAAAGATACCTAAAATATAACCAGTAGCTCAAGTGTTATAGGATCTGAATATCAACTAATAATTTATTGTGACGAGATCGGTATGAACTTGGATGGACAAGTGAGTTATTATGGTCCGGAACATAATAACAGACTTGTCCGCACGAGGGAATTCAGGGGAAGTCACGGGGGACTTTAATAGGTAAAATTGGCAACATATGTGTAAATATATGATAATATTGTTATGTGGCAAAGTTGTATAAGTAGGTGTATATTAATTTGATTATGATTTACACTATGGAAAGAACTGTATGTTTGTTAACTTGTGTGCAGGTAAGAATGTCGAGAACTCATAGTTTATCGATGGAGGAGGACCCGGAGGAAGTCAGCTCCGGGAACTCTGGGAGTCTACGCATATCATCCAGCTCTGAGCCTAGCGAGGCTAGTCGTAGGAGCTCTAGCCAGTCCTCCCCAGTCAGGATTGTCAGATCCCCTACCCCACCCGCACCACAGGCCACCCCTATCCCTCCCGGATTCGGACCCCGCCTCACGGCGCGGATCAGTGTCCCGCATGTCCCACCGACCTCTCCCCCACCCAGACCTGCTACCCGTCGGGGTGAGTCCTCCCGCTCCCAGCCCGAGCCTGTGACTCCACCTGTGTGGGGTCTCCCTAGGCAGGAAAGGGACGCGGCGGCATGGCTTCGAGTGCTCACCGAGCAGGTGAATGAGCACTCCGCTGCCTTGACAGTGGGAGGGCAGAGGCGGATGTATCTGGGGGACTGCATACTGGACCACCAGTATGTGATTGCGCAGTTGAAGAGGGAGTGCTCATACTCCCAGTGGATGATCGGCCGGATGGAGACGCGGATCCGGGGTATGTTGGCTGTGATGGTGGTGTTGGTGGCTGTGTTGGTGGGGTTGGTATACCACCGTGTTTAGTTGTGTTAGGATGGTAGAAGTCATGGACCGCTTTTTGATACTCTGTGTAAGCAGTTAGTGGTGATGCTAACATAGAGTGAATCTTGGGTAGTTATAATACAACCACTGGCCCTTAGGGGGTCTCTTTTGGGGTATATCATTATAGATACTTTTGGGTATCATTCAAGCACTGACCCATTGCGGGTTATGTCGAGATGATGCCGACATAGGCCCTATGTATGAAAACTTAACCTATGTAATGGTGACAGGGAAGTAATGTGAACGGATGTTTGTGTAATATGTACTAATGTTTATTAATGAATGGAATGTGTGTTGTGTTTTATGATTGGAATTTGTATTAATTACATGTATTTTCTTGATGTTGTGTAGAATGGCACCAAAACGATCAGCTCAAATGTCGGAAGTAGATGTGAGCCGTTTGATTGCTCAACAGTTAGAGGCGGCGATACCGGATATAGTATCACGCATCGCCGCTAGTATTAACAATTCGACCAATCCAACCCCTCCGAGCAATCAAACGACCACCAATAATGACGGGGAACAAAATGCTAATCCTCCACAGAACGATAACACGATTCCGAGTAATGACGCACCGCCTAGGGTGGTCGTTACGGACAGTAATGGCCCTATGCCTACTGTAGAGACGAACCGTACTGAACCGATTCCTGCATCCAGGGGATGTTCGATCAAAGACTTTATGTTGTGCAAACCCCTAGAGTTTAGCGGGTCTGAAGGACCAAATGGGTTGGTTAAGTGGATCGAGAAAATAGAATCAGTTGTGAACATCAGCAACTGCCCCGAGGATTGTGTTGTTAAGTACACCACCTGCACATTCACGGACCATGCCTTGACATGGTGGAACACGATAGTGCAGACCCGGGGTCAGGCGGCGACAAACCGCATGACCTGGACAGAGCTCAAGGCTCTTGTACTGGAACATTTCTGCCCGAAAAACGAATTGCAGAAATTAGAAAATGAATTGTGGAACCTAGAGATGCAGGGGGCAGACCATTTGGGTTAGACGAACCGGTTTAATGAGTTGTCGCGATTGGTACCATGGTTGGTCACCCCAGAGTCGAAGAGGGTTGAGCGTTATATTTGAGGGCTAACTCCAGTTGTAAGGAGTGTAGTCAATTCTGGGGGACACCAGACGTATGAGGGTGCGGTGACGCAAGCTGGTATCGGCACGTATGATTTCGTAAGGAGCGGGTCACTGAAGGTGGCAGGAGAATCCGCTGGGGGAAAGCGGGGTACACATGACCATAGGATCCAGGAAAAGCAGCAAAATAAACGTGCTAGGCCCTCTGCCCAGAACTACGCCATGACTAGTTCGGGCGGAAGGCAGGAACCGCAGACAAGGACGTTTCCCAGGTGTGGGAAATGCGGTTACCAACATGGTGGCGAGTGCAGGGTGGTAGTGTGCCATCGGTGTGGCAGGGAAGGGCACTCCGCACCGAGATGTAGGACAAACCTGAACAACCTGAACCGACAACCGCAACCTATCCGTGCGCAGCCATTTAAGACCCAACCAGCTCGACAGCAAAACCCGCAAGGAAACCAAATGGTGACCACCAGCCGTGCTTGCTATGAATGCGGCAGCACGGATCACTTCAAAATACACTGTCCGAAACTGAACCAGGGAGGAAACGGGAGGCAAACCACGGGTCAGGCATCGTCGTCCAATCCGGCGAGAGGCCGAGCATTCGTGATGGGGACGAGCGAAGCACGCCAGGACCCCAGCGTAGTGACAGGTACATTCCTCGTCTCTGACCATTACGCTTCTGTATTATTTGATACGGGTGCCGACAGAAGTTTTGTCTCCGTTAAGTTTCTATCGATAGCAAACCTTCCAATTGGTGAAACCATAGAACCTTATACCGTAGAAGTCGCTAACGGTAAAACCATGATAGTTAATCAAATATCCGTGCGCAGCCATTTAAGACCCAACCTATCCGTGCGCAGCCATTTAAGACCCAACCAGCTCGACAGCAA
The DNA here is from genome assembly GCF_021521415.1 of Bidens hawaiensis. NCBI lineage: Eukaryota > Viridiplantae > Streptophyta > Magnoliopsida > Asterales > Asteraceae > Bidens > Bidens hawaiensis. Next base: position 401,532 of record NW_027492592.1, read on the forward strand.
AACCCGCAAGGAAACCAAATGGTGACCACCAGCCGTGCTTGCTATGAATGCGGCAGCACGGATCACTTCAAAATACACTGTCCGAAACTGAACCAGGGAGGAAACGGGAGGCAAACCACGGGTCAGGCATCGTCGTCCAATCCGGCGAGAGGCCGAGCATTCGTGATGGGGACGAGCGAAGCACGCCAGGACCCCAGCGTAGTGACAGGTACATTCCTCGTCTCTGACCATTACGCTTCTGTATTATTTGATACGGGTGCCGACAGAAGTTTTGTCTCCGTTAAGTTTCTATCGATAGCAAACCTTCCAATTGGTGAAACCATAGAACCTTATACCGTAGAAGTCGCTAACGGTAAAACCATGATAGTTAATCAAATAGTTCGGAATTGCCCTTTTATTCTGAACGATCAATCCCTTCCGATTGATTTGTTACCGGTAGAATTGGGTAGTTTTGACGTGATAGTGGGAATGGATTGGTTAGCACGTAACAAAGTAGAAATAAACTGTGAAAAGAAAATCGTCAAGATCCGGGTGTCGGATGACGAAGAGGTATTAGTGAAAGGAGAAAAGTCAGGCAATATGATACCGTTTATATCCCACCTCAAGGTGTTAAATATATACGCCAGGGATGTGTGGCGTATCTAGCAAGCTTGACGGCCACTGATTCTGAGGAGAAATGGGTGGATGATATTCCAGTGGTACGCGAATTTCCACAAGTTTTCCCAGAAGAACTTCCTGGATTACCGCCAACCCGCCAGGTCGAATTCAGAATCGATCTATTACCTCAAGCTGGCCCTGTGGCTAAGGCGCTCCTACCGACTTGCACCATCTGAGATGCAAGAACTATCCAATCAGTTGCAAGAATTGTTGGATAAAGGATTTATACGTCCTAGTTATTCTCCGTGGGGTACACCTGTACTATTCGTGAAAAAGAAGGACGGAAGCCTTAGAATGTGCATTAATTACAGGGAGTTGAACAAGTTGACAATCAAAAATAGGTACCCTCTTCCCCGAATTGATGACCTGTTCGACCAACTACAAGGTGCGAGCTACTTCTCAAAAATTGATCTTAGATCGGGATACCATCAGGTCAGAATTCAGGAGGAGGATATCCCAAAAACCGCATTCCGGACTCGCTACGGCCATTACGAGTTCTTAGTTATGCCTTTTGGGCTAACAAATGCGCCAGCAGTGTTCATGGATCTCATGAATCGAGTCTGTAAACCCTACCTCGACAAATTCGTCATCGTGTTTATTGACGATATTTTGATATACTCGAAGAGTAAAGAAGAGCACGAGCAACACTTAAGATTAATTTTAGAGCTTCTTAATCAGGAGAAGTTGTATGCAAAATTCTCCAAGTGTAACTTCTGGTTACAAGAAGTGCAATTCCTTGGTCACGTTATAAACCATCAAGGAATACACGTTGATCCGAGTAAGGTGGAAGCAATTAATAATTGGCAAGCACCTAAATCTCCAAAGGAAATCCGCCAATTCTTAGGCTTAGCTGGATACTATCGTCGATTTATAGAGAACTTTTCCAGCATCGCCCAACCTTTAACCCTCCTGACTCAAAAGGATCGAAAGTATGAATGGGGTGAAGAGCAGGAAACGGCGTTTCAAACGCTAAAACAAAGATTGTGCCAAGCGCCGATCTTAAGTCTCCCCGACGGAGACGATGGTTTTGTCGTGTATTGTGACGCATCCCGTAGAGGGTTAGGATGCGTGTTGATGCAGAATAATAAGGTCATAGCCTATGCTTCCCGACAGTTAAAAGTACACGAGAAAAATTACACTACTCATGACTTAGAACTGGGAGCGGTTATCTTCGCACTTAAAATCTGGAGACATTATCTCTACGGTACAAAGTGCACCATCTTCACCGATCATAAAAGTTTGCAACACATATTCGATCAGAAAGAACTGAATATGAGGCAACGAAGATGGGTCGAGTTATTAAGCGACTATGACTGTGACATCCGTTATCACCCCGGCAAGGCTAACGTCGTAGCCGATGCCTTGAGTAGGAAGGATCGGGTTAAGCCATTGCGAGTGCGAGCGCTGGGGATGATAGTCCAGTCGAACCTTTCGGACCTGGTTCGAGTCGCTCAACGCGAGGCGTTGAAAGAGGAACAATTGGAAAAAGAGGGACTTTGCGGTAACGAGAAGAATTTCGAACAGCGCGTGGACGAAATACTCTATTTCAAAAATCGGATTTGGATCCCGACCCTCCATGACCTTCGTGAATTAATCATGGACGAAGCGCATAAATCGAAATATTCCATACATCCGGGATCGGATAAGATGTACAAGGATGTGAAGGAGTTCTACTGGTGGCCGGGTATGAAAAAGGATATAGCCACGTACGTCGGTAAGTGTACGACTTGTGCGAGGGTTAAGGCGGAGCACCAGAAACCCTCGGGAATGTTACAACAACCGGAAATTCCTGAATGGAAGTGGGAGCAGATCACGATGGATTTTGTGACACATCTCCCCAAGACGTCCCGAGGACATGATGCAATTTGGGTAATCGTGGATCGATTAACCAAATCGGCACATTTTATTCCGATTAGAAATAATTATAACTGAGAGACTTGCGCAGATTTATATAAATGAAATTGTGTCTCGTCATGGTATACCCATCTCGATCATCTCCGATCGGGATAGCCATTTCACCTCCAATCTTTGACAAGCTGTCCAAGAAGCGTTGGGAACGCGTATCGATCTAAGCACAGCTTACCACCCTCAGACCGATGGTCAGTCCGAGAGGACCATTCAAACCCTGGAGGACTTGCTTCGTGCGTGCGTACTGGATTTTAAGGGAAATTGGGATCAACATCTCCCACTCGTTGAATTTTCCTATAATAACAGTTACCATAGCAGTATAAAGGCAGCACCTTACGAAGCATTGTATGGACGGAAGTGCCGATCACCACTCCGCTGGACTGAAGTGGGCGACACACAGGTAATTAGATCAGATCTGGTCCAGGAAACGACCAGCAAAATCCTGAAATTAAGAACAATCTGAAGGCCGCACGGGATCGACAGAAGAGTTATGCCGATACCCGTAGAAAACCGTTATCATTTGAGAAAGGTGATAAAGTGTATTTGAAAGTATCACCTTGGAAAGGAGTAGTCAGATTTGGAAAGGCGGGGAAGTTAGCCCTTAGATACATTGGACCATTCGACATTACTGCAAAAATCGGTCCTGTAGCATACCGATTAGAACTGCCTGATGAACTGAGTGCAGTTCACAATGTGTTTCACGTGTCAAACTTGAAAAGGTGTCTGTCGGATGAGACATCGGTGTTACCCTTAGAGGGTATCCAAATAAGTGATAAGCTTAATTTCGTAGAGGAACCCATAGAAATAGTGGACGGGAAAATCAAGCAACTTAGACACAATAAGATCTCGTTGGTCAAAGTTAGATGGAATTCGCAACGAGGCCCAGAATATACTTGGGAACGAAAAGACGAATTTCGAAAGAAATACCCCTACCTATTTCCTCAAAAGGAGGTAGTCGACGCGTAAAATTTCGAGGACGAAATTTTTGTAACGGGGGGAGAATGTAACGATTCCGGCAAATTCAGGTATACCCTAGCCGGAATATACCATTTATGTGTTATTTAATACAGAATATATGAATTATAATGTGTTTATACGAGTATATAAGATTCACAGTACGAATTATACTCGAATGTACAGCTAGTCGTATTGGAATCACGATTAACCGATTAACGGTTATTGAAACCCGAACGAATCAGGGATTACATTATAGACGAAATATATGATGTTTAGTAAGGTTTACGAAGTATTAAAGCTTCGGGATAAGTGAGTTATAGCACAGAAAAAGGATTTCGATTTAATGGTACGTCGGTACGTTAAACGAAACCTTTAATATCAAACCAAGCAAGAGACGAACGATCAAGCCGAAAAAGATGCGCAATCATTAATAATATGACGTTTTAAGTTAATACATGTCATGGTTTAAGTTTTTAAAGTCTTTAAATCGGTTTATATAAATTCTTTTTTTTAAGCCGAAAAACGACCGTTTTAGCCTCGTTTTAAGCCGAATTAAACCTTTAACCGAAAAACGAACTGAACCTGATTATCCAAAACATTATCCAGATTTCGTAATCTGAACTTGTGGCCAAGATTGGAGGTGTGGGCCCCACCCCACCCTCCTTAATATGCCGATCGGACCAAGGGGTTTCCCCCTTGGCTTCCATTTTCTTTTTTCTAACATTCTAACTCCACAATTCTCTCAATACTTCACACATTCATCCTAAAATCTTTGATTTTTAACAAGAATCACAAGGTAAAAGCATGATTGTAAGGGTTAATTCATAGTTTTAATTCCATAATCTTGAGAAAATGAGGTTTCAAGTGAAAAATGGGTGAAAACCCGAGATGAAACCGATTCTTGCATGATCAAGTGATGTATACTAGTTATACAAGGGATCTTGGTCCAAGAAAGGAGTTAAAAGAGTCAAAAACGAATTTTTACGGTTAAAATCTTTGTTTTTATATCATAACCGAAACCATGAAAGAAATGGCTTGATTGTGGGTGTAACTTGCTTGGTGTGGTGTTATTGTGCTTGTATGTGTTATATCTAGTTGCTAGCAAAGGCTAGAAAGCAAGATCTTGGCGATCTAAAGCTAGAAACACAAGGTAGTTCGGTTTTTCGTATGATTTATATGATTTGGACAGATTGTGATAGACTTAGAGTTGGGTCATGAAATTTCACAGAGATGATCTACACATGAAAATATGAGATCTTTGAAAATTTGGTAATTTTTGGACAAAGGATGAATATTTGGTGAATTTAATGCTCGGTTTTGGCTAAAAATGATGAAAAATAGTTAAAAATCATGAATAATTCTGGAAAATTCCAGATAAGCTTTTTATAACATATAAAGGTCACACACAAAATTTCAGATCCGTTGGAGAAGTCTAAGTAGGCATTTCGGTAAAACGAGTTCTAGGGTTTTCTAGCTCGGTTTTTGTGAAAATGGCATGAAAAATGAGATTTTGGTTCTGGAAAAATTACAGGGAACTATGTGGATGGCAGGGGTCATCCCAGAAAAATTTTGGATTTTTCTAAGGTCGTTTGGTATTTTTGACATATTTGGTGTTTAAATGACGTTTAAAAATAGATAAATAAATGTTAAATATAAAAATTAATTCTGGAAATATTTTTATAAAATTCCCTACTGTCAAAAAGTGATTTGTGCAAAATTTCAAGATCCGAGACTAAACGGATAATTATTTGTGCTAAAAAGAACATAAAAACAAACTTTTAAAGCTTAAAACGCGTAAACCGGCAAAGTTCGCCTAAGCGAGCTGACTGGTGTATAAAAACCTTAAAAATGGACTATTTTCATGAAACTAAGTTAATCAAGTAAAAATAAATTATCCGAAAATAATTCGGATGATTTGGGCATTTTTATCCGAAATAACAGTTTCCGGCACCTTAAAGACGGAAACGGGTTCCGCGGCCAAACGGGGCGTCTAAACCGAGCTCTAAATTCACGGCTTTAACTAAAATATCAGTCAAACACTATTTTCGGGACGTGTGTGACCAAACTCATTTTTGAAACATAAAAACGGATAACCGTGCTAGGCACGCAAAACGGGGGAAAACATAATAATAATAATTTTGACGGATAAACTCTAAGAGATATCACAATCTAAGTCCTGGGAAGTGTTTCGGGGTTAACATTGTCCCCGGATCGTGTACGGTACTGGGTTAACAGTGTCCCCAGACGTACCGGTTAACACGAATTTAAGTTATATTAATAGAAATTGAATAGTAACGACTTAGGGATCGTATTACAGATCCGGACCGGTAGCCGTGCACAGTGTTACATATTTGCTCACGAAAAGGTGAGTTTCCCGAGCCCCTTTTTACTGAACTGTTTTAAATATTTTCTCGGGGCGGAAAGCATGTTTCTATCAAAATGTTTAAGTACATGCTGATCGCATGGAAATGAATGTATTTATATAATGTTTATTGTACGGGAATCGTACGGTAATGTATTAAGATGGTAATTGTCTGAGTTGCTAACATTGTAAGGCCCGAAACAGTGTTCTGGGTTAACAGTGTCCCCAGAGGTTATTAAATGGGTTTCTGGGTTAACAGTGTCCCCAGAGGGTATTAAATGTGTTTCTGGGTTAACAGTGTCCCCAGAGGTTATTAGATGTGTTTCTGGGTTAACAGTGTCCCCAGAGGTTATTAAATGTGTCTCTGGGTTAACAGTGTCCCCAGAGGTTTTGGGTGTGTCTCTGGGTTAACAGAGGTTTCACTTGTGGGCTCAGCATAATTACATCGCTAATTTATGATTATTAAAATGATTTGTCATGGTTTACTTAAATTAGTGAAACTCACCAACTATTCGTAGTTGACCCGTTTTCTTTACATGCTTTCTAGGTACACCCAAATTGGAATGAGTGATACGTGCTTGATGATGTGTGCTATTTTGTGGAAGCTTAAGGATCTATATTTTGTATTAAATATTTTAATGTACTATCGGTAAAACTTATGTGATAACGCCTAGACGGTAACGAAACTCGGAACAATGTAATACGTTTAAATTAATGTAGTGGTGTTTTCTTTATAAGCAATGCTGTTGATATCAGACGTGTCTGTGGCATCCCGTTTACGTTTCCGCTGCTTTTACGGGGTGTTACAATCTGTCACTGATCGGATCCCTGATGTATCTTACTGCCAGTCGACCTGACATCATTTTTGTTGTATGCCAATGCGTTCGCTTCCAGGCTAATCCTAAACTCTCTCTTTTAATTGCTGTTAAACGTATTTTTAGATATTTGAAAGGGCAACCCAAGCTAAGCCTTTGGTACCCCACAAACTCAGATTTTGATTTATATGCTTTTGCTGATAGCAATTATGGTGGAGATGACATTGACAAGAAATCCACATCTGCTGGTTATCAATTTTTGGGCGACCGAATCATTTCATGGCAGTGCAAGAAACAAAAAAACGGTGTCCACATCCACTGCGGAGGCTGAATATGTTGTTGCGTCAGCTTGCTACTCACAGATTATCTGGATGCAACATAAATTGTTGGATTACGGTTTGGAATTTCTTGACACCCCAATATTTTGTGATAATGATGCTGCTATTGCTATTGTTAAAAATCATGTTCAGCATTTAAAAACCAAACACCTTGATATTAAAATTCATTTTATTCGTGACTGTTACGACCGTAAATTGATTCATCTTGAGCAAGTTCACAATAAAAATAATGTGGCGGATTTATTTACAAAACCGGTCGGAACAGCCAGATTTAATGTACTTGATGGGTTTCTGAAAATGCTTTGTTTCGATGATTGAGTTTTTTTAGGTTAATTTTCTACATATTTCTAAATTTGGGAGAAAATTTTAAAAATTCAAAAAGAGTGTGTGTGTGTGTTTTATTATTAAAACTAAAAAACTAAAAATTGTTTTTCCTTATCACTTAAAATCATGTCGGTTGCTCAAGTTTGAAGGACATATACTTGTATATGTTTGGTCCTGTCATCTACTTGTAGACATACAAGATAGCCATTCACCTAAAGACTGAAAGCATCTGGGGCGATTGTGATGTGTTTTTGTTTTTAATTCTTTCGCTTAAAATTATGTCGGCTGTTCTAAGCTTGAGGGACATGTATTAATATGTGAACACTCGGATCTAACTCAGATCTAAGATCTAATAACAATTACCGGATCTAGTTCATAGTTGCTCTTAATGATAATATGCTATCTATAAGTATTAATATTAATTGTATATATATGTGTATGTATAATATGAAAGGATTAATTAGATGAAGCTTCAGAGGAAATCTGGACAGAGTTTCAATATCTTAAATCTCAAAACTTAAATTAAGCAGAGGATGAACCTCTATATATAGGAAGATGGGTCTAGTTCGTTACACATTCCGTAACAAACTAGCCTCCCACTTCGTTACAATACATTAAATAAACAAACTTAAGGAAACACCCCCTAATTCGTTAAACATTCTTAACGAATCAGGAGGAACTTAACTTATGGTCTAGTTCGTTAAACATCCTTAAAGAACTAGACGGTTCCACTAACGAACTAACTTAATTAATGTAAATAACTTTTACATTAATAAACGATAAATACAAAACGATAATTACAAAGACTCAAGACGCAAAACCGTGTACTAACATACACCCCCTCGTCTTGAGCTCTTTGGCTTTAAATTACTTGAAGCGCTTGCTCTGCCAATCTCTGCAGCTGTGAATGCCATGTTCATGACACACACGAACAACACGTTGAAACTGCATTGCTCGATCATAGTCTTCACGATGCTCAAATAATATCTTATTCTTGAATAGCACGTCATTGTTGGTCTCTGTCAAGTTCACGAGCCACATTGGATCAATGATCTTTATCAGCTCGGTCTTTAAGCCTTTACCCAACACAATAACGCCCTCGCCAGTTCGGTTGTCGTAGTACCAGCGGTTGAAAGATAAATACATGTGTTGATTCAGCGTCTTCACCGGCACACGCTTCATAGTCTTTGGCGGCTATACCTTAAGAACCAACTTCCTCCAACCCGTCATTGGATCAATAGCATCGATACGCTTGCAAGTTGGAACCTGTGGTTTGAAAACTTGAACCCATAAATGACCTCGAACAGCAGATGTTGATGAAACCAATCTGCATGTCGAACTCCCCCACGGTTCATGAATGGTCGACACGCGAGGGTACGAACATCCCAACGCGGTAATGAGAGAACATCGGTTATCTTTTCATAATATTGGATGCCTTTCTCCCATTTAACAGTACAAACATTCAAATCAGGATCAAAGAGCCACGATATAATATCACCTTGAACTTTAGATACAGCTTTGAAGGATGTCATCTGATTTGCTTGAGCGCGAGAAACGGCTTCAACCTTCTGCTCTTTATCCACATACCGATACATTTCAATAATCTTACGAGATTTCTTGTCACGATAACCAAACCATCTCTGAATATCAGCAACAGTCGGGTCTCGTATCGAATCAAAACTTGTATCTATTACGCTCTTGCCTTTTGAGACCTTCTCCAGATGATCTTCTACTGCTTTGACAGTATCCTCAGTAAATATAGGAGCACCCTGATCAACATTGGTATGTTGAAATAAATCAGGATATTCCTTAGCAGTCATGTCCTCGATCTCCACCTCCTCATCCTCATAAACAAAAGGTTGTATTCATCTGAATTGTTGGATCATTCAAGATCTCTTCATCTTTTTCAACCTCCACATCGTCCTTAGCCTCTAACACGGTTAATTCATCGTCGTTTAGCCCAAGCAGTATGGAAATCTGCTCTCGTGTTAAGAACTTCTCAAAAAACTGTCCTTCCTTAATCTCATTCGCATTCATAATACTTCTAACCACCCCCGATCCATCAACAAATATGGAAGTGTTAGCCTAGATCATATCAATAGGTTTAACAGCTGTAGAATCATGATAAACTATCAATTGCTTTCTGGAATCACCAACTGCACTTGTACATGCACCAGAGAACGAACCGTGGGTTTGTTTAGGCTCACTTCCTCCAGCACCCAAAGCATCTAGATCTTCATCATCGTTCTTGAGCTTCTTAAGTGCATCATCCTTGCATGTCAGCTACAATATAATATCCTCTTGCTCTTTAATTTTCACCCCCTGAGACTTAACAATCTCACGAAGGTCTTTCGTTTCTTTCTGGCAATAGGAAATATACCCATCAGCTTTCGTTGATTGTCCATCATACGCTCTTGAGTCATTCGGTCAGCATACATTTGGTTTTCATACAAATGAAGTAGAATCAAGACCATATTCATCTGTTGATCATGTGGCATTGCAAGAAACGAAGCCGAGATAGGTTGAACAGGACCTTGAGGTTGGTTAAGCCTCAAAAATGAAAAGTCCATCGTTTGGGGAGGCGTCATCGTCGGTGTTGAAGAAACCACTGATGTAGCATTTGTAGATCTTGGTAGAGTATATAAAACAGATTGAGGGATCATACCAAGCCTAGGATCCGACGTAAGCGTGGTCGTCAAACTTATTCCCGAGTGCTAGGAGTAAGCAGCACCGCCGGTCTTTGAGGAATAGACGACCTTGGAGGTTGCACTCCAAATGAGATGCCAGCACCAGCCGACACTCATCGCTTAGACGATCCTTCACCAGCCAACTCTTTCCCTTTTCTTTTGCCTTGAGCAGCTATAGAAGCAGCTAAAGCCACCTCAACCGCAGCTTGTTGTTGAGCTTGAGCATCACCATTACCACCATCATGATCATCATCATCACCCTCGTTCCCACCTGCTCCTTCCTCATGCTCAGAAGCCGAATCATCATGGATCCAACGATCATCGGGAGGACATACATAGTCTGGATTCACCAGATGACCAATCAAACGTTTGGTCTGTGGCGTCTCTTTCCTATAAATCTTCATTCTACGTACAGTATCAGCAAACATATGCTCAATTGTTATCACATCATCCACTACAGCTTGATCAATAACCAAATTCGGAATCAAATCTTGAATGATCAACTGAAGGAATCGAGGATACATCAGTAACTTCTTACGTTGAACCACAGTAAGGCATTGTTCCATAAGGAATCGAGGTTATGTGTTTGGCCTTGTTACCTACTTGTGGATATACGGATAGACATTTACTTGATAACTGAGAGTGACTGGGGTGACTGAGCTTTAAACTGTCTTTTGTAATTCTCTGGGTAGTAATATGATTATATAGTTATGAGCTTGTTAAAAGCTTTAAATATTTTCAAATGAAAATTGATTCAACCTTTGGAAAATGATAGAAAAATTGATTTTGTGTGCCTAACGAGTGAAGTTACTAGGCTTAAAAGGCTCAAGAACAGTCATTGATTTGCATGGTAGCTTTCCATGATGTGTAAAAGTGGAATTGATATAAACTAAATATTCTAAACTTGCTGTGGAGAGTCATTTAGAAGAAATATGCATGTCTCCATATACATCTATTCGTATGATAGGCTGAAAATTTATTACCCAGTCATACATGAGCCCGTTAGTGTCTTGATCTCCAAAAATATTATGTCCTTTTTCTTTTATTGTTGAGATATAAAAAAAATAAAATAAAATAAAATAAACTTTTGTGAGTAGTATATATAATATTATGTTGAAAATTCTTGTTTTTGAAGTTTAAAGGGTCAAACTAGAACTACAAGGGTGGGGCATTCAAATCTGTTTTGAACACCCTGAATGAAAGGCATGTAAGTCTAACGTTCAACCTTAAAGCTTAAATTTTTGCTCTTATAAAGAAATTTTTGATCAAGCACTAGGGGGTTGAAGTCAAATTGGGGTGATCTAGGGAAAGCCAAATACGCTTTGAGAAGAGATATGAGGCATCACAGGTCCATGAGTGATGTCCATCTAAGATTTACGCCAAATTGAACCTAACTTACATCACTGATGCAATGAAAATCATGCTAAGTCTATTATACCTACTATCAACCTGAATCTCTATGTCATAATAAGAACATGAATCTTTTTGAAAGCATCTTAATCAATATGATTTCATGTTCGGATCTTTTCTTAAAGGCGGCATTTTTTATCGAAACTGAAATCTTAATTACTCTCGTTTGTTATTATTATAAGAAGACCGAATGATTGAATTTTGTTTTAATTTTTATTTGACTGTTACCTCTTAATTACTCTCGTTGAAACGGATGCTATAAGAAATCGTTTTAAAACCATAGTCAAGTCCGTGTTGGGCTTAAAACTGTTTTCAGCGCATGTGATTCATAAATTATTGGCTTGGATTTAATTATCTGGGCCTGGCTTACATCAGGATTCTCGGCCCATCGGGTTTTTCGGCCCATCTTAAGAATTTTGAGATATAAAAGGGTTTTATATGCATTATTGGTTTCTTATTTCAAAACATATTATCTTTATTTTCTCTCTGGCCGAAAACCCTTTACCTTATGTGCAAATCAAGATTAATCAGCTCTTATATTTCAAGTTATCTTATGATCTCTGTTTATTAACAGGTAAAGGAATAAAAAAGGAAAGTTTGTCCGGTCCATAGTGAATGGTGTATGGTTGGAATTGATACATGATTGGTGTTCCTGTGATAGACAGTGCTTAGGATGAATGATTGATATGGTTGTGAGTTGTGTTGTAATGTATTAGGAGATTATTGAAGTTACAGGTCTTGCCTTCAATGGTGATTTCTGTTGGTTGGAGAAGATGACCTGTTTATCAAGGAGAAACTCAAAGGGTTTCCTACCGAGATCCTCGTGAATCCTTTGATTTAGGGTTTTCGGGCCATTTGACCGAAAACGGTTGGTCAGACTAAGAGTTCTCGGTTGACTGTTGATCGAGAACTCCTTTTGTTGACAGAGAACTCTCTTGAATGACCGAGAACTCTTGTTCTCGGTGGGATCTGGACAGGGAACCAAGACTTGGACCGAAATCACCTTATGTGGACAAAGAACTCTCCCCAGGACCGAAATCTAATAATAAAATAATATTAATTTACATTAATGACTAGTATCATATGATCTTATCATTTTTGGTCCCTGATGTTTTGTAAATTTAATATGCGTCCTCATAATATTAAGTTATTGTTAAATTAAGTAAATGGTTTATTAACTTGGCTCGTTTGTTGCAGTAATGGCTTATCAAGCACCCTTAAAGTTTGTGGATACTCACAATATAACTAGATGTTTGTATGATCCACAGTTGGCACGCAAAGAATTCATACCCATGATAGTGGGGCTTAATACATGCAGGATTTCTCTCGCTATACGAGAAAATCCTGTAATATGCAAGAAAATGATAATGGAGTTCTGGAACAACGCCTCTATTAATCAACGGGGTGCCGGGGGAGTCGTTACCATTGACTCCAAGGTTCAAAAGAAGCTAGTCGTCATCTCAGAGGCCATTATACGTGAAGTTCTATTGTTCGGCGGTCAACCAGACTACCCAACGAATATTCAACTGATGTTGTTACTGAAGTTGCAGTCAGGATGGGTTACGAAGGATCCTACCCTCCAGCTATCAAGAAACATTTCCACCCATACTGGAGGTTCTTGATTCACACATTCTTTACATGTGTGTCAGGACGCAAAGGAGGATCAGACGAGATTAGCCACGTTCAGATGTCGTTTGTGGTTGCTCTGATCATGAACTGGAACTATAATTACTCTAAGTTCGTGTTCTTTGAGATGATGAGCAATCTGAAAGGGAAGAATAATGTAACACCCCGTAACCGCAGCGGAAACGTAAACGGGATGCAACAGACGCATCTGATATCAACGGCATTGCTTATAAAGAAAACACCACTACATTAATTTACATCTCAATACATTGTTCCGAGTTTCGTTATCATCTAGGCGTTAACAGATAAGTTTTACCGATAGTACATTAGCATATTTAATACAAAATAAAGATCCTTAAGCTTCCACAAAATAGCACACATCATCAAGCACGTATCACTCATTCCAATTTGGGTGTACCTAGAAAGCATGTAAAGAAAACGGGTCAACTACGAATAGTTGGTGAGTTTCACTAATTTAAGTAAACGATGACAAATCATTATAATAATCATATAATAGCGATGTAATTATGCTAAGCCTACAAGTGAAACCTATGTTAACCCAGAGACACATCCAATAACCTCTGGGGACACTGTTAACCCAGAAACCCAATTAATAACCTTTGGGGACACTGTTAACCCAGAAACACATTTAATAACCTCTGGGGACACTGTTAACCCGGAATACATTTAATACCCTCTGGGGACACTGTTAACCCAGAAACCCATTTAATAACCTCTGGGGACACTGTTAACCCAGAACACCGTTTCGGGCCTTACACTGTTAGCAACTCAGACAGTTACCATCTTAATACATTACCGTACGATTCCCGTACAATAAACATTATATAAATACATTCATTTCCATGCGATCAGCATGTACTTAAACATTTTGATAGAAACATGCTTTCCGCCCCGGGAAAATATTTAAAACAGTTCAGTAAAAAGGGGCTCGTGAAACTCACCTTCTCGTGAGTCAGTATGTAGTACAGTGAACAGCTATGAGCCTGAATCTGTAATATGATACCTAAGTCGTTACTATACAATTTCCATAAATTAAATCCGTGTCAACCGGTACATCTGGGGACACTGTTAAACCAGTACTGTACTCGATCCGGGGACAATGTTAACCCAGAGACACTTCTCAGGACTCAGATTGTGATATCTCTTAGAGTTTATCCGTCAAAATTATTATTATTATGTTTTCCCCGTTTTGCGTGCCTAGCACGGTTATCCGTTTTTATGTTTCAAAAATGAGTTTGGTCACACACGACCCGAAAATAGTGTTTGACTGATATTTTAGTTAAAACCGTGAATTTAGAGCTCGGTTTAGACGCCCCGTTTGGCCGCGGGATCCGTTTCCGTCTTTTGGGTGCCGGAAACTGTTATTTCGGATAAAAATACCCAAATCATCCGAATTATTTTCGGATGATTTATTTTTACTTGATTAACTTAGTTTCATGAAAATAGTCCATTTTTAAGGTTTTTATACACCAGTCAGCTCGCTTAGGCGAACTTTGCCGGTTTACGCGTTTTAAGCTTTAAAAGTTTGTTTTTATCTTCTTTTTAGCACAAATAATTATCCGTTTAGTCTCGGATCTTGAAATTTTGCACAAATCACTTTTTGACAGTAAGGAATTTTATAAAAAAATTTCCAGAATTAATTTTTATATTTAACATTTATTTATCTATTTTTAAACGTCATTTAAACACCAAATATGTCAAAAATACCAAACGACCTTAGAAAAATCCCAAATATTTCTGGGATGACCTCTGCCATCCACATAGTTCCCTGTAATTTTTCCAGAACCAAAATCTCATTTTTCATGCCATTTTCACCAAAACCGAGCTAGAAAACCCTAGAACTCGTTTTACCGAAAAGCCTACTTAGATTTCTCCAACGGATCTGAAATTTTGTGTGTGACTTTTATATGTTATAAAAAGCTTATCTGGAATTTTCCAGAATTTGTCATGATGTTTAACTATTTTTCATCATTTTTAGCCAAAACCGAGCATTAAATTCACCAAATATTCATCCTTTGTCCAAAAATTACCAAATTTTCACAGATCTCATATTTTCATGTGTAGATCATCTCTGTGAAATTTCATGACCCAACTCTAAGTCTATCACAATCTGTCCAAATCATATAAATCATACGAAAAACCGAACTACCTTGTGTTTCTAGCTTTAGATCGCAAAGATCTTGCTTTCTAGCCTTTGCTAGCAACTAGATATAACACCTACAAGCACAATAACACCACACCAAGCAAGTTACACCCACAATCAAGCCATTTCTTTCATGGTTTCGGTTAAGACATCAAAACAAAGATTTTTAACCGTAAAAATTCGTTTTTGACCCTTTTAACTCATTTCTTGGACCAAGATCCCTTGTATAACTTGTATACATCACTTGATCACGCAAGAATCGGTTTCATCTCGGGTTTTCACCCATTTTTCACTTGAAACCTCATTTTCTTGTAAATGACTCGAGAAAAGAAGATGAACACGACTATAATCCGATCTTTACCTCGGTTTCTTGGTATAAATCAAAGGGAAGTTGGATGAATGTTTGAAGGGTTGAGAGAATTTGGGAGTTTGGGTTTTAGAAAAAAGAAAATGAAAGGGATGAGGGGAACACCCTCATCCGATCGGTCTCCATAAGGGTGTGGGGTGGGGCCCACACCTCCATTCTTGGCCACACATTCGGATTACGTGATCTGGATAATGTTGTGGATAATCTGGTTCAGTTCGTTTTTCGGTTAAACGTTTAATTCCGCTCAAAACGAGGCTAAAACGGTCGTATTTCGGCTTAAAAATAAAATTTATATAAAACCGATTTAAAAACTTTAAAAACTTAAACCATGACATTTATTGACTTAAAACATCATATTATTAATAACTGCACATCTTTTTCGGCTTGATTGATCATCTCTTGCTTGGTTAGGTATTAAAGGTTTCGTTTAACGTACCGACGTACCATTAAATCGAAATTCTTTTTCCGTGCTATAATTCACTTATCCCGAAGCTTTAATACTTCGTAAACATCACTAAACATTATATATTTCGTCTATAATGTAATCTCCAATTCATTCGGGTTTCAATAACCGTCAATCGGTTAACCGTACTTCCAATACGATTAACTGTATAATCGAGTATAATTCGTACCGTGAATCATACATACTCGTATATACACATTATAATTCATATATTCAGTATTAAATAACACGTAAATAGTATATACCGGCTAGGGTATACCTGAATTTGCCGGAATCGTTACAAATAAGGAGATGTTTCTCATGTACACGAGGTTTCTACAGATGATCTTTGACTCCCACTACCCTGATCTTGTCAAGTCTGTAAAAACGCTCGATCTGAAAGCCTTGGGACCCAATACCTTTGGGTTAATGAAGCAGTCCATAAAGGGATCAAAGGTCGTGTACAAAGGCCTTCACCCACTGGTCAAGTTTGGAAGGTTTGTTGAGACAGAGGCTGCTCCGGCCGGTGCCTCGGTTGCTTATAAGCATGTGACACCTGCTCAGAGGTTCACTGATGCGCTTGAAACCATTTCAGACAATGATGAGCTGGAAAGTTCTCCAGTACAACACATGGATATAGAACACCATGAACAAGAAACTATACCTACTGCTGATCAACTAGCAGATTTTGAGAAGTTTAAATATCAGCTCCAGTCGACTGCATTGAAACCTTCTCAATCAGTCGTTGCGACACAAGATGCAGAGATTCCTGAAAAACCAACCGCCGATCTTATTCCATGAAAGTGATGAAAGAAAGATCCAAGACCCGGCATGCTGGTTACTGAAACTACAAGTCAGGAATTGCTGAGACTCATGTTGATACAAGCTCACCCACTGCTGAACCCAAAACACAAGAACAAATTTTCGATGATATAGCACATGAGTTCGATTTTGAGGCTGATGTTCCATTTATCGACGAGCCATCGGGATCATCTAACCCGATTGGTCAGTCAAGCTCAAGCGCTGCTGAGAAGATTGCTCACATCCTTGCTATGAAAGATAAATTTATGCAGGATAAGGGCAAGGGAATTACACTTGATGATGAACCCGTGGATGTACAAGCCTTACTACGTCGAGTCTTTGAACTCGAACAAGATTCAGTTATGAAGGAGGTGCGCATCTAAGAACTTGAAGCCAACAACACAGATAAAGATTCAAAGATCAAAGAGCTTCAGTCAAATATGGGTGGTCTTACTACTATGTACATGGACCCCCAACAGAAACTTGTTCAAAAGTTTGGAGATGAATTCAAAAGCAGTGAAGACATTACTTCAAAGACACCCGTTGATGATGAAGGTGGTAGTTCTAGTGGACGCACGACTTCAAATATAGATGCATCTGATCCACTAGAACAATAATTCTAGCACCCTCAAGAATTGCTGATCAATCTGACAGACTTCAAAAGAAGATTCTTATCATGAAGAACTCAAATCAAAACGTGGAATCCTCTGATCACCCAGACAAGTTTATTCTAGAATAACAAAAGGGTTTTTCTGATAAATATGGTGATAGGTCCGGAATCATGTCATGGGGATTCGATGTCGATAAGTCCATGTGGTGGGTGAAATGAAATTCCGGGACCACAAAGTATTATAAGAAAATGAAATATTTTGGATCCTGGACAAAGGTGGATCTTGGCGACCTCATCAATGCTCTGTTTCACAATCCAAACCATGACAAGAGAGCTACAAACTTCTGGAACTTCTTAAGAAGACAAGTCGATTAGGGATTACCGAACATGTCAACAGCTGAATCATTCTTGAAGTAAGCTAAGGGAGTTCGAGATCCAACGACCAAAAAGACAATGGTGAATGTGATGTAGCCCGCTACCAACAAAGCAAATCATATTCCTCTATCCACTTCGATTCTAGAAGGATCACTTGATGAGATGAAATTCTGGACATACGACAGTGAAACTGCTACTGTTATTGCTCGTCTAAGAAAAGGGAAATATCGTTTTGTTGACCCGCGTGATCTACTGAACTTTCATGAACGAGACATCAAGACTTTGAGCAACTTTCAGATTGTTGCTGAACCACTATTTAAGGCTGCTGCCAAAGAATATACAAGGATGGTGGCATCGATAAGGGATTGTGGTATGGATGATATAGAGAAGCTGGCGCTAATATTCTCGAGCATGATTGAAGACGAAGATACAAACCAAGGGGGAGATTGTTGGGTCTATATTAGTTGGTTTGTACTTTGGTTTGCATTTGTTTTGTATTTTGTTTTCCGTCAATATGTAAACCGAGATCATAGTGATCTTGGTGGGCTTTGGGCTTGTATTTGGCTAGGTTGTTGTCCCTATATATAGATACATTATATCTAGGGTTAAGGTTGTTCGTTCATAATATTTTTGTTGAACGTGTGTTTGTGTAAGAAAGTGCTTAAGCACTTGACGTTAATATACGTGTGTTTTGAAGCATCTTGTGTGTGTTCTTTACATGTTTGATCGTTTGTCTTGAATCATATCGTGTTATATTCCGCAATAACAACGAGATCGTTGATATCACATTGAAAGATCCGTTTATAAGGACTTACAACTTGGTTCGTCGCATGGTCCACATGATTTGCCATATTGTGTGATTTTGAAAGATATCAACAAAAGAGAACTCGTTAATGTATAAAAACTTTATAATTCAAAATCACAGATTTGATAAATGAGCTATTGGGGTTCGAAATAACAAAAACAAATAAATAAACTTTAAAAGTCAATAATACCGCTATAACTGTAAATATTGAGGTTCAAGAATGATAAAATCGATGAATAAGACTTTTGATGCTTGAAATAATACAACGGAAATCAAGAAAACTTAGGTTATCAATAACAACACGGATAAAACATCAAAGTCATGATCATCACAGTAATTAGTTGTAAATAACGGGGTCAAGAATAACATAGAAATTAAATGTAGCATTGAGCTAACAACATATCAGCCCGTAAATCGAAAACGCATTGGCATAAAATAGATAAAGGAAACTTTAATACCGTAATATCACAATAGTTTGAGTTCTTGGAGTCAAACAACGTAAAACATAAATTTGAAACTTCGTTTAACGAATGAAAATTTCCCATAAAACATTAATTTTGAATAACAACAAGATTAACCAAGTATATACTTAAAACTTTGATATCAAAGTAAAACATTGGTCTCAGATTGATGAGACATCAAGAAAATAATTCGGTGAAACATTGGACGAAAAGAGAAGTAAACATATAATCAAAACAATTCGTGTAAATGTAATATAAATTCAACATGTACCTAAACATATTTGAAATCCCAACTTCCACTAAACAGTTACGTTTATGGGAAATTGGTCATAAAACGCGAGATTGAGATAATAGTAAACAAGTTCAACAATGCAACCATGAATGAAAACGAAAATGGCTCAGCAATCACAAATAGCCAAAGTCAGTTATAAACTTCATAAATAATCCTCAAAGGGATTTGATACGTAAAATTGTTTTGGTTATATTCAAATAGAATAATATATATATATATATATATATATAAGAAAAGAAAATAATTATAATAAATAAAACAAAACAAGACAGAATTTGTGATACTTGTCTTCTCGATGATAGATTTGAGGTATAAAGGTTATGGTGAGGGTGGTGCCATGATTTCTCAACTGAATTTGTTGGCGTTGACAAAGGGAAAGAGGAATATGCTCTCTTTAAAATTCGCTTAAGTTTATGAAAGTCGAAAAAGAATGTGATGCTTTTATAATAATAACTTTTAAAAAAGCTTAGTAATAATTATAAAAAAAATTTAGCTAGTGCTAAAGTTTGCGACACCTAATGAAATTTTTAATGTAAAATAAAAGCTTCTTTTATGGCGGCGTCCTATGAAAACTTTAAAGATGATCTCCAACTAAAAATGACTCGTTTTGATAGATTTATTATGATGATAATATAATAGCACCAATGGCTTAGGACTTGTTTGAAACAACGATTTTACTTTATTTAACGTTTTCATTTAACCTTGAATAATGTTATATATAATAAGAATTATAGTGGTAATAATAATAATAATAGTGACCATAATAGTAGTAATGAAATAACAATAGCGATACTAATAATATTAATAATAATAAAAATAATAGTGATAATAATAACCATATGTATGACTTAAAGTCTTTTGAAGATCATCAACTTGATTAATACTTGTTAATTAACTATTTTAAAATAATTTTCGGTTTTGAAATTATAAGTGTATGGTGTTCGTAATAAAAAATATTTATTAAATGCGTAGAAACATTCATGATTTTAATATTAATAATAATAATAATAATAATAATAATAGAAATAAGTGTGTTGACGAGTATGAAGGGGCTAAGTAGGGGTATAAGGCTACCAATGAGCTCCAAGTAGTCAGACGATGCGGTTTAAGATATTGCATGGCGGAAACAAGTTAGGCCTTTATGAGTATTGCGGGGGTACTCGGGTCACTGCAATATGGGCATGCTTGAAGTACGAGCATAAGGCATATAGTTGGGATAAATGGTTGGGTAACAAGTTGTAAGAATAGGAGATGTTGAATATGTATAGGTTTTTGGTAAGAGGCGGTGGCTGAAATTATCACATTTGTATTATAATGGAATGATGAGATTTACACATGTTATACAAAGGGTGTGTCCCCGTGCCAAGCTTTTTGCTGGGGTACGTTTGAGTTTCCGAGAGTTGTGTTGGGTTTTGGATCAGTTCAAGCATAGTTATTAGATCTACTGTCATGGTTAATACGGGTTTCGGTGGCGAATAGTGCGATAATATGAGTTGTCACTTCGCGAGTTGAGTTTTTGAGGGTGACGTCGAGAGTAACAAGACGATATGTTATTGATACGTGGATGATTCGCGTGACATGGGACGTAAATATGAAATTAGTATTAACAACCAAAAGAAATATCATAACTAGTCCATATAAATCTAAAAGAAAAATAAGTAAAGAAATAAAATCACATGAATTAAAATTCGAAATTGAAATTGGAATGCTCATTTCCAAAAATATCTCACAAGTTTTTAATAATATATCAAACTTAATATAAGTAATGGTATCTAGTTGAAAAGTAGACGTTCATGTACCATCATGACTCTTTGTATTCCCAATTCAAACCATAAAAATAAATGAATAGCTACAAATATAGATAACGAATTGAAAATCGACTATTCATGCATCACTATGACTTTTCAAATTTTCAAATTTAAACCATAATAGTAAATGAATATATAATAAAATAATCGAATTGAAACTCGACAATTCATTTATCACCATGACTTTTTGAATTTTCAACTTTAAAACATAATAATAGATGAGTATATAACTAAAATAATCACATTGAAACTCGACTATTCTCGTATTACAACAAAAAAAATTAAAATGCGTAATTAAATCGAACCAAAAACTGGGTATTTGTTATCACCACGACTTGGCAGACTTTCAGTTAAAACACATGGTAAAACATTGAGGGTCGGAGTCACACGTCGCATGAACCACCATAACTTGTATGACATCCTTAGTAGTGCAACCATATTCCTTTTCACAAAGAGGACATGGTCACGTTGAAAGCTTTAAAGTTGTGATTCATATGGCGTTGGGGTGGTATGTATTGGCCTAGTTTCATGCCCTTTCCGAACTCTTCGGGTAAACAACCGGGTTCCGCGTCTGATTGTGATTTATGCGCATTGCTTATCCTTAGGTTTCGATAACCTTGGTGTCAAGAGTTCAACAAACAAGCACAATCCCCTTCCAGTTACTAGATACCCGCCATATAGAATCATCTATAAGAAGAATAAATCTGGAAAACCAAAAGAAAATCGATTGTTGAAAATGTTTGAAAATCTTTGTTTTTAGGCATAAGACTTGGACTTGTGTGTGCTTGTGTAATAGAAGTAATTGAATCATCAGTAAAATATTAACAAGTGCTTTGAACAATCAAATAGGGCACACATAATTTCTAATCATGCAACCCTAAATAAATAAAAATAAGTTATAACCAACTAGAATACTACGTGTAATGTCCTATCTTATAGTCACAACTTTGATACCAATCTGTAACGCCCCGGCTAAAGCGGAATACGCCTGAGTGTGATGTACAGATTGCTCAAAACACATGTGACACTATTAAGTGACAATATTACCATTGACTGATTTAAACAACAAGTACACAGGTTTGGAAGTAAAGGAAATACAAAGAAATACACATATTAAAGTATTTTGTCCATTTGTTTGAATATCCTAAGTACTAATGTCTTCTTCTCGTGTTATCTTCTAATAGATATGCATGTAGCATATATATATATATATATAAAATAAAGTCAACTAAATAAATAGTTGGTGAGTTCACACAAGTTTTGATATAAGTACATAAAAACCATACAATTCCAAGAACAAGTGTAAATGAGCAAGTAAGGTCTTTTCAGTTGGGATTGTGCACCAACGTACTCGGATAAGCGCAAGTAAAGTCCTTTTCAGTTGGGATTGTGCACCAACATACTCGGATAATGAGGCCATTTTCCACTCATAACAACAAATGTCTTAAGTGCAAAGGGGGGCGTATGATCATACTATATTGAAGTAATCCATGTGCAATTAATTTGAGCAAGTAACAAGTAAATACACAAGTCCATTTAGCGAATTGTAGTTTGTAAATAATGAATAAAGGAAATTATAATTTGGATAGGATATATATGTTACCCCCAAAAGTATTAAAAGAGTAAAAAATGGGTGTTAGAAACTCACCTTTGAGATTGAAGACAACTTGAAATAATAACTGAAAGCGCATTTAAGAAAATTGAAATGATCGAAACTCACAAACTATAATTAAAAAGGAAATACAAAATTTAAAGATTAACTATCAAGATTATAAAATTTAAATATTATTAGTTTTAGGAATTATGCATTATTTCAATGTCTATATCATTAACTTATGGCAAATGGGGACTTGGGAATTTTTTAATGAGTTTAACAAAAATGAATAAAATTTATATAAATCATTTGATGTTTATTAGTTGAAGAATGATTTGTAGATAAATAATTATAACTTATTAATATAAGATTAAATAACAATATTAATAACAATTTATGATTAAACGTTTTTTTTTTCAAGTAACATAATTAATTAATTTACTAATTAATTAACTTAATGTTTGGCATGAATTATTTTAAAGAAATTATTAATATTAATTTATATTGAAATAAAATAACAATAATTAATTTACTCAATTATTAATTTAAAGATATGAAGTATGTTATATCTATTGTAAAATATAATAAATAAAAAAAATTTATAAATCATCTTATTTAAAAGAAAGTTTAAAAGTTTATGATGATCAATAAATCATAAGATTTAGATAAATATATATTCATGCTTGTTCTTGCAAAATAACTATGTTTGATCCAAGATTTAGAAAAAAACAAAGTGTTTATCTTGGGTATCCACGATCATAATGATTCTTAAAACCAAAATATAAGATTTTTATGATAAAGGTAACATGATCATGAAGAAAAACTTGTGAACAAGTATGAACATTCAAGATAAATATCAAAACAAAAGTTATAAAATGCATGAAATGCTAAAAAAAATTACTCGTTAGTGCTCTTAAGCTTAAGAAAATAATGTATTGATGTGTAAAAAGATGGAGGATTAGTCCTCATTTTATAGTTAATTTTTAGAGTAGTTATGTTTTATAGAATTTAAGAAATTAAATCATGTTTTATATAATTAAAACACAACTTAAAAATACTTTAATTGGACATTCAAAAGGTTTAACTATTTTAATAAATTTTATTTAATTAAAACATTCATTAGTTTTTATTAGTTAAGTAACATATGAAAGGACGACGATGATGATGATGATGATGATAAAAATAGTAGTAGTTGTTAAATAATAATTTTAGTAAATTGAATGGGACATGTACATAAATATTTCATCTTGATTATGAATGTTTTAAATGAGTATGTAATACTACAAGGGTGGTGAAAATAATAATTGCACAGAAATGATCACATAAAATTCATTAACGAAAATTTAGATTAATTAATAATATTATAAAAATATATAAATTTAAATATAAACAAAACTAAAAATTTAAACCGGTCGGTTTTCGGTTTTGAAAATTAACGAATGTTACACAGGCCAGGAAAAAGATTAATGACACGTGGGTCACTTATGGCACGCAGGCCAGGAAAAATTTTAATGATACACGATATATTGCGGGTAAACGATTCTTTAAAGAAAAATGGCACGCAGGCCAATTTACAATATAACTCGTAAGAGTGCTTGCACTTTAAACTATTGATGGCACGCTGGCCAAGAACAAAATTAGAAATACTAATATATTACAATGATATGCGTCTGTTTACATGTAGCATTTTTTCAACTGGGCAACATACCACGTTCTCGAGATCTCAATCCCGTCTAGCTTTTCTAACTTGTAATCCCCTTTGGAGAGAACCTCTTTAATTCGATATGGCCCTTCCCATGTCGGGGCTAACTTGCCCAATGGTTCTTACCCGTACGCCTCATTGTTGCGGAGGACAAAATCTTCCGCATGGAATTTGCAAATTTGAACCTTTGAATCATAATACTTTTGGAGTTAGCGTTTGTAATTGTTTTCTCGAATCAATGCCAACTCTCGTCTTTCCTCAAGGAGATTAAGGTTCAAACGTAGCTCTTCCTCATTATCAATAACAGACAATATTCTTGCGGACGGGACCCCAATCTCCACGGGTATCATGGCTTCAGTGTCATATGTCAAACTAAAGGGTGTTTCTGAATTGCTCGTCTTCTTTTGAGTCCTAAAAGCCCACAATACATGAGGCAATTGGTCAACTCATCCCGTTCGTTTAGTTCCCAATCGTGACTTAATCCCATATTTGATGGTTTTGTTGGCTCTTTCCATCTGGCCATTGGCCTGCGGGTGAGCCACAGACGTGAAAACTTGGTTAATCTGATATTCTTTCAACCACGCCTGTAATCCGCCTTCTGCAAACTGAGTTTCATTGTTACTGACTTATGTTTGCGGAAGACCAAAACGACAGATAATGAACTCCCATAAAAACTTCTTTACACTTGTAGCAGTGATGGAGGCAACTGGCTTAGCTTCGACCCATTTGGTGAAATAATCGATTGCCATGATTAAAAACTTGATGCATCCCGGGGCTTCTGGTAATGATCCCATGATGTCAATTGCCCATTTTTGGGAACCACCATGCGGATGTTACTGGCACCAATTCGTTTTTCGGCCGTAAGGTATTGGGAGCATGGCGTCTATATGCATTCCCTGCCAGTAATAACCCGCATTCATCAATTGGCCACTACCATTCTTGGACCTGCATGTAGACCGCAAATTCCTTCATGGATTTAACTTATCAGGTAATTAGCATATTCAGCGTCTACACATCTAAGAAGTGGGCCCAGGAATGACCGGTGATAAAGTACTCCGTCTTGTACCTGATAGTTCAAAGCCTTACGCCGGATATTTTTGGGCCACTGATTTTTCTTCTAGGAGCATCCCAGATGACAGATATGCAAGAATTGGTGTCATCCAAGACTTGACTCCCATTTGTTTGACCATCACCTGATGCTGCGGGACTGAAGGGTGGTCTAGAACCTCAATGCGGATGTCTTTTGCAAAATGTTCGAAGTTGGTTGAAGCCAACTTACTCAACGCATCCGCAGACTTGTTTTCACTCCTTTTGATGTGGATGACTTTGCAAGATGAAAACTGGAGGATGAGCTCTTTTGCTTGTGACAAATAGGAAGCCATCATATCATTCTTTGCTTCTTATGATCCATTGATCTGCCCCACTATTAACATTGAGTCTACACGTGATTCCAAATGCTTTACACCAAGTTTCTTGGCTATCCGCAAGCCTGCCAGGAAAGCTTCATACTCTACCTCATTGTTGGTACTTTTAAAGTCCAATTTGATGGCATAAGTAAACACGTGACCCTCGGAGTTAAACAATCTAAGACCCACACCTGACCTTTCACCACTTGATTCCCTATTAGTAAACAATGACCATACTTGATCTTGTTAAGGAGGTGTAGGAGTCTTTTGTTCAAGCAGACACTCTTTTTCTTTGTTCTACGGGACTTCTATGACGAAGTCGTCCAATACTTGACCTTTGATTGCAGGTCTTGGTTTATATTTAATTGTATGCACACCCAGTTCGATGGCCCACTTTGCTAACCTCCCAGACAATTCTGGCTTCCTTAACACACTTTTCAGTTTATATCTCGTCAACATGTTGATCGTGTGTCCTTGGAATTATCTGCGAAGATGCATGGCCACATAAACCAAAGCCAATACTAATTTCTCGAGCATTGAGTATCTGGTCTCCTCATCAGTCAGTTTCCTGCTCACATAATAAATCAATGTATGGAGATTCTTCATGCCTCTCATCAGTACTGCTCCAATGGCTATGTCGAATGCTGAAAGGTACAAAGTCAATGGTTCCCGCGCCTGTGGTGCAATCAAAGCGGGTAATTCCATTAAGCATTTTTTGACTTCCAGAAATGCTTGTTCAGCTTCCGCGGTCCACTTGAAATGTGCCTTCTTCAAATAGTTTCTCAATGTTGACACGAAAAGAAAAGATTTAGCCGCATGATTGGCGAGAAATATGTTCTAGGCTACCAACCTGCCATCAATGTTTGTACCTCTTTGAGGGAAGAAGGTGAAGGCATGTGTGCGACTGCCTGAACTTTATCCGGGTTAGCCTTAAACCCTCACTTGTTACGATCACACCTAAAAATTTTCCTTCCTCCAATCCAAATGAACACTTGTTGGGATTAAGTTTCATGTTAATCCTTCTCAAGGTATTAAATGTTTCTTCAATATCCTGCAACATTTGGTCTTCTTCCACACTCTTTATCACCAAATTGTCTATGTGAACTTCCAAGTTATGTCTGATTTGTTCTTTAAAATCTTCATCCATCAGGCGCTGGTAAGTTGCTCCCGCATTTTTCAATCCAAAGGGCATCATTTTATAACAAAATGTGCGTTTGTCTGTGCGGAATGCAGTTTTATCTTCTTCCCCAGCCGCCATGCGAATATGATGATAACCTTTATAAGCATCGAGGAAACATTTAAATCTAAAAGATGCCACTGCATCGACTTTTAAGTCAATTTCTGGTAGTGGGTAACAATCTTTAGGGCACGCCTTGTTCAAGTCTTTGAAATCGATGCACATCCGCCATGTTCCGTTACTGTTGGGAAAAATGATTGGATCTGCAACCCATGTCTGATACTGAATTTCTCGAATGATCCCAGCGTTCAATAAATCTTGAACCTGCTCATTCATGGCCTTCGTTTGCTTGGGACCCATTTTTGGTTTCTTTTGGAAGATTGGAGTAAACGCTGGATTGACCCGCAGCTTGTGTTCCGCAATCTTTCTAGGAACACCCGTCATACATGCGGGTTGCCAAGCGAACACGTCCATACTCCTTGTTAACAATTGCTTCAAAAATGTCCTCACTATCTCAGAGATAGTGGGACCAATTGTGATTGTCTGCTCTGAAAATTTTGGGTTCATCGCCCATTTTTCCGGTTCAGTTCTTTCCACCATATTTGGAATCTTGCTTGGTTTCGAGCTTTATGTTGTGAAACAATGTTTATTGACGCGGATGATTGCCACACCTGGGCGGGTTGGAACTCCGATCGCACCATGAGCTGTAGATGGGTTGGCATTAAAATCACCAATCGCTTCTCTTCCCAAGATTGTATCATGTTTCGACTTGGCTGGAAAAACCAAAAACTCTACATCCTCAGTTCGCGAGTGAATACCATCACTGAATGTAACAGGAAATGAAATCACCCCTCGCGGATTCATCACCTCATAACCAAAACCAGACACTGGCGCATGAATAGGTTTCGGTCTCGCCTTGTCTTCCTCATCCAACTACTCAAAGCATTGTCATACATAATATCAGACGTACTGAGATCGATAGTGTCCAATCAAGGCAGTGATTATCAGCGGGTACTTCATACAAGGACCGCCTTTGACCCACGGGAACACAACATGCTCATTTTTCCATTCCTCACAATCAACTTCTTGTCTCTTGTATCCTTAGATTTTTCCTCCTTGGATCATGTGAACATTTAAATCTTTGACTTGCTTTTTAGGCAGGCCAAGATTTACTTGTGCGGGTGGCTTGAGGGTCCCTTGCCATACGTTTTTTAATAAATGTTCCAACTTTCCTGACTTAATTTCAATTTCAATTTCATTCCTTGGGCTAACGCAGTCATTTGTGTGATGACCAATGTCGTCATGAAACATGCAATGCTTATTAGGATTCAAATATGTTCTCTTCATGAGTGGTTGGGTTTTTGAAATTCACATTTTCCATAGTTAAAATCTCCGAAGGAGTCTTTGTCAACAGAGTCCAATTGTTACTATCTTGTTTGAAATTTCGATCTTTGTTTTTGTTACCAGTTAGTGTTCTCGCATATGGTTGTTTCGAAGCCACCGAGGATGGTTGGAGTCTAGACCAGATTGAACCCCAAGCTGGTTTATTCACCCCCGTACTGCTAAACTCTACCTTAGTTTTTTTGTTAGGGTTTTCAGACCCTAAAGTTTTTCTGTTCTGGCAAAGAGTTTAGCTGCGAACATTATCTCATCCCACGCTTTGGGCATTCCATCATTTCCAGTTAAACAGCGGATCAAGGCACTGCTCCGCACATTCTTGCGGAAGGCTCCGCGCAGCATATCTTCGCTGATTCCCCTAATGTTTAGACTTTCTTCATTGAAGCGTGTGATAAAAGCTTCCACAAATTCATTATCAAGCCTAATGAAATCTAAAATCTCATACGGGTCCCGCATGTGTTTCCACTGTTGACTGAAGTGCTGGGGGAACTTGGCTACCAAATCATCCCAGCTTTTGATCTGACCATCCGGTAACTTCTCGAACCATTCACGCGCAGCCCCTGTCAATGTTAAAGCAAACATGTGGCACCAGTAAGGACGAGTCCAACCGCTGACTCCCCCTACCGCAACAAAATTAAGCAAGTGATCGCTCGGATCCGTCATTCCATTATATTTTCTCGAGTTGGTAGGAATTTTCTCATTGACCGGAAAAAGAGTTGTAGCAATACGCGGGATAAACTTTGATTTTTCTGCAAACTCCGCGGGACGATACGGCTTTGTGAAATCTTCTTCCGCATCATTACAGTGCTCAGTATGTCGAACCATCATACACGGATGACTAATTTCCTCTCTGCCATGAGCTTGGCTATCGTCTTTAAAGTAATTGGCCTCATCACGACGATATGTGGGATCTCTGCTTCTAGAAGCATGACTCTGATCGTACACAGATATGTGGGAAAACCCCTGCATAACTAGACGACCTCTGTCACGACTTCTCTCTTCCATCTCTTCATCCGAAAATACCTCATTCTGGAATTTTCTCGCATCTGACTTCGTCTTATTGTTGATGGAGGAGATGGAGAATGCAACGGCACCTCATCATACACTAGAGTCCGAGCACGGATTCTTTATTCTCGTAGCAAACGTTCGTACTCGGTGATAACCTTCTGTTGTTGCAGCTACAACCATTCTTCACGAGAATGGATTCCCTCAGATCTAACATTCTGACAATAAGACCTCGCCGGGGGAGAATTCCAGATCTGTTTTCAAGATCTGTCTCCCGACGAACTCGGCGAGCTTACACCGTCACATGTCCCAAATCGCCATGATTCGGTCCCGTTGGTGCCGGACCTCCACCTAAGCGTCTAGTTACCGATGGAGTTTCCGTCGGACCTTGAAGAGATTGACTCATATTACTCAAACAAACAAACTCTTACAAAAGTAGCACAAACACGAATGGAGCCAATGAAGAAGCACAGATCTAAACCTGGATAGGCTAGACCGATGATTCCATAGGATACGGGTCGAGTAACTAACAACACGATAATACGAGCTTATCTCCACCCGTCCGATGACGAAAATCTGCAAAACAAACCACCGTGAGCTCGTTACGGGAAGGACAAGAGGGGGGGTCTTCCCGTAATCACCCTCCAAAGTGAGCATAAGTACCGTTCTAAAGAGAGAAAAGTACTTAAGTAATTGAAGAGTTGAGTGAGGTGTGAATACCTATCTTATGACGATGGAGAAGGTATTAATAGCCGAAGGGTTAGGGAATATTATTGTGCAACTGTCCCCCTTCTAGAAGATGCTTTTTTGTAACAATCTGGACACGTGTTCGCATGTGATAGACGAGCTAGTTGGCCATGTGCACGGTTATAACAACCCCGGCAGCTGTCCTTCTCTAATTGGCTGTTACATCACGTGCTTTCCAAAAAAAGATCTTCGCGTAAATCTTCTAGAAGGAAGTTAGTTACCTGATTTGCTGACGTCACCCTCTAGTCATCCTTGCGTTTGGAAGGAATACCATGCGGATGACTTCTGAGGACGTCCTGATTAACCCGCATATGGTCTCTGGAGTTTATTCTTAATCTTCCTCTGACTTGGGTTATGCGGGTGATGGGAGTGTTCCGCGGGTGACTTATGAGGAAGTCTTGAATGATCCACGGGTAATCCATTATGGGTATTTGGGTCTTTTCACTACCCAACCTCTATACCAGTGATTAGCCAATGGGCTCGCTGTGTGCTACTTGCAAATGGATAACTTTGATAAAAGGCATGAAGCTCAAATTACTTCTATTAGAACCATTGATAAATAAGTCGTTAGCCACTACTAGATCGGTCGAATGATAAGTTACGAGTACTCGGTCTAGTCAGACAGTACTTGAGAATTACTTGTTGAGTACTCAGTTTACGCGAGAGTACCCGAGGATTACTCGTCAAGTACTCGGCCAACTATACCAGTTTTTACATCACCAATTAGAACACTCAAAGAGATCAATAACGATCATAAAATAATTCTTGATAAACCATCTAAACAATAACGAAACAAGTGCATTACATATGTCAACCCTAAAATGCAAATCCAAACATCTATAATCTATAATATATATAATTGCATACACAATTTTATATCAGCGGATTGCTTCAATTTTAAATGGTGAGCTCTCATTCATTTGGCCTATTAAGTTAAAAATAAGAGGGTCATGGATCTAATAAACTCGGATAGTTCTTAAACGGGTTATAACATCCCATTTGCGTGTGAAATCCTTTCCTCATCAAACAATAGTTTTTGCTGGTTATGGGTCTCATCAAACCCGGATAACCCTTAGATAGGTTATAACATCTCATTTATTTGGGAAACTCTTTCATCATCAAACCCTAATTTAATTTCTCTCCTCTATATATTCTCCATCTCCGATCTATACTCTCCATCACCGGTTAACTTCCGATTACCACCCACCATCTTCACCTACATCAACGGCCCCTTCTTTGTTGGATTTCTCTTGAATCGTTGAATAAAAACGGGATAATCGGACACTTGTTCAGATCTGGTCGCCCCTTACCTCCTCTGTTATTTATAAAACCCTATTCGTGTCAACCAGTTTTTATCTTCATCACTCATACTACCACCACCATGCCATGCTTGATTGCATGTCTAGAACGGTTGCTGTTGGTGGCAGATTACTAACATACTATGCTATCTTCTATTTATAAAAGCATGTCTTATTTAGCTTTTTTATGTTAATGCACACTAATACAAACCCGAGTTAAATGTTCGTTCGTTAAAAATTTAAATGTACAGTTCATGAACATAAACGAACATAATTTGAACAAAGATAAACGAACATATATGAAAAAAAACGTAAACGAACAAAAACATAAACGGATATAAATAAAACACTTAAATGAACACAAACAAACAAATATAAAACAATAAGTAGATGATTCATTCAATGTTTCATCCAATCTATAATATATATAAACGAAGATATAAAAATCCTACGTGTCGTGATGTGGTCGCTCTCCTTTTTTTTGGAGTCACAGATTTGTTTGATTTTTAAATGGAGGTTTCTCATGCATTTGACCCGAATTCATAGATATGTGTCTTACCGAACCCAGATATTCCATAAACGGGTTATAACATCTCATAAAATTAAAAATTATTCTCACTAAATTATTGATGTAAAATCCTATAAAATAGGATATAATAAAAATTAATATCTTATTTATTTTAAAAAAGATATATATAAATATGATTTAAATTAAAAAAACAATTTGATAGTAAAAAAATAAACTGGTCTTGGGTCCCATCAAACCATAAGTATATTATTAACTTTCATAAATATTATTTATAATTAAAAAACCAATTTTATAGTAAAAAAAATAAACGGGTCTTGGGTCTCATCAAAACCATATAGCTTTTAAACCGGGTTATAACATCTCATTTATTTGTGAAACAATTTATCATCAAACCATAAGTTATTATTAACTTTCATACAATAAAAAAATATAAATTCATAAAATAAATAAATATTAGAACAAACAATATAAAACAGTCCCCGTAATACAGGGGATAAAAACTAGTAATGAATATAAACGAACATAAATAATCATAAATAGATCAAAATAGGTCCAAGTATATAACAAATTTCCTTACACAAAATTAAATTAAAAAATCCAAAGAAAAATATCACTATATTAGAAACAACAAAAACAAACAAACCTATAAGACGGGAGCTAAATGCTAGTAATATATATAAAAATATTTGAATATACACATAGTTATAATCTAAAACATATGCTGAAATCAACGCAATAGTTTGATTTAGTGCCAATGCAACACAAGTTCTTTTTTTTACTTTTTTTTTCAATTTTAGTTGCATGCTTAAACAAAAAAGATAACTGAATAAGAGTTAAAATAATAAACCATATTTAAATTGCGTTGGGTTAATCCTAATCATTTCTCTACCAGGGAGATACTTAGTGTTCTATGTGATACGGGATCGATTAGTTTCAGAGGCACCATGGTGATAATGAGAGACTAGACGAATGTGTGGTTTTTACTGGTTGGATCCTTGAACTGAACAAGTTTTATCTCACCGTACTGTCGTGCCTTTGGGCAAGTGTTCCCAGGCGGTGAGGGTTTTTCCCGGATTGAAAACTATATTCCGATGCGCTGAATTTAACTATTGGTCAATTTTAAGGATTTGTTAGCCGTTAAAAATAAATACCAATTACTTCTCAACTCAATGTTAAAGTTTCGTTAAATAGTTGGTCAACATCCAGATAATAAAGTTAGGGGTGCTAAACATAATTCATGTAATTAGTAGGTTAGGTATGTAATTATTTGTAAATAAACACATGGATACGTCGCAAGCCTTTCTGGCAACCAATAAATACAACTGATGATCACATGGTGAAGCATCTGTTCTTCAATTCATCATTGGTAATGCAAATTCGTTCTTATACAACTGTTGTTCATTAATTATTGCGAACATGGTCGAGGCACGAATGACGTCGGACGTCCGAAGTAAGATGGTGAGTAGGAAGATAGATGCAAATTCGTATCAGCCTAGGCAAGAACACGAACATGCCAAGTCGGGTTATGTTATCATATAAGACGATAACGATGCTTAACGAGTTCCAACCGATGCTATCAATCGCCATCCAGTTAATGCTTTACACAACTTTTAAATTATTTAAGAATTTATACCTTATATTGTATTTACTAACTTTTAGCCCCGTGTTACGGGGGTTTATTTAGGTTTTGTTTTTTTAATTGTTTTACTATTTCTTTTATAATTACTTGTTTTACATTTGTCGTTTCTATTATTGTGGATACATTTTTTTTGGATTTTAATTATTGTAAGAAAATGTGTTATATATATTCTGAATTTATACACTTGCATAGTCATAATGCTTTAGAACGAGATAAGCTAGGATTTTTCATATTTGTTTCAGTTTATTTGTTCTTTGTTCCGGTCAGTTTTTTAGATTCGTTTCAGTTCATTTGGTTTTCTTTTTTCGGGTTTTGGTTTTCTTTTGGTTTGATTACAATTTTTACCGGTTTTTGTTTTGGTTTGGTTTCAGTTTTTCGATTTTTTTTGTTTTTAGTTTCATTTTGGAACGTTTTTGGTTGTTGACTTCCTTTTAGTTTGGTTTCAGTTTTTTTTTTTTGTTTTTTTTGGTTTTTGGATTCGAATTCAGTTATTTTGATTATGCAAAAAATATGTAAAGTGTAGTATTTGACTTAGAATTAGTATTTCACATCAATTATTAATCTTTTTTCTCTAGTGTTAATGAAGGTGGTTGAAAATTTCATACCAGTTATGTACTGGTCAAATAGAAATACATATATGACATTTTGCGATCAACGAAACCGAGAATCAGTTGGAATTAAACTGAAAACCATCTTAACACAAATTTATAAGACCTTTTTTTACAATAATATAACTTGCTAAATTATCGTTTTTTAATGAACAAACATGAACACAAAAATCCAACAAAATTTAACTTTTAAGCTTGTGAATGATTCGAGCAAAGTCTTGTAAGTTGTAACCAATAGTGTACACAGCTTCACGTACATGTTTATAAACTATCTAGTATTATTGAGAAACAAATTGTTTATAAAAAGTTAACAATTTTGGACGATGTGTTTTGGATCAATCTAACCTAACGGTTTCCACCCGTACGAGAGAAGTTTTGGCTAACCCATTTATCAATGAAGGGGTCTATTTGGCTCATATTTATCACTAACGGGTGAAACAAATATAAATGTGAAAAGAACAAAAGGGGGAAACGGGGAAGTCTCCCATCGAGTGTTTTAATATATAAACTTCATAATCATTGTTGATGTATCTTTTAATATAACGTGTTTTATCCGAACTTGTTTTTAGTTGAACCTGATGTACTTTTAAAAAGGTTTGTTGTGACCCGAACTAATTTTACTTCAAACCAATATTGAGTGATTGACCCGAACGCATTCTGATCGGAATCAATTTAAGTCTTTTTTTTTAACATGACCCGTTTAAACCCAATGATGACAAGTGTAGTATGGGTAAACCATTGCCTGTAAAATTAGGCACCCACCATAAAGCGACACACTCTCCTAACGAGTGTCATAAAACTAATAATATGATAACATTACAAAATGTAAAAGAATGATCCGTTTGATCAGTTTATCAATTATCAAAATTTGTAAAACACTAACTATTGGTTATTGATCGTTACAACTTCAAAAGTATAAGCGTATGGTTAAGAAAAAGAAAATTTGTTTCAATTTCTGCAACATCCACCACTTTGCAGTAGTTACACGATTAACGAATAAACCAAATTAGCGGGGGGAAAGAAAAAGAAAAGTTGATTCAATTTCCACACATTAACATATTCTATATATTAATTCAATCTACGCACAAACTACATATATGCATATTAATTCAGTTCTGCATATCACATTTTGAATCACATTAATCCCCACTTTGCTAAAAAAATGTTCAAAATAATAATTTCAAATTTCCAAATTCATGGTAGCAGCTCCACCATAGAATGACATATAAATATGCATGACTTTCCTCGCCCACTGAGCTGATGACTATTGGTAGTTCTGATCTAGAACAGAATTAAGTGAAAAAAAGCTTTGTAGGAAGTTTCCGGCATACACATGGGAGAATGACAATGGATGCTTGGAACATATTTGTTTTGGTGTTTTAGTAGAACGTTCAAGGTAGCCAAGAATACTTCCATTTGCTAAAGTAAAATTGTTTGTATGACAATTCTAAGCATAATGCCAAAATATAAATAAACTCTCACTAATTACAAGATTCATATCCAATAGGCAGATAGCTAATACAAGAGTTGAAAAGGGTTTTCCTAATCAACATAACTCATTACTATCCACAGTTAGACCTAAAAACCCAGATTAACGGATTCGTTAATGGCATGCATTAGCTTAATAATGCAACAAAAGTCTAATAAAACTTATAGCTTCGATTAAGATGTTGATAGAGACTTGGATGATGATTACAATCGAAGAGTCACATCAAACAATAGGGTTTAGATTAACGGTTGAATTGGCCTAAATCCCACTTTTCGATTTCACACTCTAATCCTAGAGTAAAAGCATCTGAAACAACAGTAATTTAAGATCATAAGGACTTACAGCTAATGAATTTGTGAATAAATTAAGCAGCGAATCCGAAGTTCGATTTGGAAAGTAATTTCGAAGCCTGTGGTGAAGAACACGGAGATCCAGATGACGGAATGAGTTAGGGTTTCTTTCTCTTTCGAATCAACCTTCTGCTCATCTGGAAGTGATAGGAAAATTCATAGCCATTGCCTCTATGAAATTGAATTTGAAGGCACTCGTTAGGCAGTGGCTATGGCATATGTGTTTATGTTTTATGGGAGAGACTGAGAGATGGTTAGGAATTAGAATTATTTTGAAGTGTTATGACCCGTGGGAATTATTCGGGTCAATCCGGATTAAATTAGTGAGAGCTCACTTGAAAATGTGAAATAGTTGAGGTTCACTCGATTAAGCAATGTGAGAGCTGCAGGGATAGGTAATTCTTATTATTTTATTACTTATAATTTCATTTATGGGAGATATTGAGAGATGGTTAGGAATTAAATTTTTTGAAGTATTATGACCCGTGGGAGTTATTCGGCTTAATCCGGGTTAAATAAGTGAGAGCTCACAATTTACAAATAAAATAATCTTATGGCTTCATAAGGGGGTGGGAGCGACCATATCGCAACTCAAAACAATATCCGAAAGTATGATTCTTGTTTTTAACTTAAAATAATGCCAATCTAATGAATAAAGCAGCCAATCTAATCATTAAAACAATACTAACCATCCTAATAACAACTAAAGCATAGTCTAAGAAGAGCATATCAAGATTTCAGATTTACACAAGGATGCAAATATTATGTTTCGAGAATCTAACCAACCTAATGTTTATGAAATATTGTTTCGCTAACAATTGAGGAAACATAATTGATTAAGTGGAGTTTTTATGACTCGTTTAAGAGTACGGGTCAAAACCAGGTTAAATTAATAAGAGCTTACCATTTAAAACCAAGCAAATCTGATGACTCCAAAAAAATGGGGAACGACCACATCGCGACACGTATGATTTTTATGATTTCGTTTATATAGATTATAGATAGCATGACTATTAACACAAATTTTACAACCTAAATTTTTGACATCAAGTTATAAATAAATTGTTAATAATCTATACTATATATAATGGAGGAGTCAAGGACCTCTTAATTTTTAAGAGGTATAAGATTTGTTGCTAATTGTACAACACACAATGCATAAAATTATAAAGTTTTAGGGGTAATATGGTCTTTTGTAATTTCATGAACGGTTAACATTATTTCATTCAAATATAGTTACAAATATGGTCATTTTACTTCAATCAAATTATGTTAATTTTGTAGTATAGTTACATATAAACCCCTTATCTTTACCCATTTATTTAACAAGTTTATATATAATTTTTATTTCTTCTATATCTTCTAATATATTATATTTAGAAAAAAACCGAATTTACCGTTGTGACGCGTTTATTTTTGTCAACGTTTTAGAATAAAAAATTTTCAACTACTATGTGTATTCTATAATGTACAAGTTAATAGAGCATTAATGTACAAGCAAATGATGCAATTATGAACCTATGGCATGCTACACATACAACCCATGTTCTCTTTATACTATACCTCAAATATAAAATTACAAAACAAGTCCTTCCAATTATACCACCATTCAAACTACAAGATTTTGTGCCTTAACTTAATAATTATACGTCATTAATCCTTATAACAAATAAACCACATAATAAATGTGAATTGGTTTTGTTTATTTTTCATTTTTAGAATGCCATTTAATGCAATTATTATAATATGTTTAAATATAAGTTTGAAACAAATTATTGACTTTATTATTGCATTATCAAAATTATCATCATAAAATCTTTTTTTTCGTAATTACGTACATCCTTTGAACCTATAATATGGTTTAACATCAAGTGAAACTTATTTTCATTAGATTATATAAATAAATATTAGCATTAATCTTATATAAGTTTGTAACTATTGTAAAAATGTTAAACTTATATCAAGGAACTTAACTGAACTCAAACATGGCTCATTAATCTTATATAAGTTTGTAACTATTGTAAACATGTTAAACTTATATCAAGGAACTGAACTGAACTCGAACATGGCTCAAGTTTGTCTAAGACAAGTCTTAACCCACGTTCAAACATAAAAAAATAAGCTCAAACTTGGAGATATTAAGAAAATCGAGCTCTAAATATATAACGTGCCACTTTATTATGGTTACTTAAAACTATGTTATAAATGCATGCCACTTGTTTTACTTTGTATGCTGATCTTTAACAAACATAAAATGAGAAGTTATGCTGACAAAATGAGTAAAAGAAACATCTAAAAAAATGTTGAAAACTTAACACGTAAAAGTCATATAACAACTTTTAACTCATATAACCACTATAAAATCACATGTTACATAAATTTACGTTAAACTACATCTTATTCTCATATGTAATGGTCACAAGGGAAAGAAGAAACATTGGTGAAGTAAGTAGCCATAACGTAATGTGCAATTTATGTAGAGTTACTGGTTATACTAAGTCATATAACATAAGAGAGTGAAGTGTCTCACTTAAATCTGTTTAAAAAGGTAGCATATCACAAATCCACTTTAGCTAGCTAGAATTGTATCATAGCCAAATTGAAGTTCTAAGGGTATTTTTAGTTTTTATTTAATTGTAATTTCTTTTCGTTTTGAACTGCAAATTCATTTTAACTTAGTTGACTACCATGAGCCCAAACTATCTATGATTTGTTATGGATTACGTTGTGATGTTAATAGGTTATTATATAAATAAAGAGAGATAAAAATTGAACGATGAAGAATTTAAAAGTTAAATTTTTGTTAAATACTTAAATAACCAAAAATGCTTCTAATAAATGTGTTATCCCAATACAAATATGTCATTCCTTTAACACCAAAACTAAAATTACTAGAATAATTTCATCTTTATTTAAGTTGATTTTTTAATTTGTTTGAAAATATTGCATTATACATGGTTTGAATCATTTACCCTATATTTTACATATTAAACACCTTACCACTCAATCAAAGTGGGAATGACTTATTTAATTTGAAATATTTGCGCTTGATGATCTTTGATTTTTCAAATAGGACAACTTTTTTTTAAGTATTTGTAAATTTACATATAAATACTATATATAATGTAGGATTGGTGGACCACTTAAAACTTTTTTATATGACAGCCATGCAATACTTATGAAATATATATACCACATTCATGCTATTAACTTAAAATCCATAGCGTTGAAAATTGATGACGCCGCAGCATCGCGCGGGCACTCAACTAGTTAATCTTAATATATAAGTACTAGTAAAGTGTTTGCGCATTGCGGCGGGGACACAACGCTAATTCAATCTGTAGGGGTTCGATTTGTTATAGTACCAACATTGGTGATGTAAAAATTTCTAGTCAATATAATTCATCACACAAAAATAAAAAAAAATTTGTATAACACTATCATAAAAAAAAATTAGCTAATCACAGTTATGTGTTTTTTAAGTTACTAACATCAATAATTCAATATGTAATATTGATTACAAAAGGTTGGATAAAAAAACGCAACTTTCCCCCTTAAGTTAGAGATTTTTTTCAAAACCTTTCAATCCTTGGCATAGTATCAACGTTCATATAGCAACCAAAAAAACCGTGGTGTAGTGTGCTCTTATAATTAAAAGATGAAACAATGGATTTGGAATATACGTATAAATAAGATCGTTTAGATTTCATACGACCATAACAGAAATAGTGTAACCAAAACATAAGACAGGATCTCGAAATGTAGGTAAAAATTTATCTTGAATTTATTTAAATCAAACTAATTGCATTTAATTATAATTGGCATTAACCCTATGTATTATACTAGTGGAAGTGCCCGCGCATTGCAGCGGGATACATAGAAATTCGGTCGATGCGTTTATACATCGAAGGAAAACATTTTATATAGTAAACTGATCTAATGGAGACAAACCCTAGAATCCGTAGATGTGATTTGGGAATTGAAGATGAGGTCTTAAAGTAGGCTTCAATTGAAACGAATATGGGATTCAATAGCGGGTAGATGGAAAGGGTAAAGTATTCATGTGTTGCATTCAAATGAAAGATTCAATGACTCAAGCAACGAATGTGGTAATAACAAAGCAATGAATGGAATTGAAGGTAGCATTTAGTCCAACATTAAATATACAAGCGTCTCATAAGAGTAGAAAATGAGAGGTGAAAGATTGTCTATATATATTATAATGTAATATAGATATATCTAGTCTTATATCAACATTTAATTAAATTAATAATTAATAATAATAATCCAAACCTAATCTTCAATCATCAGCCCCGTATAAAATACGTTATCACGAACCTTCCTCCACCCCTTATTCGCAAGTTACCCACATAATAATAATAATATTATCTGTCTTCTTCTCCTTCACCATCAAACCCTAACTCAATCTCCTCATCGTCTTCGATCATCATTTGTTTCTTTTGCTGGATGGCTTCTGGGTCTTCAAAAGGCTTCGATTTTGCATCGGACGACATCCTCTGTTCGTACGAAGATTACGCCAATCAAGAACAATCCAACGGCACTCACTCAGATTCTGCAATCGCCTATAAAGTATGAATCCTTTTGTTATGATTATTGATTACTCATATATGGATTTTTCAATTTCATATTTTATTTAGGCTTTCTTGATTTGGGGTTTTTTTTTTTTTTGAGTTTGTGTTTTGCTCTCTGTGATGATAGTATTGGATCTATAGCTATTAATATTATCTATTGAATTAGAAGAAACCCTAAATTTGAAAGTTTTTTGGGCAGGAATTTAACAAAAGCAGAATGGCCAGGACTTCGGTTTTCCCGAATTCCTCATACAGTCCACCGGATGATTCCGGTAACCAGGAAGTGATTATTATGGCGGTCGAGAGATCCATGAAGAAACACACTGATAATGTTATGCGGTTTCTCGAGGGTCTTAGTTCACGGTTATCACAACTGGAGTTATATTGTTATAATCTTGATAAGTCGATTGGTGAGATGCGTTCTGATTTGACACGCGATCATGGAGAGTCGGATGCGAAGCTCAAGTTTCTTGAGTTACATGTTCAGGAGGTTCACAGGTCGGTACAGATTTTGAGGGATAAACAAGAACTTGCGGACACGCAAAAGGAGCTTGCGAAACTTCAACTTGCACAAAAGGAATCGTCTTCGTCGTCTTCGCAGCAAAATGATGAAGGGACTTTAACGCCCGATGCTAAAAAGAAGGAAAGTTCACCTGAGTCACACGGTCAGCAGTTAGCCCTTGTTCCAGCCCCCCAACCACAACCGCAGGCTTATTATATACCTGGTCCAGCCCCCCCGCAGGGTAGCCAGACCCAATACCCACAATCTCAACCGCCACAGGTTAACCAGACCCAATACCCACCATCTCAACTCCCACCAACTCAACCACCACAGGTTAACCAGACCCAATACCCACCAACTCAACCGCCAAAGGTTCACCCGCAGTATCAGCAGCAGTGGACCCCACAGGTCCCGCTGCCGCAGCCAGGTATGCAACCTGGGTCCAGACCGGCTTCACCTCAAGTTTACCCTCAATACCTCATGAATCAACCCGCGGTCAACCCGTCTCCAGAGCCAGTGCCAAACAGTATGCCGATGCAAATGCAACCACAACCGCAGCCACCATACAGCGCTATCCCGCCGCCTGGCTCTAGCCAGCCGGTGAGTTACTCTTATGGGGGACCGGTCCGAGGCCCGCAACCTCCACCACAGCAGCCGCCACCTCAGCATATGAAGCCGGGCTATGGAGGGCCACCAGGGGACGGTTATGGCGCGGGTGGTTCACCCAATGCTTACATGATGTATGATAATGAGTCGGGACGAACTGGTCAGGGTGGTCGGTTTTACCCGCCAAGTCAGCAAGGCGGTGGTGGTGGGAGGATGGGGCGGTTTATGCATAATCATCCGTACAATGAGTTGGTTGATAAGCTGGTGAGTATGGGGTACAGAGGTGATCATGTGATGAGTGTGATTCAGAGGCTGGATGAGTCGGGGCAGACGGTTGATTTCAATGCGGTACTGGATAAGTTGAATGGGCATCCCCCGGGTCAGGGTCAGAGAGGAGGGTGGTCTGGTTGATCTGGTTGGGTGTTACTGTGTGTTTTTAATGAATAAGTTAAACTTGATTTGTGATTGATGATGGTTGTATGAACAGGGAAAGATGTTTTAGTTTTTGATCTCTGTGGTATGAATGCATGCATTGTTATATAGAGAATATGTTCTTGAATTGTCTTATTGATCTCTATGTGACTTGCTTTCCAACTTTTGAGTTGGCTATTCTTCACATCTCGGCTCTCCATCTGTTTGATTTGTTGTTGTAACTTGTAAGGTAACGAAGCTCAACCCACTGAATTTGTTCCTTCCATCTCCAACTCGATACCACATCGTCTCCGTTTGTTATTCTTGTTTTCTAGCCAGCCAAATCAAAAATGAGATGGAATCTCTCACATAATACCAATCCTACTGTCTCCGTTTGTTAATTTCGTTTGTTAATTTCGTTTTATAGTAAATTATATAAAAAAGTTTTATAGTAAATTATATAAAAAAAAATCTACTTAAAGATCAAAAAAAATTTCAATCACTTCTAATTTTGTGATGCCATGGCCAGAAATTTTTAATAAAAAAAATTATTTTTTTTATGTTTTGTATATTATATAATTTAAGTTAAATAACTTGCCAATTAATGCGACTTTGATGCATTGGAAATTTCTTATTTTTTTTACTGAAACTAACGGTGCCGGGATCAATGTCTAGATGTCGGGTTTTTTTGTTTTTACTCCTCTTCATGAACGAGTCTAGTTTAATAGATACAAGCTACTATATCGTATTATAAAATCATGCATACAACCTTATATATATATTTTTTACTTTTATATATATATACTAGTTTTTAATCCACGAGTTATTTAGGATATTTTTCTATTTATTTTCTTTTACATCATGATTTTCAGTCTTTGGGTTCAAATCCTCATCAAGAAAAAGTTGGTTTAAAAAAAATTTAAGATCAAAAACTAAAAAAAGAACAACACAATTAACTTGCATTTATACTATGAGACCTTTTAACTTTCTTTTTCTTGCTTTTATCTTTGGTCGATATATGACAAGTTTAGTACATGTAAAACACTGTCTAATATATAAAACCATAAATTCGTATTTGATTTGAAATTCAAATACTAAATCGACATCGAATCTTGAAATTTGAATGCGAGTCAAATCGAATTTCGAGTTCATCGAGTCCGATTCAAATACTGAACACCCATACGCATACGGTGGTCACCCTCACTGTTATCGACCCCCCCCCCCCCCCCATATAATAAAATGACTGCCTTTAATTATCCATCAATGAAACAACGAAAAAGGTATAAATCCATCATCTATATCTATATTACATATAAAACATTTTAGATGGTTGTAATTTGACCATTTTAAGACACTGTTAAAATTAAATAGGGAGACGTCATTATATTATTATCCTACACTCCGGCCGGGCGTAGTTATTTACTGCTATCCGGCGAATTCAATTCCGCAGACCGACCAATGCCTCAATTACATAAACGGTTACAGCGCCTTCAATTATCCGTGTTAATGGCGGTGATCCTTCAAGACGTTGTGCTCTTAATTAAGATTCTGGCCAATCTTCTTTTTCTCTCACTCTAAATAAATAACAGTCAGTCAAGCAGTCGCCAACCCATACAATTGGTAAGTTGTCATCCAAATTTTGTGATTTTGATTGCACCTATCCATTCACCCTACAAACTGTTTGTGTGTTCTAGGCCGGTCAATTGGTGCGCTGGAGGTTCGTTTGTGTGAAGCTACGATGCTCGTACTCAATCGAACACAGGCTAGCCTCTCCTTATATTAATTTAATCCATAAAATGTTCTGTGGTTTTGTCTGGAATTTTGATTTCATGACGTCCCCAATTAGTTTCATCTTCAAGCAATCAAGGCTATTCAGTTGATTTCGATTTCATTTGATTTATGAATAGCCGTCTGTTACAGTCCCAGTGGCACTTGACTAGGGCATGAGTGGGTATT
Organism: Bidens hawaiensis; assembly: GCF_021521415.1. Lineage (NCBI taxonomy): Eukaryota > Viridiplantae > Streptophyta > Magnoliopsida > Asterales > Asteraceae > Bidens > Bidens hawaiensis. Next base: position 445,750 of record NW_027492592.1, read on the forward strand.
CAATTGAATCCTTAATCGCGGTTAAAATATGTCTTCAAGCACGAATGAGCCTACACATACCACCAATCGCCCGCTTGGACTCGCATGAACAACCATGGCATCTCCGACCGCTCTATCGACGCATAAAGAATTGAGAACTGAAAAAACTAAAAAGGTTGTGATTTAGTCAAACTCCAGTTCTTGTTTTGTGTATATAATAAAATTATATGGAATTGAGAACTTTAAAAACACAACCCAAAAACCTTCAATCTGCCTTTTTTAAGTCTTTTTGTGTCAATATGCTTATTTGATATTATTGCAGCAATCTGCTGTTACAAATTGCATGGATAAAGATGCCACCTCTGCACTGCATAAGAGAGGGGTTTCTACAACAAGTGACAGTTTCAAGTTCCTATGGGATAAGGTATGTACACAAGCGTGTTTTGTTCTCTTGTTTTCATTTGTCAACTCATCACTGCTCTAATGCTTACATTTCGACCAATTTCAGGACCACGAAAGTGTGATAAAAGCCATTTACACAGGCTCTGTGTATGTTGATCATGCTGATGCTGGCGATGATGTCGGCATAATTCTTCACAGCACAAGTCTTTTGTTTTATTTTTTATGAACAAGGTGGTCGGGTTAGTGTTAGATTAATATTGTAACAACCCAAATATTATAATATTAAATAAAGAAGTTGTGTTAAGTTGTCGTGTGTTAGTTAATATTAACGAGCATATAATAAGGAAAAGATTATGGACTTGGATTGATTAAGATGGGTTAAGGGGTAATGGGCCTTAGGTCCATGAGCTCTAAAGGATATAAATATCCCTTTAAACCATCCTAAAACCCTAATCCTCATTCCATCTTCCATATTTGCCTACACACTCAAAAAAACACACACCTACACCATATATATATATATATATATATATATATATATATATATATTTATATACGGCCAAGAGAGGGGTAAGATCGGAGTCAAACAAACGTCGATTCTTGATAGATCCTCGTTATACACAAGATAAATACAAGATCTAAAGTCCATATCTAAGCCAAACAAACACGAAAAGGTATGTTTTGATCTTAAAGTTTACGTTTTTATAAACGTTTAGCCTTGAAACTTGAGTCTAGAATAGATCGGCTATAAACGAAACATAAAGTTGTAAACTTGATAATAAACATGAGTGTAATGAACCCGAAAATGGAAACGGCTCGATTAATTGAACCCTTGAGCCTAGTTGGAACGTTTTAGCTTCAAAGATCAAACTTTACGATTTGTTCGGGTCAAGCTTAGGCCGCAATCGGACTAGAGAACGGTTGAGGCTAAGGCAGAACCATATTAAGTGAACAAAGGTCGCAAAACGCGTGTTTTGGATTGATGAAACGAACTCCGACAACAGCAAACTCGTTGAATAACTTCGCTGGTTATAAGTTCGCTGCTGTATAAACTTCACTGGTTATATAAGTTCGCTGTTGTATAAACTTCGCTGGTTATACAAGTTCTCTTGTTGTATAACTTCGCCAGATAATAAGTTCGCCTGACATATGTTCGCTTAACATATAACATCGCTACCGATAACTTCGCTCAAGTTAACTTCGCTATATAAGATCGCTGAATGTTAAGTTCGCTTAACTTAGGTTCGCTTAAGCTAAGTTCGCCTAACACGTATGTTCGCTTACATTTAAGGTAACGAATCGGATGTCGAATCAGACTTAATTCGTTACGAAGAATGGGTTAGCGAATTAGAAAATAAATTAAAATCCTAATGAAAAATGTGTTAAGACAGTTAATGTAAATAAAATTTTTCCAAGCTGACCTGGCAGCTCGACCCCAGCCAAGGGCTTTGCACCTTGGACCCTGCTAGGGGCTGCCGCCCCTAGAAACCCCGCTGCCAGGGGCGTTGCCCCCGGACCCCGTTCGTTGTGGGTTATAATTGAACTAGAAACACAATATAGAGAGCGATAGTGGATTGATACGTGTAATTGTTATACAGTTAGCCGTGCACAGCTCAAGAAAGGAATAACGATTAACGGTGAACGTAACCGTGTTCAGGTGAGTTTCTAGCCCCTTTCCTTGTTATGTTTTCGGGGTTGTGTGCATACTCGATGTGATAGTTAATACACTTACCCTAATAATATCTGTGATGGTAGGGACAGACCCTAATAATATCTGTGATGGTAGGGATCAGACCCTAACAATATCTGTGATGTTGGGGACCAGACCCTTTACAATATCTGTGATGTTAGGGACCAGACCCTTATAATATCTGTGAGGTTATAGGGCGGGAGACTCTTTAAATAGGATGAATAGTTATGTATGAAAGGTAAGTATGAATAATGTACACCCCTTCGGGCGTGTGTGCAAGTATGTGAACCGATTGTATGCTGTATGATTAACTAGAACTCACTCAGCGTAGCTGACTTTTAGTATGCACGCAGGTGAGTAGGATGAGGCAGCTCGCTTGAGGGAAACACATGGCATGGAATTGAATATACTGGCATCTTAAGGAAGTGTTATGTTATTTTAAAGACAACGTTTTATGTTTAAACTACTTTGAATGTTTATTATGATGAGATTTGAAGGCTATGTAATATATTCTGGTTGAAGTTTTAATATTCCGCGAATGTTTTAATTAACTATGATATTTAGAACTGCGTTTATGAGTAAATCCAACGTCCAAATGTGAGCACCGGTAACGGGGCCTTACAAATATGCTACAAAATCCTTGTACCATATTATCAGCTTTAATGCTTTTTTTTGTTATTTTATTTTGAATATTTGAAACTTCAGGAATTAGAGGCAAATCTAGATCATTTAAAATCACTAACATTCAAATTTATGGTGGTTTTGTGCTTCATTTGGTGAAATTAGTGGTTAGTCTCGGTCCAACTCCATGCGGGTGATGAAGTGATTTGTAGGTAAGCCGTTGAATACGATTATAAATTACTTTTTGACCATTCACCCGACCCCTTTAACCCATCATATTTTGGGCGACAAGAAATTGTTCCTAATTATGCATGTACACACATGTTAGATTCTTGCTCCGCGGGTAATCCAAAATCGACACTTTTATAAACCTTACAATATGTTTGCAGGAAGAACTTGGGACTAATGCTGACCAAAAAGGATCAATTGTTCTTCCAGAAAACTATGGTTTTGACTTCTCGCACTGGAAACCCGTTAAGCCCGAAGACATTCGAAGAACTGAATCATTTGAGAATGAACAAATTAAAACTGACCTACAGAGGAGGCAAGCCTTTCTTATGCAAAACATGTAAATGGCTTGCGTGCTATTCAAGTGTTTTTGGTTAAGTAAGCGATTTGAAATAAAAGCTTATTTTTAATTTTTTTATTTATACAAAATACATGAATTCTAAAGATTAATTTTGCGTGCAGGTGTATCTAGATCCAGTTAGGATTGTTGCTTTTGGTCAAAAGTGGAGACATTATTGGTTGATCCTGAATATGAAGAATGGTCATCGATATATGTAGAACTCTACGACAATACACAAGTTTTTAAAATTTAGTGATTTTTGTAAATATTTCTAAATCTGTTAATTAAATTTTATGAGTAAAACTAGGGACTCATATTACAAACACCCGAGAGTCGTAAGTGTTTGATTTTTTGTTTGAGGAAGGAGTTGTTAAGGGGATTACCATTTAGAAAACTTACTGTTGTAACAACTTAACATGCTTTTGGTGCTATTAAGGAGAAAGTTGACGTGGCATCTAAGCCGGAAGGAAGCCTGCTTGAACAAGTTGTCGTATTTACGTTTTTGACCAATTTACATATTAAAGGTTCTAGAATGGCTGAAGGCGGTACTGAAAACGCTAGAGGGCAAAGGTGGTGGCGGGAAAGGTGGTCTTGCACAAGGAAGGGTAACATTTTTATTTTCGTTAAAGGTGGTAAATGAGTTGGCTGGGTTGGGTGGGTGAATGTTTCGGGCTGGCCCAAAATATTTATAGCCTGCTCATGTGGTTTTGTCTCCAGGGATCAGATATCAAACATGCCGATGAGGCACTAGACGTTGCTAAGTCAACCACGACTCTCAAACTTGGCTAAAAGAAAGAAGTGCGTGTCTAGCAACATGTAACGTGACGAGCATTCCCGCTCGCACATTATTACACATCGTGGTTGGTTTGGGTTATGACGCGCTTAGGTGTGAACAAGTATTTGAATTTGATGTGTTTACTGGTGACTGTTCTGTTTGTCTAAACATGTTTGGATTGTTTCTATGGCTGTTCAAGCCTCTATACAAGTTATTTGGCTTAACAATGCACCTTTTTTATTCTTCAATGAAATTGAAAGAATGCGTGGAACAATATTATTCTGGAAAAAGGATCTGATCTGATAAAAGTATGTTTCAAACTTCTAATGTGTTTTGTAATGGTGTTCTATAATTTGGGTTAAAAACTTAAAATTCTATGTCATAACTAGATTTTGGAAAATGAAATGGAAACTATGGACTTTGAAGTTCATGTTCACGAGCCTTTTCTCTAACAGCTCAAAGGTTCTTAGCATTCAATTTTGTTTGGGTCATTAGTTATTACTATCATATATAAGAAATCTTGTATAAAACTTTAACTTATATTTATTTGATTTTCACTATTACAAATGGATATAAAACTATTGAAAGAAGGTGTGCTGGTGGTGTAGTAGAGCTTTATCTTCTTTTGTTGGTTTTCACATGAAACATTGACTTTTGATACTAAATTTTACTCGTTGATTGTTGACTAATTTGCATAAGTTTATTGTTAATGATATAGTGTCATTTGGTACCGAGTGTGTAAACAGAGGACCAGATAATTTTGGTTTAGTATCTTTTAGTTTATAGATTGTAGGGAGACGACATGATATCGTTTGTTAGTTTTTAATGGGTCGACGGTAACTAGAAATGAATAGGTTAACAAGTAAACACAAGTATATATTGTTTTTACATCAACTTTTGTGTTTATTGGTATGTGATTTTGAATGTTACAATTTACTTTCTTGAGTCAAATTTGCTAGCTGTAGGCACTTAAAGAATGAGGATTGTTGATTTTATGTTGGAATTAGGACTGGAGGTGTGTTATAAGTTGCTAGCTAGCTTTAGGTACTATGAGGATTCTAATTACATATTTTTCATGTTGTGTTGTTTGTGAGGTAGATCGTTGGTGCAGTAAACATGGTTTTGATGCGGCTGCTGACAAGATATTTGGTGCGGGTGGGAAGAAAATGAGACCAACATTTGTTTTCTTGGTGTCAAGATTTACGTTAGTGCTTAAGAATTTAGAGCAAAGGTATTTTTGTTGGTTCGTGATTGATTCATGAGGGCATTTACATAATCTTTGTTCTTATATGTAAAATCGACCATGACAATGACGTACTAAACTGTCACACCCTCAAAATCCACTAACGGAGTTTTACCGTCAGAGGGTGTGAACTAACAGGATCGGAATCATTAGTTATAATCAAACCATAAAAACGTTTAAATGAAAATAAGTGCGGAAGTGTAAAAAACCAAAAGATAAAAGTTGCGTCACGCAGGACGACTTAAAACCCAATGATAACAGTTTAAAATAAGTTTGCATAATTAAAAGTGTTTCAAGCAATGCATGATCCTAAACTGCGCGCCCGCCTCGGCTACCTGAGAACAACATACTAAAAGTGTCAACACGGGGTTGGTGAGTTCACAAGTTTATATAAAATAAAAGCGTTTAGCGTTTGCGTTCAGCGTTTTGCGTTCAGCATTTTGCGTTAAGCGTTTTGCGTTCAGCGTTTTGCGTTACCAGATAGTGTTATGTCAATTATATATCTATAGGTAGCTAGCCTATAAAACAAGTATTACTAAGTGTTCGACACCGAAGCTGACTGTTTATCATTTGCCTTGCCACCAGGTCTATCCCGACCATGGTATGTGTTTAGCCAAGATTACACCCATTCGACCTCCAGCCGAGTTTAGCGTTGGGTGGGGTTTGTCAAACCCAGTAGTACTACTCAACAATGACTCGCTATTATCCAATATTAAACGGTTCGATGTGAATGAAGGACTTTAGTTATTGCGTTTGCCACTTAGTCTTTACAAGTGATATATAATCTATATTAATAAAATCTTAAAAGCGTTTTCGGAGTATGTTATCTCCCCCAAGTGAAAAGCGTTTGAAAACAGTTTAAAAGGGGTAAGTGAACTCACTGTTTGCGAAGTATTCCCAAAATAATTCACCAAGATGCGCGTCACAGAAAAACTCTCTCTAGCTTTCTAAAACAACAAAGAGATTTTTTTCTAAGCGTCGGAATATTATCGAGTCTCTAGACCCGGCACATAATACCTATGCACACAACATGTTTCGTGTTTCGTTTGTGAATCGTGTGTGACTTTAACAAGTGTATTTGTGATACGTTACATGTGTGAGCAATTATTTACGTGTCATGTATTCATAATGTACATCACTAGCAATTACTCCCCGTAAGGGCAATTTGGTCAACACATAACAATTAACTAGCAATTATTCCCCACGAGGGCAATTTGGTCAAATCATGACAATCAATTAGCAATTATTCCCTGCAAGGGCATTTTGGTCAAAACACGACAATTAATTAGCAATCATTCACCTCAAGGGCAATTTGGTCAAAACACGATAATAAATTAGCAATCACGTTGTTTCATGCAACTTTCACAAAATTCAGCAACTAGTTTCTTAACGACAGAATTCTACTTGAAAAACTAGTCTATCCCACCGATCATAGCATCACAATTAATTTACCAAAAATCATCACAAAAGCACATATGTCTTAGGTTTCCAGAACATATTTTATTATATTTTTATTTCATATAGGTTTCTCACAATAATCAAATCATTACAGCAAACTCATAACAGTCAAATTCATGCGCAACAAAATTTTATTTGAAATTCCCGTTAAACGAAAAATCCAATAATTGCAAGACCACTTGGGTTAGGTTCCTAACTCAACAAGTCAACTTTCAGAAGTGGAACCAACCCAATTGGACTCGTAGTTCATGAGATATAACATTTACAAAACAACCTAACAGCAGGTCTAACAACTCAGCTTTGCACAACGTTTTTGTAAAATCATAAAGGTTAACTTTTACACGTTCAAAAATTGCAAATTTATATTCTTTAGAAACTAGACTCAACCTAGTTTACTGTAGTATCAATTATCTCAACCAATTTTTACATTTACACCCCGTTACAGTCAATTGAACATCAACAACACAATCTGTCCAGAAACTGTTTGCATCCAAACTCAACATATTAACCATCTATGGACCACAAATCATTCATATAACATTCTAGACACTATAACCACTATCCATGCATATCAATTACACCATACACACATGGTTAGGGTTTTATTTGATCTCAAACTCAAAGACACAACAATTAACATGCAATAGCACCAATACTAGCTATCAATTCAACAATCAAGACATCTTTCAATCAAAACAAGACACATGAACACCATCACATATAAAAATCAGACCTAGGGTTTATAATTAACCCATTAAAATCGAAATTAAGCATAGAGGATGCATAGGATAGTTGTTTATACCTTCCTAACACCTTAATCTTCAATCAAACTTGAACAATCTTGATTGTACGTGTGTATACGAGGCCGATCGCAAGGGCGGGGGGGGGGGGGGGCTTAGAGCTGCCGTCGGGTTTGGGAGGGAGAGAAAGAGTGTTAGGGTTTTAGTTTATGTTATTATTTATAATAACATGTTACACTTTAGTCCCTCAACTTCCAAATGTTACTTTTCTAGCTTAAATAACTAGTTCTAGCACATTGCGTTAACGTTTATACCATGTTATCACATAACACATAAGTCTAACACATAATTATCACATAATTATTGTTTTGACGTTTTTCGTTTATTCACCAATCGTTTGCGTCAACTCGTTTGCGTTTCGGTGCAATTCCCGAAAGACTACACATGTAGTAAGTGTTAAGCGTCATTTAAACCCTAGTTTAAATGTAATGAGGTGTGCGTTATAGATTCAGTGATCTTTAAGTTTGAATTGACAGAGTTGAGTTAGCAGAGTTAACGGAGTTAACCTGAAATTGACGATTGTCACATAAACAACTACCTACTGAATTCCCGTTGTATTCCCGCCGAATGAGCGGGCTCTCATACTAGTAATTCTAGTTTCAATTTACTCTCTAAGTTGGCACCAATTAGATTTTTATTAATAAAGTCAACTCTAGTCAAAGCTAAGCCAGCCAAAGAAGCTGGTAGGACCCTGGAATGCATATGAAGTTCACATAACCATGTTTTGATGTGACCTAATTAAATTTCTCCAATTCCTAATTGAAAGTAAACTAATCTAAACTTTATAGCTATTGAATATAATACAAAACTATTCCTGAAGTTCGATATGCATCGAATGCAGTCAAAAACCATAAAACAAAATAATTAGACATTCATTCAAATTATAACTAAATGAAAATTTGCAGAAAGAGTTTGTCCTTATGTTCTTGGTCAAACCCTCTGGTTCCATCACTCGGGTAACCAAAACAACAGTATAATCCCAAGAGATAAAGGTGAACAATAGTCGATATTTAAATTCAAATTACATATTGCTATAGAATTTAGATTAGGTGATCATTGAGATAAATGCAAACATTATGTTGAAATAAGCAATAACAGTTTATTGAAAACTACTTGATTCACACCAAAATAACCATAAACATTTTTCTTCATCCAAACACTTGAAGGTAAAAACGCATAAGCCTTTTAAGTAATCAAAATCTCAAATCCTCTTTTCTTCATATACAATCAATAACTCATGATTCATACATAAAAAAAAATGAAACAAACCAAAAAACCCTACATCTAATCAGAGTTGCATCCCTTCTAAGCTAGATTTTTATAACATAATGTTTATGAACAATTCAATAAGAGTTAAAAAAATAACATGTACCTCAAATCTACTTTATGTTGAGATAGTTAAATGATTTGCATGTACACTTGGCATAACTTACGGAAGCTTTCCATTAATAATCTAGACCTAGACCTAGACTCAAACTGATTAAAAAACATAATCAAAGTAAATTGATCATGTTTGATGAGAAATTAAATTATTATAACACATCGCAGCAAAATTGACCGAATTAAACGGAAGTCGAAAGGATTTTGTTGGTTTTACCAACTGGACTAAAGAGCAGTTGACCGAATTAAACGGGAGCTTGTTCCTGAAGGCTAGGATTCTTGTTCTGCCCTCAAACATCTCAAACCTATGAAATTCAAGACAAATATTTAGCTAGAAAATGAACACAATTACAATCTAAATGCAATTTGGAATATAAAAGATCATATATACAATTATTCACTAAAGTGATCAAATTTTTATAGACGCATAAGATGAAAAACATATTTGAAACTTAATACATTCACAAAAAAAATTAGTTTTAACAAAAACGATTAATGCTTCAGATGCTTTTATATCTGCTGCAACAAAAGATGACGATGCATTATAAAATGTAAAAAGCTCTTGAATCGCATAACACAATCACTTTGTATACTTTTTGATAGACACTCATAGTTGAAGTTCTAACATCTGCTATAGATTACTCTTAGATATAACTTAAAGCATGAAATACAAAGCAATATGTGTGCAGTAATTAAACAACAACATCAAATTCACTGAATTCAACTTTAGAAATGGCATGCGAGTGTAATAATCATAAACCATAATTGATCTGTGAACTTGAGGCGTACAAAACAAACTTCACATTTAGGTAACAATCAGTCTGAGCAACAACATTTAAAAACTACAACTACTATATATGGTTTAAAAGAAACAAAAACAAAACAAAGTAAAAAAAGAGTATTAACTGTTACCTCTGTTCAGCCATAGGAGTGCTTTCTTTTTAGGATTTTTTCAGCTTAAAAAACCCAATAAAACTGTGCTCTACCATGGCTTTCATTCCTTGTAACATATCGACTGAGGCTCAAAAGAGGATGGCCCGGAAGACTAGCACGCGATCAACATTTTCTTCAAGCAATGTCCGGTTCATTTGCGGCAGCTAGCTGGAAAGCACGACACCTGAAGAAACACGGATCTAATCCCCTAGACGGGTCCTAGTGTCACACCCTAAAAACCTTAACTTAATAGCGGAAGGCTTAATTTTGTTAATTTGGGCGGTGACAGAAACTGTTCAGCCAATCATATTCAAAATAATGAACCATTAGTTGGACTTTATTAAATATCAGAGTTTTACACGTGTCAAACATGCACGGTTCTATTTTAAATTACAAGTCCAACTATCATTCATTCAAACGCATAACCCCATTTTCCCGAATCCTTCACGAAGCATCCATTTTCTTCATTTACCTGAAAAGTATGTTAAAATAATTTTGTCAACACGAATGTTGGTGAGTTTCTCAATTAAAAACCAGGATGTAACAGTTCTCAACTTTACTCCCATTTATTCATCGGTTGAGAAGATCACTCTTTGCTTAATTCTGCAAATAACATTTTCAAGCCGATAATACATTCTATTTTGTGAAAATAGCATTATCGTCATATAATCTTTATGGACAATTGATCGGTTGACGATAACTTGTCTTTTGTCCATTAGAAGAGAATATGAAACATGGAGGTTAACAAAATTTTCCGCGTACGTGTAATTTTTGGAGCTTAGTGGCATGGGCAACTGCGAATACGCCAGACATGATAGTACACTCAAGATCTCCAAAGTGACTCAAATCATAAAAGTGGTTTAGTGACTGTTGAGGTAGTATTGCAGTTAGTTCTTCACCTGTAGATTTGAGGTCGCGCGTTTATAATTTGTGTATTAAAATTTCGACAAGAGCTACTATGCCTACTTGTCTTTATTTTAGTCGTTACACCACATTTAGGTATCACACGCAGATAAAGATAATGTTACTTATTATACAAGAGGCGCATAAGGGAAGTGTCAGATTGGAATATTAAGCGAAGAAGTAACTATGATTTCGGACAGAACTAACTCATTCAAGCGTAATTTCAATATTGGGTATGATAAATAAGAATATCCTACTCATGCCTAAATTCCAACGAAGACAATTTCTTTAACAAATATATGATATTATCCTTTATGCTCAAAACCCTTTGATGCATCTACCATAGTCAACTGTAATATCCCAAATCCGCAGAAGAATTTGTACAGAATTTATCCTAATGACATGATCACCAAGATTTTAGATACGGAGCATAACTTGTTTTAGGAATAAGAACCAACACGCGTGTAATCAAGAATCAATATGGTCAAGACGTATGAATGCAATCAGGGTGAAAGGCCCATCGAAAAATTCAAATGACCAAGCTCAGAGATGATGGAATGATCAATGGGGATCGAAAGAAAGGGTTCACAAAAATCTTAAACTAGATTATTGTCTCAATAAAATCCCGATTAGAGAATCCACTTTTGTTTTAGCACAACATTATACGAATGGATGGGTGACTTGATGATTACAATCGCTTCGTCAATAGTAATTAATTAATATATTATACTCATAGGTTATCACAATAGAATTTCCTAGAATTCTCTCGTACCTGTAAATTCACAATTACGTGATATCAAGTGTAATTGTCAATTTACCTTACAGGATCATTCTAGTATTCTCCTATTATGGGTCATAATTATAGGTATCACAAGTTCACACAGAGATACATGTATTAAGTACTAAACACATAATCCACCAATTCATTTTTATTTTTTTTGGGTATCCTTACAAGGACTTTATTTTGTGTAATCCGCATAAACCAAAATTGACCAAGTCTTCACGCCACAGTTGGAATATTTATACTGAAATATTAGGCATTGGCTTTTTCACCATTCTAAAATAGTGTTAACGTGTCGTGAGATTACTTGGGATAAGCCTTCAGAGTAGGTCGGTAATCCATATCTTCTACAAGCACAATTGTGTCTTGTTTTCAGTGGCATATTGTCGTTTATGTTATTCTTGGATAACATAGATAAACAACATTCATTATTAATTATTATATGCGGGTGACTAAATATAGGAAATAACCAGTTCGCACAATAATCAATAAATCAGCCAAAGGATCATTGTGGCATTTTAACTTGGAAAATTATAATACTTGTTTAAAATTTAATAAAATAACTATTAAAATAGGTGTGAATACGCATCAGTTCCAATCACAAGTTTTTAAATTTTCCATACCAAAATATCCAAGGCATGCGATGCCTATCTAGATCAACAAAAAAATTATTGGAGGTCCAAGTACTCCATCAATGGTTCTAACACTTGAAACGAAACAACTATAGCACCCACGACTGGGTTACAAAACCTCGAGAATCGATGGAGGTAGGGTCAAATTGTCATCCTCAATCCACTTATTACATAAGTTAGCCATAGAATAGCCAACAATAACAAATGCAAATTGATTTGTGTAAAAAGATGACATGTAGCCTAAAGCTAGTAGGGGAGTAAGTTATAGAAGTGTGTGCACAGTTTCCAGCATAACAGAGGTAGGTGGAAGCGGTCCCCCGACTCACTATTAATGTTGTATATTTCGTATATAGTGCGTGAATAAGACGTTTGTGAATAATCCATACAAAGTAATCCTAATAACATTAATATTTAAACATGTAGAAATTTATCAATTAAATTCCACATTATACATAAACAAATTAAATGCAACTTCTCTTTTGCATTTCTTATGAAAATTTGTTTACAAAATCTTTCAGCTTCGTGAAGTGGGAAAACGTTTGTTTTAAATACTGGGTTATAGTCTAGAAATTTCTTCAAAAATTTCTAGTTCGCTATAACCATTGGCTCTGATACCAACTTCTGTCACACTCCAAAAACCTTAACTTAACAGCGGAAGGCTTAATTTTGTTAATTTGAGCGGTGGCAGACGTTGTTCAGCCAATCATATTCAAAATAATGAACCATTAGTTGGACTTTATTAAATATCAGAGTTTCACACGTGTCAAACATGCATGGTTCTATTTTAAATTACAAGTCCAACTATCATACATTCAAACGCACAACACCATTTTCCCGAATCCTTTACGAAGCATCCATTTTCTTCATTTACCTGAAAAGTATGTTAAAATAATTTTGTCAACACGAATGTCGGTGAGTTTCTCAATTAAAAACCAGGATGTAACAGTTCTCAACTTTACTCCCATTTATTCATCATTCTTTTCAATGATAAATTTCATTATTCACCATTCTTTTCAATGGGAATTTAATTTCCATTTTTCCAAACATAACTATATATTTTTTAAACAAAACGTGTTAGTTGTAAACGAGCAAAGAGTAAAACACATGTATGACTATCATTATAATAAACTCGAAACATACCAAAATCAAAATATTCCTACATTTTCAACCAGAGCGACCGGAAGAGTGGGGGGCGTCGCCCCGATAGATCTACCAATATTTTTAGGCCCTTTCCCTAGGTTAACGGTTTTTCCTTTTATAATGACTCATTCCATTTAACACAATTTGTAAAATATATAGCCCTTTTCTTTACATACTTTTCCCCCAAAAACATTTATAAATCATTAAAACATTTAAAAGTGAGATTTACGAGAAAACTCACCTTTGCCTCGGCTCAAATAACATTTATGTGTGATAATATGCCACTCAACGTCAAGATCTTTTAATAGTCATCCAAATGATAACCGGATTCCTATGTTTAATACCAAGTATATTAACACATAAACATAGATACAAATGGAATCCTATCATAACTTAATTTATTTATCCTCACGTGTCTTATTTATTATAATTTTAATAACTAAATTACAAACTTTTATTGTTTTGGAAAAATCTCAGTTGAATCGGTATTTTAAAATATCTTATAAATATATTGGAACACCATAGTTTCAAATAATCGTTGTAAAACTAATATATGATTTTGAAACTACACTTGGACATTGTTTAATAAAAGTATATATAGTTATTTTAAAATATAATATTCTTTTATTAATAGACGAGTGTTTGAATTCTGACAAATATATTATATACCACTTTCTTAACAAAACATAATATAATCGTTATTATTATTTATACCGAAACGTGTTATATTAATATTCTTAATATAAAAACTTTGTTTCTCTATTTTATATAAAAATTTACATTTTCTAAAAGTATATATTTATTTTTAATATTAATTGTGGTCACTATCCGGATAAACTATTTCATTCCAAATATCGTGTTTATAAATATATACAAACGCACGGAATCGTCCAAGTCTCAGTTGTACCATTTTTACACTCGATATTATCTAGCGGTTTTCTAAATAATTACTAACATGTTGTCCAATTTATTTCCGATAACAATATTTATACCAAAATGGTATCCTAATTATGCAATGAGGTCTCGTCTTCATGATTCCTTATGAGCGTTGTTAATTCCCTGAAAAACGTACGTTTAAAAAGTCAATACAATGGTTGGTGAGTTCACAGGTTTTGAGACTCGATATGAAATCACGTTATTCATAATCTGTTGTATCAGTTCACAAATAAGTATACGATAATATGTTGAAACAAATACGATGACCCTCTGTAGACTAGCTAAATCTACGAATTAATATGACGATCCCTGAGCCTATAACCAAACCACGACTTATATCATTTTTGCCCTGTTCAAATCTCACAGATGGAATATACGCACCCTGTTTCGATGCAATATCGAAGGTTAGCGCGACTAACCTAACAGTAGGGGAAAATGTCAATGCCAATAGTACTATTCGTATATTCCTGTGGCTAACTCCGTTAGCTAATCGTTATAGTATGCAAGCAAGGGACTTATAGCACTACATAGTTCAACTCATGTTCGTATAAGGATTGTGTGTTTTGTTTCTAATTATCGTATATAAAAGCAGTTGTGTATGTTTTCCACCCCCGAATAAATAAAACAGTAAAACCGTAAAAAGGGGGTAGTGAAACTCACCTTATTAGTTCAGTGTTCAGTTCACTAACAGTTTCAGTTTAAACCCGAGGTCTGCTGCCTTCACACTTCCTAAACGCGTAAGGTTAGTTAGTTTGTTATCGACTTGCAAGTCTGTTTATGCTAGTCGCTTTCACCCAGCTAGTAGTTTCGTTGTTCGTGTCAATTGTTTTCACCAACCAGGCGTTTCTTTTATTGTGTCGGTTACTTTCACCAACCGAGCGTTTCGTTTATTACATTGTGTCGGTCGCTTTCACCAACCGAGCGTTTCGTTTAATTTTTGGACGACTCTTTGGTGATAAATTTTGTATATAAGTATTTATATACTTGTATAATTATTAAGAACATATCTCTTATTAGTGTCGTTTCATTTAAATAGAAACGATATCGTTTGGTCGAATAATAAATAAATAAAAAAATTATATTTATTTCTATGTGATATTTTGTTTTGTTAGGATTAATATTCGTAGTAAAGTATAACATATTTATACTTTTGTTCAAAATCTCCCAACCAACTTTATATATTCATTTGATCGTTTAACTCGTAAAAAATATTATATTTACGTCTAACATACATATATTTCTCCAAAATATATATTTATGTGAATATTATCGTTTTGACGCAAAATAGCCTTATTAAAAGTAATACTTTTTATTTCTCGTTTTCAAACGTAAAATTTATAGTTTCATTGAAAATCACATTTAAGCTTTATAAGGCTATATAAACGGTATCTCAATATAACATCTGTTTTGTTAACTCAAAATTATAAACTTGGTTTTGTCTTTAAAATGCATTTATTTTTGTAATAAAACGTATGTACACTTTTAATCGCATTTAAAATTTCAAACTTTTAAAACTATATTTCATATCACATTTATATATTATTTCAAATATTCATTTTTTTACTAAGATCCGCCATATTTATATACCTATGGTTATTTTATCTAAAATGTCCACGCTTTTAATACAAATCTTATGTTTAAACATAATAAGCATTCTTAATCTAAGTTTTAGTCATAAAAAGTTACACTTTTTTAGAAGTTATGTCTAGACATACAGATATTTTCAAACCAAGTTTCAACCGTAAACCCACTTTACTAACCATTTTTAATTAAAACTTTCTTAGAATATTATTGATACACTTATTATATTCTCTTGTTGTGTAATCTAGGTTAACTCACTTTTAACCCGTTTTTTTAGTGATTCTCTTGTGCGTTTAACTCCCTTTAAGTATGATACGTTTATGTGCATATGCTTAAAGTTTCGTTTAACATAATGAGCATGCATGTTGTTATATTAGGTGAAAGCTTAGCATAATCATTTTGTATAAACATAACACAAGGTATAGGAAGGTGTAGCTTACTTAGTCGAGATTAAGGTTTGGAGAGAGATTAAAAAGTCTTGAGCTCGTTTCTCCATGTGAAGTTTATCTTTTCGGAAGGGGTCTCCAACACCATCTTGATTCTTGAAACACATTATTATATAGATTAATATAATGTTTGTGTGCTTGAAATATGAACCGTAGAGAGAGAGACAAGCCGTACGCGTTACCTGAAGAGAGAGAGAGAGAGAGTGATAGAGAGTTTATGTTCTGAGGTGGTTCACGCGGGTGGAACAGTGTGGTAGCTCGACGGAGGCGGAGAAGGCTGTTGGTGGTGACGGGTTGACAGTCGTGTGTTATGGTGGCGTTGCGGTGCATTGCGGTGACCATGAGGATGGAGGGAGGCTGTAGAAGTGGCGGTTGGGGCTGGAAACACCAAGGGGGAAGAAGAGGGTGGTCAGTGGGGGTGGAGAAACGAACCGTGAGCTGAAGCTAGTTGTGGTTTGCGTGACCAGTGAGCATAGAGGGAGTGCCGATGAGGGTTTTGTTTTGCTGTGATGTTGAAGTTTGAGTGTGTGTGTGTGTTCTATCTTGAGGTTTGTGGATTTATTTACGTAAAAAAAAAAGAAAGGCTATATCAAGATAAGAAAGTATGGATCATATCTTTGTTTATTTTACATGATTGCACTAGAGAATGGAACATGGATTTTGTTTGAAAATTTGATGTAGGTTGGTGGGGATATGCTCAGTCGAAGATGATGGTGTGTGGAAGGGTGATATAATGTGTAATAGTTGATTATTGATGGATGGACCTCTTTGTTGACTACATGCAAGATATGTTGGGATATTTTAGTTGTAATGATGGATAGGATAATTAGTGATGTTGTAGGTGATGTTACATGAAGGTAACACTCATACGTTTTAGTTCATGTAGTGTAACACACCATAAAATAGGTGCTTGTAACTTATTTTGTCTTTGACACTCGAATATTTTATAAAATCCTTCGTAAAATATAATCGTATAATATAAAATTCAAACTTTCCAGTTAGTTTAAATATTATTCGAGTCATTTAAAATTATCATCAACGTTCTTATCCGTCAAATAATAGCAAAAGTTCGAGTAATTTAAATAAAATAAATTACTTATATGTAGTGTATCATGCATATGCGGATTTATGCTAGACCCGTTGTGTTAAACTTAAAAAATTTAAATTATTCGGGAATTAACATAGTGAAATCATGTTTAAAGGGTGTACGGAAAATGACCCGTTTTACAGAGTGTTACAATCCATACCTCATGCAGATTGAGAGGGTATTTATAGCCGAAGAGTGAGGGAATGTGATTGGGCCAGCTGTCCCATTCTAGAAGATCCTTCGTAACCGTCTGGACACGTGCCCTCGTATGACAGGTTGAGCTATACGTCCCATGTGCATGGTTATAACAACCTGGACACGTGTCTCTTTATGATAGGACGAAATAACCCTAGCCATGTGCACAGTTATAACAACCTGGCCAGCTGTCCTTTATTCATTGGTTGGTGGTCACGTATTCTCCAAGAAAGGATCTTGGTAATTATTCTAGAAGGTAGTTAGTTAATTACAGCTGTCCTGTGGCATTGCCTTCCGGTTATTTTAGCGGGTGAATATGCTACCACGCGGATGACTTCTGAGGGTGCCTAAATGCTTCCGCGCATGGCCCCTAGGATATATCATTGTTCTTCCTTGAATAAGCTATGCAGGTGATCCATATGTCCCACGGATGGCATATGAGGGGCTTCCCTCTGACCCGCGGGAGATACTTAAGGGTATTTGGGTCTTTTTGGTACCCTACTTCTATAAGTCCCCCAGTCCATTGTTTCTTATGTGTAAATTTTTATGCAGGTTATATGGACTTAAAATATATTTGTGGGTTTTTGAATCTTGAAGTTTTGTTGGAAATATCTTCTATTGTGGTGTGGATCACCATGAAAAGGAAAAGTTGACCACTTGCAGGCACGTGAAGAGGTGATGAGACGTTTATGCCGACTATCATTGTACCCGACTGTGTACCTTTTTTTTTACCTTTTCGGGTTTCCCACGTGACGTGGCGTCTGCTGAGTGGATGACGTCTTTATCTCTCCACTGTTCGTATCCCATCGCATTAATTGTGATGGGTATAAATAGTGGAGGTTATCTTCTTTTTGAAGTTTTATCGTCTTTGATTTCCATATCTCTTCTGCCTTTTCTTCCAATCTTACAATTAATCTGCTGATTTTGTTCAAGATTACTCGTTGTTTCTCATTCACTGTTGGACCAATGGCCAGTGATACAATATCTTCAAAACCGAACATCGATATTGTGGAGATTGATTGGAATAAAACCGAATAGGAAGAGTTGATTCGTACTTATGGTATTCCTTCGGAGTGGGGACCGAAAGTCCCTACTGCCGGATCTGTTGCCTATAGACCTCCTGCTGGTAAGATGGCTGTTTATGCCAACTTCTTTTCTCATGGGAATCTTCGGTTTCCGATAACCAAATTCCTTGTGAAGGTGCTTAGTGCCTACGGGATTCATCTCTCACAATTACATCCACTCACGCTTACACAAATTCGACATTTTGAATTCGTGTGTAAAGAAAACGGGACGGTACCCCGCTCTGACCGATTACCGGTCTTCTATTGGCTGGTCAATCGAGGTGGATGGTTCAAAGGAATCCCGATACCCGGAAGGATTATTGGGACTGAACCTTCCGAGGGTGCTGAAGAATGGTAGACACGATTCTTCTGGATTTCGGAAGATGTGATTCCGGCTACCATGGTCCGGCGTCCAGCCAATGAGGGGCTGCCGGATAGAGTTACAGCACCTCACGAAGGCCAGGATTGATTCCGCCTATTGATGTTGAATCTTCTCCGATGCGAGCCATTCGGGAAGAAGCGTTAGTGTCGGCGGGTATGAGTCGTCTGTGGCCATATCCCTACTTGGAGCCAATCTTCGTGGATGTGAACGAATGTAAGCCTTACACATTTTGCTGACTTTTGCATTTTGTAAGACTTCTTTTTGAAATTTCCTTGTGTATGTTTCAGGTGAAGTGACTATGTTTAATGCCCTTTTTGACAATAAGGGTTGTCCCAGAAAGAGGATTCACGATGTGAAGGATCTCCCTGTCTTGGACAGGACTCGGGGACATTTTCTTTTTCCAACCAAGGTGCGCGCGGAACCAATAGTTTCGGAAGCTATCTTCCAAACAGGTGCGTACATCCTCAATCCTCGTCCGCTTAATACTCTTACTTCTGACGGGATGATCATGATTTTGTCTTCGAGTGACGAATCATTATCCCAAGAAGAATCTGATTTTGATGTTGCCTCTGAAATCTCATCCATCGCGCATGCATTAGCAGAATTGGAGCGAAAGAGGAGGCTTCAGTTCTCCGAGGCAAGTGATGCGGGCGTAAGCCAAGCGGATGCCGGGGGGGGGGGGGGACGAAGAAACATCGGACACATCGTCCGAAGAAGCAAAGGGCCAGCCTTGCTGATCGTATGAAGGGGATGGCCGGTAAGTCGATGTGTCAACTTTATCTTTTCTTTTATGCTTTGATTGATACTTAAGTATGATTTTGTTGTATGTAGATCCAACTGGAACCATTGGTGGAGGTGCGTCATCAGAGAAACCACTGTCTTCACCGCCGGAGGACGAGAAACCGCCATCTTCCCCGACAGAGGAAGATCAAGAGGCTCCCCGTCCTCCACCAAAAAGTGAAAAGCCTTCATCTCCTCTGTCCTATCTGTTTGGGACCGAGAATGTTTCCCGTTCCAAGGGGACGGACCCAGTCATCGATGTGGAGGCGTCTGAAACGCAATAGTCTCCACTCCAAACTGCACCTCGGTTTTCGATCTCTCCATCACCATTTCTACCAGTGAGGGAGAGGGTTCTCATTCTCAACGTCCGTCATCGGACATTGAAAGAGTGGTAGCACGTGATGCACCACACCAATCACCACTTCATGTTTCCTCCTCCACTTTGGTGCGCCCCCAAGCATCGAATTTTGACTATTATGGGGAGCCCAATCCGGGGGAGGATAACCACATGTTTATCCCTAACTGGGATATCATGAAAGGATCCCGTTTCACAGATCTGGGCACTTGTGCGACATTCGTCAATCAATGTGTTCCTCATGCATAGCGGATCTTTCAACGTGGTCGTTCCTGCCATGACCTTTAGATGGATTATTCTTCGTCCTTAGCCAACACAATGGCTAGTAGACAAGAAATTTTGCCAGAATGGCGGTCCATGGGAGAACGGTAGGGCGAGATGACTCGAGCCACTGGCGAGGCCAAGAAAGAGGCCGATGAGCAACGCTTGGCAGCCAACACTGCCAAGTGGAAGTTATCTGATGCTGAAATCGCTCTGAAGGCGGAAGTAGAAAGACACACCATTGCATCTCGTCAGTGGAGAGACTCCTGCAGCAGGCAAAATGCCGTCCTTCAAGCTGCTCGGGATGAAGCCCAGAGGAAGAAGAAGGATTTGGCCAAGGCACTTGATGTGAATTCGGCCTTAGAGGCCCAAGTGACCCACCAAGGTACTATTATCCAAGACCTTGAAGCGGAGTCGAAAGTGCAGAAGGAGCGGGCGAAGCTCATGGAAAAAAGAGCTACTGATATGAGGCCGCATATGATTCGCTTCTGCACGCGCACGATGAGGGGGAAGCTCGTGCAGCTGAATATTTAAATGACAAGCAAAAAATAGTTGATGGGTTCCATGAGCTTCAAGAGAGAGCAGAGTGGGCAGAAAGGGAACGACGATGGCTGTTGGGGCAAGGACTTAACGCAGTATGTTACTCCCTTATATACCTTATTACATATTTTTTGTGCTGCCAATGTTAATGAACATCTCTCCTCGACAAGTTATTAAACATATTAATGAAGGAACTGAGCTAACAGATAGCCTTGCCTTCCTTTTTACTGCCTCTTCCCAATCCGTCCGCGTGACAGGTTTCAATGAAGGGATGGCGTGTGCTCAAGCTGGCCGTTCTTTTGAAGAACACCCGTTGCATGGACTTAATGTTGCTCAGGAGTATGAGATGCGCCTTAATGAAAATAACAATTGCCATTTTTTTTGCAGAGCATGCTTCCTGACTTTGCAGCGGCGGGCGATGGCGTGGAACGCCTGAAGGAATACTTGGAAGAGGAATCTGAAGACACTCCTCCTACGCCTCCTTCATCACCAAAGCCAGATTCACCATTCGCGAAGATTACCGGAACGGAAGGCACATCCGCTCCGAATCTATAAAATAGGCTTTGATTATCCGTATAGTAGGCTGTGACTTGTAATTTTATTTCATAATTTGTAATTATTTTCTGATATGATTAAAAAGAAGTCATCCGTCATTTTGTGAAGTATCTGTTATTTTTCACTTAGGATATTTTCTTTTGAGATATTTTTGAAATTTGCAAGTGGAAGCAAAGCGATGACGTGGTGGAGAGAGAATTGACGCAAGACAATTGATAAGACGTGTCTGACGTCTTTCTGTAATCTGTTTTGCTTTTTCGTCTTTCTCGCCTGACGTGTCACCTTCTAATTGAGCCGCATTTTCTCTCTCCACTAGCGTCTTATCTGCCGCATTGATTGCAATGTGTATAAATTGGTTGCTTCCAACTTCTTTACATTCTTATCTATTTCTAGTTCTTCTTCTTCTTCTTAACTTTCTTCCCTAATTCCAGATCTGATACTTCTGACATTCAACCGGTGTGTTCTGAAAATGGCCGAGGACAAGAAGAACAATGCTTCAATAGATAACGTTGTTATCCATTGGAAAAAGAGGGATTATGAGGACATTGTCAATGTATACGGCCTAGCGCCTGAGTGGGAACTTGAATACCCAGCGGTTGGCTCTATTGCCACTAATCTTCCGACCAGGAAAATGGCCGTATATGCGGACCACTTTACTACATGGAACTTCAAGTTTCCTGTAACAAAGTTTGTTGAGGCTATCTTGACGACTTACGGGGTCCACTTATCGTAGCTCCATCCATTTGGGATGCTGAGAATCCGTCACTTCGAATTCTGTTGCCAAGCCCATAACTTGGAGCCATCAGTCAGCATGTTTGCTGTCTTCTACAAGATGACCAGCCGTGGTGGGTGGTACAGTTGGGCCACCACCGGAAAGGGAGTTATTGGTACGGAATGGTACCGTAGCCTCCATGAGTGGAAGCCGAATTCTTTTTTGGATCCAGGAAGACGTAATTCCATTTGCGATGACCTATTGCAAATCGGATGCTGAGATGCCGGTGGTCCATGCCACCACACAAGTGAACCTTCCGTGGTTCACGAACTTAACCAGTACGCCCACCCCGATGCCTGCGATACATGAGGGCGCACTGGTGGGTGCAAGATGAGCCGCCTATGGCCATTTCCTGACTTGGAATCATATTACGAGAAGCCCAATAAGAGTAAGTTTGTTTTTACTTTCTAGGGTTCCGCTTAATTCTAATTGTTCTGTTTGTTTATGTAGATGAAGGTTCCATCTTCAGCTCTCTTCTAGATCATGAGGAGGGTCTCATGGTGCGTCGTCCCATTGATCCGAAGGACGCACCAGCAACAATTTCTTATTCTCCATCACTCTCCGTCCGAAACCCGTAGTTTCCGAGGCAATGTTTGCCAAAGGTGAGGAGTTTGTTACCAAAGGTGAGGGAGTTCTGAAACCTCATCCTATTACTGTTGTTACTTCTAGCGGGGTGATAGTACTTCTTTCCTCTAGTGAAGAGTCGTTTCCCCGTGAAGAAGGGTTATATGTTGATGCTACTGACTCTGTGAATGCCATGCGTTCGACTATAGGTCCAACCCGCAAGCGTAAGCAGAACCCATCTACCAGCAAGGTGGCAGATGAAAAAGATGCCGATGTCACCATCGAAGATGAACATCGAGTTTATGATGTCACCTCCGAAGATGAACATCGAGCTACCAATGATGTCATTGTCGAAGATGAACATCGAGCTGTCGATTATATCATCATCGAAGATGAACATCGAGCTGTTGATGCTGATGCCTCCAAAGTGTATGGGAAAAGCAAGGCGCGATCAACCAAGCTCGCAGTTACCAAGAAGCATAAGAGGATGAAGCTGGGAGATCGTCTTCAACAGCTTGCACCTACAAAGGTTTCTTCAGGTAACTTCAATACCTATAAGCTTCGTAAGTGTTTTTGTTGTATAAGATATGTTCATGATGAGGAAGAGCTGTGTTGCAGAATTTATAGAAGACTCTTCGGAGGACCTTTCAGGTTTAAGGGGGTCGACTCCGTCTCCTTCTCTGCCAACATCACCGTCAAAGGGTGTTCAAGAGCTAGACCCAATTGTCATTGCAAAGGGGGTAATTCTAAGGAAACTGTCATTTCTTCACCTCTCCATGTGCTATTTCAATTTTAAAATCAGGAGGGACATGGCACAAGCTTCTACGTCCCATCATGGGGAAGATCCCTTGGTACACCATCCGCGTTGGTCAGTGCGTCGGGATTCGACATTTGCAGAAACGGATGTGTGCCATGAGTATCTGCAAGGAATTCTTCCTCCTGCGGAGAAGGAACGTCAATGTAGGCGTCTGCGTCAAGAGTTGGTGAACTCTTACTCTTACTCTCTGGCTAATGCCGCCTCTACCAGTCAAGAAATATATCGAGACTAGCTAGCTATGAATGACGCGTGGGAAGACTTGGAAATCAAAGCAGCCCATGCGAAAAAGAAGCCGGAGAGGCTATGAAAGAAGCCAAAGATCACTGTCTAGCTGCTGATACTGCTGAACGACAGTTGTCAGATGCCAAAACGGCATTGGAGGCGGAGAAGGCTCGTCGATCCTTTGCTGAAGAAGCCAATACTGCCCTCCAGAAGCAATTGGATGAACGCGACGAGCTTATAAAGACTCTGCAGGCTGAAGCGTCCGCTAAGGATGAACGCCTTGCCAATCTTTCAGCCAAGAACAGGGAGTAGGCCTTGGAATGTGCCAGGCACAAAATGGACCTCGCCCGAGCCAAGGAGGACAAAAGATGGTTATTGATGGAAGGCGTTCCCCAGTTAACTCTCACTTCCTTTTGAATTCTTTTATGAAAAATAACCATATCTAGAACCCTTGTTCATATCCTTTGTTTTAACAGGTTATTGCCCATATCCGGGAGGGGGATGAACTTGGGAATTGTCTCGCAATGTTACTGGTCACCTCTTCTCAGGCTGGTCGTCAGGCAGGTTTCCATGAAGGTCTTCAATTTTCAGAAGAGAAAAGGCCTCTCGAGGAGTTTGCCTTGCACGGCCAGGACACAACTAAAATTTTTACTGAGAAGACAAAGACTTATGATAACTTGAAGTTTGTTATTGAAGACCGGATAGCTGAGCTTGCGGAGAAGGAGGATGGGATTTATCAGTTGAAGACACTCCTTGCCACTGATGATGAAGATCAAGAAGATGCGGAAGACGAAGATATAGCATTATAGTTCTATATTTTTGTAAACCACATGTATTCGTCTTTCTTTGCAATCATCATAAAAATCTTGTAATCCCATTTGAACATAAATAAGAAGCTGTTTCATCCGGTACACTTTGTTTTATTTTTCATAATATAAGTATTTGTATGATCTTCTTTCTTGTCAATAAAGGATTACGTAATGCCCCGTGTAAGAACATATGAGTCCCATCCGGTATGCGAACCAGTAAATGTATGTTACATAAAACTAGAATGTAGGTTTCATAAAGATTTCCATAAAAAAGGCGCAAGCCAAACTGAATTACAAGCAATAACATTAGATGTCTTCCTACTAGCCTATTAGGTATGCATGCCAAAATAAAATGTAAATAGCAAGTCTTGCTAGATGTAACGCTTCTTAAACTGTGTCACATTTCATGTTCTGGAGATCTCAGTGCCGTCTAGTTTTTCCAACTTGTAGGTGCCCTTTGATAGTACTTCTTTAATTTTGTAGGGGCCCTCCCAAGTTGGGGCCAACTTGCTGGAAGGCTCTTGACCAGAAGCCTCGTTGTTGCGGAAGACGAAATCTCCCGCATCAAATGTGCATTTTTGAACTCGCGAGTCATAGTATTTTTGCAGTTGGCATTTATAGTTATGTTTGCGGATCAGTGCTAATTCTCTCCATGCTTCGAGGAGGTCTAGGTTCATCCGCAATTCTTTTTCGTTATCGGTGATCGTCAAAATTCGTGCGGATGGAACCCCGATTTCAGCCGGGATCATGGCCTCAGTGCCATAGATTAAACTGAACGGCGTTTCAATGTAACATCACAGAACACATCGAGCCAAAAATGCCAAAAACCAAAGTCAAGGGACCAAATCTGTCAATTTCCAAACTCAAGGGGGCTAAAATGAAAATTCTGTTTTCCTGACCAATCGCGGTACGCGATGGATTAGAAGAGAGACCCATCGCGCTACGCGATGGGTTGTCTGACACGTGTGCCACCTAGCACACGGTGGCACTGTCTGCCGCCACGTGTCGCCACGTGGCGCAACGCCTTCCACGTGTCGCCACGTGGCAGGTCTAGTGGTGAATGGCCAAGCTTATGTGGCGGTAGGCGACAGGCTAAGCCAAGGCCCGTCGCGTACCGCGACGGGGTCCAAATTTTGGCTATAAATTGCTGGCCACGGGTTCTCACAACCCACACCTCAAAACACACACATTACTCTCTCTCTCTAACTTCTCTCTAGACCTTTAAAAGCGTGCCCTCGATCCACCTCGTTTTGCGTGCCCGATTCCTCGTTTTCCGTGCCTATTATCTCGATATTCGTGCCACTCCCCGACAACATTCCAAACAAGAAAGTAGTACCGTCCCGACGTCCCAACGATCGTTTCAAAGTGCGTGCTGTGGAGTGTTGGTGTTCGATTCGTGTGTCCAAGCAAAGGGTTGATCATGCGTGTGTTGATAAAGAAAAAGACGTTGAAGTGCTGCCCGAGTGTGTAAGGTTTATTAAGCCAAGGAAAGGTAGGCATAATGCCCGAATAAAATAATAATAAAATATTACAAAGGCTTAATACCTCAAGTCGAGGTTATACTCGATGCCTCGATAAACAAAATAACAAAGAAAATAAAGGAAAAGAAAAGTAAAATATATATTTGAATATATATATATATATATATATATATATATATATATATATATATATATGAATGAGTATTCTTTGTTATAAAATATATTATTTAAGAATAATGAGTATTCTTAAATAATAAAGAAAAGAATACGTTTCTTAAAGAAGAAGAAACGTAGGGTTTTTATAAACAAACTAAAAGTTTATAATAATACTTTTTAACTAAAGGTTTTAAAGTAAAAGAGAACTGAACCAAAGGTTCATCGAGATAAATAAGACTAAAGGTCTTAAGCCGGATTGTATATCCGACTAATAAAGGTTATACTCGTACTATAGGTGCGAGATAGCAAAGAAAGAATTACGGACGGTGTTGGAAGCCGATCCCATTTGAAAGATGAATACGCCCCACTTTTACAAACTTGTTTTCAAACAAACTTGTTATATGTAAAACTTTACATGAGGCTTCGTGTCTCTAAAAAACTTGTAAATAAGAGTATAAGCCTAGCCCTCAGACTATGGTATACGTTTTTCTGGATCGTTACATATGTGGAATGCGGTGGGCACATCGCACCACGCTTGGTCACGACCTCCAGCCACGATGGACCGGACCTAAGTTACGTTCCAGTGAGACTGACCATGTGTATATTTATAGTACCTAAGTTACGTCGAAACGCTGCGGTGTTTTGCTGAGGTGACCTAGTGTAGAGACTCGTGTTTATAATGATTGTTTAACTTAATTATTCCTAAGCCAAGATGGGCCGAGGCTTACGTGATCTCGAGGGGTGATTAAGTAAAGAAATTATTTTTAGCGTCAGCATATTCACCAGCATTCGTTGCTGACGTATTTTATAACATTTTGCAGGTAATCATGATTAGAGCTTGTGAAGGCGAAGAAGCTCAAGAATCCGATGGCTCGGATATTTTTGTTAAACTTAAATATAATGAAATGGTGGTTTTGTAAAACTTATAAACAAGTAAAACTAAACGAGACTTTTGTCTCATCTTTTGTTGTAAAAATTTATAATATAAATCCACATGTTTTATATAAGACTTCCGCATTAACCCGCTACTCTGATTTATTTACAAATGCGGGTACCAACTATTGATCACACTCCTAGGCCTTAGATGGGGGTGTGACAGTTTGGTATCAGAGCCATCGATCTTAGCGAATTGGGTATCATAAAACAATACCCAATCTTCGATCCAAGCATAGGAAATATTTACTTGTTTAATTGAATAGGGATAAGATTGGCTGATAACCCTTTCTTTCCCTCTCCTCAATCTAAACCACCTAACCTAGATGTCTTACGAAAAATTAATGGAGTATTATGATAATGAAGCAAGAAGAGCAAGAAAGTATTACAAATTCCCAAAGAACATCATGAGTAAAGATTACTTTGAATCATTCTTCAATTCCAACGAGGGACATGACCAACATCCCAATATTGAACCAAGTCCCTTCTATCATCTAGATAACACTCCACATCAAAAGTACCAAGCCCCGAGACACTCGAGTTATCATCTGACAAGTCTACCTATGTACCAACCATTTGAAGTTGATGTGTTGTAAAACACACTTAATTTCCTTATCATTTTATCATGATTTAATTGATTTTTAGTTTAATTATTAAGAGGTTTAGCTTGCTTTTGCTTAATTTTACAAAGATGGATGTTTACTTGTAGGTTATGAGTTTTAATGAATAAAAGTGGCAAGTTTGAAGACTCTAGGGGCTTATTTGAGCAACTTTGAAGACTACAACTCAAGGCCCGACCCAAGCCACAAGTTAGAAGCCTTACATGCATAATATAATAATTAAACAAAAGAAAAAAGAACCCTAACAGCCCCAAAATCCCGAAATCCGCATCAACCAGCCATAAAACTTCCATTTGGCAGCATCTAGGGTTTCAAAGAAAGTCGTTTTTGCATCTTGTGTGACCAAGTGAAGAAGAAGGAGGCTTAGGACAACTTGGTACAACAGCTAGGGACCATACTCATCAAGAAACTCAGCCATATATCTTAAGTATTCATCCATAAACTTTATGTTCTTGTTCAAGATTCATAACTAGTTAATTTTGATCTTTAACTTGAATTGTTTTGCAAGTAACTTGAAGATTGACTTGTGCTTGATTGAGATTGATTCTTGAATGATTTTAATTATGTTTATGTTGAGTTATATGATGTTTACTTTGATGTATAGCTGCTGTCCAAATATCATGTTCGGCTAAACTTGTTAGTTCTACCTAGGTTAGATGAATATTGTTAGGTTTTAATGAGTAATATGGATTGTTGATTATCATGGCTTGAATTGTTAATGAAAAGTTTGGTTTAATATTGAATTAGGTTGTGTTTAGTGGCTGTGAATTTATTAATTACACTCATATACCTCTTGCTTTGATTAATTGAATACGTTTTGATTGACTGTTGCTTGTTAGAACTCTTTACTTGGTGTTTAGGGTTTGTTTGTGGGGTGATCAACCGTAGGGTTTAAGTGAGTGTTTTAATTGAATATAATCAGCCGGTGAACACCTTCTTAGAGACCGAGAGGTGATAGGAAGTAAGGTCGTCTCTTAGCTTTTACTTGTTAGGATTAAGATCGCACGAGAGCGGGTTTGGTTCTTGCCGGGTTTGGGTTTTGAGCGATTAGTTGATCTAGTATAAGTTAAACTAAATTGTTCCTCTATCCTTGGTTGCGTAGTATTCGTCTCTATTAGGGTAGTGTGTCGGTGAGACCGAGAGGAGAGTCGACATTAGAGCACTTTAACAATTCGTTTCTCGGTTTGTTCTTAAAATCAACTAAGTGTAAGTTAGAGTTTGTTAGTGAGACTGAGAGGTGATCTAGCTTTCTTGAGTGAACCTTAGTTGTGTCATCCTTAGGAATCGGTGTCGTGAGAATCCTCAATCCATTATCTTATTATACCTTCAATATGATTCTTACCTTGGTAGACGTTTTCTCCGATTGCAGTTAAGTTTCCAAGTTTTGTTAAGAGTTTAGTTAAGTTAAATTAAGTCTTTTAAGTTAATTAAATTAAGTTAGGTTAAGTATTTAATAATATAAAAATCAATTTAAAATATATTATTCTTAGGTGAGTCTTATTTAGGGTTAAGTTTTAGATACGTGTTCACGTGTCCTTGTGTTCGACACTCGGACTTCCTTAGTGCTATACTATTAGTGATCGGTACACTTGCTGGTTTTGTGTGGCTTCTTTAGGAATTTCGTTTAATAAATTTAAGGCTTAGTTGTGAGAGCATAGTTAGACACACACCAAGTTTTTGGCGCCGTTGCTAGGGACACGGTTAGAGGCGTATTGAGAACGACCCGAGTTATGATTTACCTATTTTATTTTCGTATATTTAGGTTAGATTAGTTATTTTAATTAGTTTAGTTTTAGTTTAATTTTATTTTAAGTATTTTATTCTATTTTATCTGGTGCCTGTGATCCTTTTTCTTTTGAGTGTTCTTTAAAGGAAATATGTTCGGACGAAATGTTGGAACGCCATGGTGCAAAGTGTGTGGCGGAGATCACTGGGTACATGATGCTTATGAGCGAAGGAGGATAGAAACCGAGGCACAAAAGGCTGACTTCGAATCACTTTGGGTGGAACCTCCATACCGTTTCGCATATGATCTGATGGGAAACTTCTTAGGGTATAGAGATTCATTGGGAAATATATTAGAGCCCACCCCAGAATTGGAGGCAATAATGGACGATGTACTGTATGCTATTGTGAATGACTCGGTATATGTTCCACATCCGAGTCAAACGCTTATCGAACCCCTAAATGAGATTGAGGATTCAAGAGTAGGGGAAGAGATAGAGGAGGAGCATTTGTACTCATGTGATGAAGAAGGTGAGAATCCACCCGGCCATGAAACAGATCCAATTGATGCATCACACCTGTCTTGTGAGAATGACATGATTGAGGATTTATAAGGAGAACACCAAAAGTCTGAACTGATTAAAGAGGCGAATGTGGTTGTCTTGGATATTGGGGGTTGTCATGAAGAGCTTGGGGAGGATACCTTTATGGAAGTAGATGATATGCAATTTGACCCGGGTGGTGACATTGAAGGAATAGAAAGATTAATTCTCAGAAAGACACCACAGAAGAGGGAACGCGTATACTTGGATCAAACGAACTTGAAGATGAGGATTAGACATACAAAACAACATAAAAAGTTGACACACAACAAAGATGACATCCTCCTTCATTACACGACTCGTATAAAGTTTTGTCCGGGTAAGTATAAGTCTTGGTGGTCCGGTCCGTTTCAGTTTTTCAATATCTCTTTAAATTTTTTCTGGTGAGTTTTTCCCAACTAATAGTAAACGAATAAAATGAAATGGGTCGAGTGGGAAACGGATAAAGGAGAAACCACCTGATTGAAATTGAGATTTGGGGTCAGGCTAAGGACCCGTTAAACTAAGCGCTCTCTGGAGGCAGCCCGAGTTGTAGAGTTTGTATTATGATTCTCTTTATTATCTGTTTTTATTTGTTTTATTTTTATTTATGTTTATAAAAACACAAAAATACAAAAAAAAAAAAATATTTAATAAAAATAAAAAATTAAAAAATACAAAAACACAAAAATATGTTTATTTTTTATGTTTTTGTTTTTCTGTTTCGTACGCCGCTACATGCGAGCGAGTTTGAGTTTTTACAGGTATTATTATGCGCATGGTAGCTCTGATGGCGTTTTGGAACTGGTTCACCCGAGGTTGCGGCCGCAAATGAAATGCTATACGGTCGTTCGTTCGAGTCATACACAGCTGATGAAGAATCTGCATCTAAACCAGGGGAGTAACCCTTTCTCTATTTTAATTTCTGTTCTTTCAAGTTTTAATTTTATGCTTTACGTTTTATTTTTATTTTATTTCTTTTCCTTGTTCTCATCGAGGACGATTTCGTTCTAAGTGTGGGGATGGGAATTTATTTTACTTAGTTGTAGAAAAAAAACAAAAAAAAAAACAAAAAATTGCTTTGGATGAGAAGAAAAAGAAGAAGATTGGAGACAAGCTTCTTCGAAAATGTAACAAGTTGACGAAGGTTGTGAATAAATTCATGAAAGATTAAGAGAATGGTGTTGATGGCATGTTTTACATAGAGATGAATTTTGTATGATAAGATAGTTTGTGTGTTATATGTATTATATGATTTAATAAGGATAGGAGTTTATATATCACATAAACGATATATAAGAATGTTGTAATAATATATATATATATATATCATTTTATGATATATATATATGTATGTGAAATAAATAAAAATTTGTATATTAAGAAAAGAAATATGTTAAAATTTCAGATAAAAAGAAAAAGATTGAAAAAGAATAAAAGATAAGAATGTCTAGACAAAGCGATAACCGAGAGATTTCCCGAAAAGAAACCGAAAGACGTGAAGAAAAAGGGAAAGGTACCGAAAATGAACGAGAGGAACCGATTCCCGATAAATACATGAAACAAATCCAAAAGTTAGTAAAAGATGTCGTAAGGGCCGAAACTGAACTTAGATCCCAATCTAGACAAACAAAACATTCACAATATGAAAATCCTTCCGGAAAATCTGTTTCTAAACTCCATCCTCGACCTTCACGTATGGATGAAAGTGTGCATGAGTCGAATGCTGATGGTGGAGTTCGTCAAGAATTTAAGAAACTCAAAATAAGTGGATGTTCGTTCAAGGATTTCAAATACTACGGACCGAAGGAGTTTCATGGTGACAAGGGAGCCATCACAACTGTGAGGTGGCTCGAAGAGATGGAGACAATTGTGATTACAAGCAAGTGTTCTGATGAGGAGAAGATTCAGTATTCTGCTTTGATGTTCAAAAGCGAAGCGCTAGAGTGGTGGAACACGTTAATCTTGAGTAGAGGAAGGGAGGTGATGTATAGTTTGACCTGGAACGAGTTCAAAGAGTTGTTGATGTCAAAATTCTGTCCGATGCATGAAACGGACCAAATTCAAACGAAATTCTTGACTCACAAGGTTATCGGAACGAACCTTCGTGAGTATAACACAAAATTCCACGAATACTGTCGTTTGGTTCCCTAGCTGGTTAATCCTGAATCCAACAAAGTCACACGTTATATATGGGGATTACCACGAGAGATTCATGACATGGTGAGGTCACACTTGCCACAAACGCTGACTCCGCGATGGAGTTGGCTGGGTACTTGATGGGCGGAATGATCCGCAATAAGGAGGAGGATAAGAAGGTCATAACAACACACGACTCAAGGAAATGAGGAGACACCCATTTCAAGGGTAAATGAATAGACCAACGAAGGTCTGGCTTCAACCCCAGCATTCCGCAATGCAAAGTTTGCAAGAAGTATCATAAAGGAAAATGCAATTTTATTCCACGAGTCTGTGAATCATGCAATAGACCCGGCCACGCCACGGCCGATTGTTGGAAAAAGAAGATGACCTGCTACAATTGCAAAGAGATGGGACATCTTAGCTTTGAATGCCCCAAGAACAAGCCCGCGACTGGTGGTGCGGTGGTAGCGGTCAAAAGAATGAGCCCAAGAAGGGTAATGCAAGAGTCTTCGTCCTAGATACGAAGAAAGCGGCCGACATGCCGGAAACCATTACCGGTAATGATATGAGCCAAAGTATATATAAATATTATAAATATTCCCTACACCTTTGAACCATGTTTTTATTGAATATCATTCGTAATTGATTCATATGTGGAGTTTCAAGATTCTAAGAGATAATGAACTAAAATTGAGTACTTTTACTAAACTTGGAACAAGTTAAAATTGTCTATTTAAAGTTAAATTAGCATCAACAATTGATTTGTCATACAAACTTTTTAATATTGTTATTACCGATTTATTTATTTAGATATTAATTTATGAATGGTGATAACTAATACATATAAGTATGTTTTGACAGATCATATCACATGAGCAAATATTATGTCATATATGGGATGACTTATTTCATTTATAGTAAAGCCTCTTGATCAAGCCTATGGGCCATGATGATGGACGTTAAAGGCCCGGAAGAATTTTAAGGTTTGATATAATTTAAAAAGAAAGAAAGACAACAACTAAGAAAGGGGGGGCGCCGACATTATTATTAGAAAAAAACCCATTGGCAGCAAGGTTTGGTTGGACAGAACCAAGAAGAGACAAAGAGAGAAGGAAGCACTTTGGTTCGAGCAAAGAGTGTTTGGGTTCAACACCAACTCATCCAAATATCATTATTACTGGTTTGAATTTATTGTTTTCGTTATGAATTCACTATTTGAAACTCGTTATTTTATTTTGTTCTTAAGTATGGTTGTTGGCTAAACCCTTAGACTGCCTAGGCTTGTGATGAACCATTGTTTGAAGTTTTATTTTATTTGGAATTTGCTTTTCGTTATGATTTTATGATTCAGTAAATTGTTTGGTTTATTTGATTGATGCGTATGTGTACGTGGTTTTGGTTGTTCTAGTTTTATTATTCCACATTATCCTTGGTGATTGTCTGTCATATAATAGGATTTTGTTAGGTCATTTATTGTGTGTTCTTGACTAGTTTGTGGTTGATTTGCAATAAAACCATAGGAATAATATTATTAGTCAAACAAATAAAAGTGTGTTGCTAACCTAGAAAGTTGTAAGGTGATAGGTTATTGCTAGATCTTTGTTGATTGAGATTGCTAGATTTAGTTCTTCGTAAGGAGTCCGTCTAGATTTGATTAATAAATATTGTTTAGCGAGTCAATTAAGTTTGTCAAATTACCTTTGATTTCCGCGCTGTAAGGTAGGATTTCACTATAAAGGTACTATATCATAATTAATTAGATAACCGTAAGGAAGTCTAACATTAAAGCTGGTATTTTTAAGAACTTAATAGAAATCCATAGGTGTCTTCTTGAGAAAGGTCAGGGGTCATGTTCGGGTTTTCTTTTAAGTGACTATTTTATGATCCCGGTTCCATAACAAGCATTTTCCGATTAATTGATAACTGAAACTTTGAGGATGCTAGCCTAGTTGGTTTTTCATCGTCATCTGATTTAAACTCATAAAAATATACTTTTCGTTTTTACTTTTTTTATTAATTAGATTTTAATATTAGTTTAATTAATAGTATTATAATAAACCCCCTTAATATATAAAATAAATAGCCACGTTAGTTAGTACAGTCTAATTTAGTTAGTTAGGTAATTTAAAGAGTCTTGTGGGTTCGATATCCGGACTTACTTAGCTGTACTAGAGTCGACCGGTTCACTTGCCGGCTAGTAGTTTAAGTTAAGTTAAGAGTCTAGATTTATTTCTTAGTGTCTAGATTAGCTTATTTTTAGTTAATATATATTAGACTACTTTTAGCACATCAAGTTTTTGGCGCCGTTGCCGGGGACTCTTAGCGATTGCGTTATTAGCTTTACTTGGACTTATTTTATACATACGTGCTATTTGTTTTATTTTCGTTTGAGTCGTAGGAGTCTAAGTAGTTTTTCTTTTTATTTTTGTTTTTTTAGTTCGTTTTTAGTTGTAGGAGTTAGGTTAATATAGTTTAGTTTAATTTCTTTTAATTAGTTTAGTTTTCTTTAATATTTTTTTATTATTTTACGATTATTTGGTGCTCGTGGTCCTTTTCTGTTTAAGTTTATCTTTGCAGTGATCTTCATGGATTGTTACTACGGGGCCAGAGTTGAAGAAAATACTCATAAAGATCAAAGAGGTTTAAGCATATGGGAGTCAGAAATACAGGCAATTATGGACCACATAGATAAAAACAGCTATCAGCCTAAATTCTGTGTTGTGTATGATAGGATGGGGAATACTATCGGTTGTAAAGACTTATCTGGCGCAATGATGGATCACATACCATATCCAGAAGAGATATTATACGATGTTTTATGTGTCACCCATAGCATTAATCCAAAATCACCACTTTCAGATATAATGGATGATTTCCGGCGATGCTTAAAGTATCAAATACAATTTTATGAGCCGACGATCGAGTTTGAGGATGTTGGGTTGCAGGATAAGACAGAGGAGCGTATTCCCTCTTGGGAAGACGAGTTTAGGGATGGATTTGGTGGGTGTAGCTGATATAGATGAGAGAGATTTTAACCCCGAAAGAGATATTGAGGAGCTTGAAGTTTTGTTATTCGGGGAGCCAGTTAAAAAACTAAATGTCAAAGAGGAATCACAAGAGATATCTGAAGAATTGAATAGTAAAGTATTGCATCTCGTTGTGAAAGAACATCCACGTCTGAACGGTAAAGCGAATATGTTTTTAGAAATAGTTGTTCGTGGATCGCTACGTAAATCAAGAGCTAGAAGGAAGATATCTGGGCTCAGGAATCAGAGTGTGTCGAATTGGTCAAATTCTCAGAATTTCAATAATGAGTAGGTTGAGCTGAATGCGTATTTTTGGGCCTACATGTGTTGGATATTAGTTTCTTCCTAACTGATTTTAAGAGAAAAGTGTTAAGAAGCACCGATGGGAAGAGGATCAAGGAGAAGCCTCCTGATTGAGGTTTCGAGACTAAGTCTGGCTGAAGACTTTTTGTAAGCTTAGCGCTTCCCGGGAGGCAACCCGGTAATATCTTTTTCTTCTATTTTTATTTTTATTTTGTTTTTACTTCTTTGCTCTGCCGGGTTTTCTTCTCTTACTTGCAGGTTGTTCCAAGGTTGCCTATTAGATGGTTGATGGGATATGGTTTTAAACAAGTTTGGGGATGCCACTTGTTCTGGATTGCTTCTTTTGTTCGTGAAAGATGACGTTATTTGAAGATAGTTTGCTGATCACGTTGGAGTTGGAAGGCGCGAAACAAGACTCGCGAGGCATATCGTCTATTTACCAAGGGAGTCTGTTCCAATTCATTAGTTTATTTCTATTTTTGCATAGTTT
Source organism: Bidens hawaiensis (assembly GCF_021521415.1). Taxonomy (NCBI): domain Eukaryota; kingdom Viridiplantae; phylum Streptophyta; class Magnoliopsida; order Asterales; family Asteraceae; genus Bidens; species Bidens hawaiensis. The sequence continues at coordinate 481,878 of NW_027492592.1, forward strand.
TATTCGTAATTTCCTTTTTCTCACATTGAGGACAATGTGAAATTTAAGTGTGGGGATGGGAAATTGATGTTTTTTCGGCAAAAATAAAAATAAAAAGATTTTGAAAAAAAAAGATAAAAAACAAATGTTTTTGAAAAAAAAAGAATTGAGAAAGAAGTTGAAAAAAAAGTCCCAAGAATTTTTAATTTGAAAATATTTGCAAATAATGGAAGATGATAGAAAAATCGGAAATTGGTTTTTCAAACTACTAATAATATGAGATAAATAAAAGAAAGCGCACTTAACTCGGGATGTGTCGGTAGGCTCAGCCTTGAAAATGAAAGGGCAATTTGATAAAATGGGTTGGAAATCTCTTGTGGGTAAAGCGTTTATCCGTAGAAAATAAGTAATGAAAGGTCAGGCCATACTCAAGCCTCAATTCTTGGTATGAAAAGTGGAAATATTATAAAGTTTGAAAAGTTTAAAAAATTTGAATACGTTATCATATGATGCTTGGGTAGGTTTAACGTTAGAGTATGCCGTGTAGCCTGTGATATAAATCTTAAACTGCTAGTTTTAGTGTTTTACACATCATTGGCGTATGGTTTTATAACCTTAAATCTTGTATTGATGGGATGCCCCGGGTCCGGAGACCATGGATCTGTATGCCGACTATTCATCTGGGTATTCACAATTCCAAATGGGGTTGTGAATATTTAAAATAAAAGCTAAAAAAGAGCAAACCCGCAGTTTTCTGCCACGCAAGTCTTTAAACATGATCACAAAAGTACAAAAGTACAAATACACTACAGACTTAATCATCCACGCTGTTAGCCATGTGGGCTCCCCTTGCTCGCGTCTCATTACCATTAAGAAACAGACCACAAGGGACACGCCACATGTAAGCCCTACAGATGAAATTTTGCATACTCACCTATGGTAATGGTTAGGTGTATTGCTTGATAACGGGGGTATGTCATGTTGTGGGGAACATTAGCTATTAATTAATTGTACCTTAATCATATCTAATTGCTGCTTGGTAGACTTTGATGCTTAAATTTATGTGGATAAACAATACCCTTGATCATCTTAACTATTCATGAAAAAATAGAGCAACAAAAAGTTTTAAATCTGCTAATTTTGAGGTTTAAGTCAAGTTGGGGTTGTCTGGTCCGGTAAAAGCTGAAAATAAGCGGGTCTTAATTATGTAAACCACTGAGTAATATTATTGTCTTATCTTATTTGTCCCGGTAAAGATTAAGGCATGGGTTTAAGTGGACAACAATACCGGCAATCGCGGTTTTTGCGTTTATCTGAACTTTAAAATAATCTACATGTTTTTAAGACCATATTTTCCGATTCTGATTCCATTGCATTAGACTTTTTCAGGGACGAAAAAGGTTTAAGTGTGGGGATATTTGATATGAACCAAATTATATATAAATATTAAAAATATTTCCTACACCTTTGAACCATGTTTTTATTGAATATCATTCATAATTGATTCATATGTGGAGTTTCAAGATTCTAAGAGATAATGAACTAAAATTGAGTACTTTTACTAAACTTGGAACAAGTTAAAATTGTCTATTTAAAGTTAAATTAGCATCAACAATTGATTTGTCATACAATCTTTTTAATATTGTTATTACCGATTTAATTATTTAGATATTAATTTATGAATGGAGATAACTAATACATATAAGTATGTTTTGGAAGATCATATCACATGAGCAAATATTACGTCATATATGTGATGACTTATTTCATTTATAGTAAAGCCTCTTGATCAAGCCTATGGGCCATGATGATGAACGTTAAAGGCCCGGAAGAATTTTAAGGTTTGATATAATTTAAAAAGAAAGAAAGACAACAACTAAGAAAGGGGGCGCCTACATTATTATTAGAAAAAAAAACCCACTGGCAGCAAGGTTTGGTTGGACAGAACCAAGAAGAGACAAAGAGAGAAGGAAGCACTTTGGTTCGAGCAAAGAGTGTTTGGGTTCAACACCAACTCATCCAAATATCATTATTACTGGTTTGAGTTTATTGTTTTCGTTATGAATTCGCTATTTGAACCTCGTTATTTTATTTTGTTCTTAAGTATGGTTGTTGGCTAAACCCTTAGACTGCCTAGGCTTGTGATGAACCATTGTTTGAAGTTTTATTTTATTTGGAATTTGCTTTTCGTTATGGTTTTATGATTCAGTAAATTGTTTGGTTTATTTGATTGATGCGTATGTGCACTTGGTTTTGGTTGTTCTAGTTTTATTATTCCACATTATCCTTGGTGATTGTCTGTCATATAATAGGATTTTGTTAGGTCATTTACTGTGTGTTCTTGACTAGTTTGTGGTTGATTTGCAATAAAACCATAGGAATAATATTATTAGTCAAACAAATAAAAGTGTGTTGCTAACCTAGAAAGCTGTAAGGTGATAGGTTATTGCTAAATCTTTGTTGATTGAGATTGCTAGATTTAGTTCTTCGTAAGGAGTTCGTCTAGATTTGATTAATTAATATTGTTTAGCGATTCAATTAAGTTTGTCAAATTATCTTTGATTTCCGCGCTTTAAGGTAGGATTTCACTATAAAGGTACTCTATCATAATTAATTAGATAACCGTAAGGAAGTCTAACATTAAAGCTGGTATTTTTAAGAACTTAATAGAAATCTACAGGTGTCTTCTTGAGAAAGGTCAGGGGTCATGTTCGGGTTTTCTTTTAAGTGACTATTTTATGATCTCGGTTCCATAACAAGCATTTTCCGATTAATTGATATCTGAAACTTTGGGGATTCTAGCCTAGGTGGTTTTTTGTCACACCCTCAGAATCCACTAACGGAGTTTTACCGTCAGAGGGTGTGAACTAACAGGATCGGAATCATTAGTTATAATCAAACCATAAAACAAAGTTTCAAAACCATGAAAACGTTTACGAGTAATTAAATGCGGAAGCGTAAAAACCATAGAAACCAATGTTACGTCACGCAGGACGACTTAAAACCCAATGATAATAGTTTAAAATAAGTTTGCATAATTAAAAGTGTTTCAAGCAATGCATGATCCTAAACCGCGCGCCCGCCTCGGCTACCTGAGAATAACATACTAAAAGTGTCAACACAAGGTTGGTGAGTTCACAAGTTTATATAAAATAAAGTGTTTAGCGTTTTGCATTACAGCGTTTTGCGTTACAGCGTTTTGCGTTACCAGATAGTGTTATGTCAATTATATATCTATAGGTAGCTAGCCTATAAAACAAGTATCACTAAGTGTTCGACACCGAAGCTGACTGTTTATCATTTGCCTTGCCACCAGGTCATCCAGACCATGGTATGTGTTTAGCCAAGATTACACCCACTCGACCTCCAGTCGAGCTTAGCGTTGGGTGGGCTTTGTCAAACCCAGTAGTATACTCAACAGTGACTCGCTATTATCCAAATATTAACCGGTTCGATGTGAATGAAGGACTTTAGTTATTGCGTTTGCCACTTAGTCTTTACAAGTGATATATTATCTATATTAACAAAATCTTAAATGCGTTTCGGAGTATGTTATCTCCCCCAAGTGAAAAGCGTTTAAAAAGTTTAAAAGGGGAAAGTGAAACTCACTGTTTGCGAAGAAATTCCCAAATTAAATCACCAAGATGCGCGTCACAGAAAAACTCTCTCTAGCGTTCTAAAACAACAAAGAGATTTTTCTAAGTGTCGGAATATTATCGAGTCTCTAGACCCGGCACATAATACCTATGCACATAACATGTTTTGTGTTTCGTTTGTGAATCGTGTGTGACTTTAACAAGTGTATTTGTGACACATTACATGTGTAAGCAACATATACGTGTCATGTATTCATAAAGTACATCACTAGCAATTTCTCCCCGTAAGGGCATTTTGGTCAAATCATGACAATTAACTAGCCATTATTCCCCATAAGGGCAATTTGGTCAAATTATGACAATCAATTAGCAATTATTCCCCGCAAGGGTAATTTGGTCAAAACATAACAATTATATAGCAAGTATCATGTTTCATGCGTTTTCACAAAACTCAGCAGCTAGTTTCACCGAGACAGAAATTCTACTTGAAAGATTGTACTATTCCACCGATCATAGCATCTCAATTAATTTACCAAAAATCATCACAGAAGCATATATGTCTTAGGTTTCCAGAACATATTTTATTATATTTTTATTCCACATAGTTTTCTCACAATCATCAAATCATTACAGCAAACTCATAACAGTCAAATTCATGCGCAACAGAATGTTATTTGAAATTTCTGTTAAACGAAAAATCCAATAAATGCAAGACCACTTGGGTTAGGTTCCTAACTCAATAAGTCAACTTCCAGAAGTGGAACCAACCCAATTGGTCTCGTAGTTCATGAGAAATAATATTTACAAAACAACCTAACAGCAGGTCTAACAGCTTAGCTTTGCACAACGTTTTTGTAAAATCATAAAAGTTAACTTCTACTTGTCCAAAAATTACAAGTTTATATTCTTTAGAAACTAGACTCAACCTAGTTTACTGTAGTATCTATAATCTCAACCAATTTTCAAAATTACACCTTGTTACAGTCAATTAAGCATCAATAACACAATCTGTCCAGAAACTGTTTGCATCCAAGCTCAACATATTAACTATCTATGGACCATCATGCATTCATATAACACTCTAGACTTCATAATCACTATCCATGCACATCAATTACACATTACATACATGATTAGGGTTTTTGTTTGAACTCAAATCAAAGACACAAGCAATCAACATGTAACAATATCAATTCTAGTTATCAAATCATCATCAATACATCATCAAATCAAACAAAATCATATGAACACACTAACATATAAAGATCGGCATCTAGGGTTTGATCGGTTTGTGTAGGGAGAGAAATAACAAGTTAGGGTTTATTATTATTATTATTATTTATAATAATACTATGTTACACTTTGGCCCCTCCACTTCTAAGTATTACTTTTCTAGCTTAAACTAACTTGTTTACATCATGAGTTAGTGTTTATAACGATGTTATCACATAACACATAAGTCTAACACATAATTATCACATAATTACTGTTTTGACGTTTTTCGTTTATTCACCAATCGTTTGTGTCAACTCGTTTGCGTTTCGGTGCAATTCCCGAAAGACTACACATGTAGTAAGTGTTAAGCGTCATTTAAACCCTAGTTTAAATGTAATGAAGTGTGCGTTATAGATTCAATGATCTAAAGTTTGAATTGACGGAGTTGAGTTAACGGAGTTAACCTGAAATTGACGATTGTCACATCATTCCCATGTTAAAGAATTTTCGTCCCAAAAATTTGAGTCAAGTCGTGATGAGTGTCTGAAAAAGTAAGAAAAATTTTCAGTTTGTCATATCATCCCCTGGTAGAAAGAAATTTCGTCCCGAAATTTAATTCATACCTCCGGTGATTTCTGACGGTTTGCCGGGTTTCGCGGTTTTCTGTGTTTGGTCAGCCCTTCAAAAAGGTGAGGATACTTCTTCATCATTTGATCCTCGCGTTCCCACGTGAACTCCGGTCCACGTCTCGAGTTCCAACGAACCCTAACGATTGGAATTTTGCTGTGCTTGAGCGTTTTGGTTTCCCAATCCAAAACCTCGACTGGTTCCTCAATGAAACGTAACTGTTCATCAACTTGCAGTTCCTCCGAAGGGACTACCTGGGTTTCATCGGATAGACATTTCTTCAAATTGGATACATGGAATACATTGTGTACGCCACTGAGTTCCGTTGGTAGGTCCAGTCGGTACGCCACCGGACCAATGCGCTCAGTTATTCGGTAGGGACCAACATATCGTGGGTTGAGTTTGTTTCGCGTACCAAAGCGAACCACACCTTTCCAAGGTGAGACTTTGAGTAACACTTGGTCATTCACTTGAAATTCGAGAGGTTTTCGGCGCTTGTCGGCGTAACTCTTTTGGCGATCTCGTGCTGCTGCCATACGATTTCGGATTTGAACAATCTTTTCCGAAGTTTCGAGTACCGGTTCTGGACCAGTGATTTGGCTGTCACCCACCTCTGCCCAGTAGAGTGGTGATCGACACTTCCGTCCGTACAGCGCTTCAAACGGCGCTGCTTTAATACTTGCGTGGTAGCTGTTATTATACGAAAACTCTACCAAAGGTAAGTGAGGTTCCCAACTTTTTCCGAAATCCAACACGCATGCACGCAACATATCCTCCAGGGTCTGAATAGTTCGTTCACTTTGCCCATCCGTCTGAGGATGGTATGCTGTGCTCATATCAAGACGGGTGCCTAGTGCGCTTTGCAGCGACTTCCAAAAGTGCGAAGTGAAACGAGAATCTCGATCAGAAATGATTGAGACAGGCACTCCGTGCCTAGACACCACTTCTTTCATGTAAACACGAGTCAGTCTTTCCATTTTGTCCGATTCCTTAATCGCTAAGAAGTGTGCAGACTTAGTCAACCGGTCAACGATCACCCAGATGGTATCGCATCCCGTCGGTGTCTTAGGTAAACCCGTAATAAAATCCATTGAGATGTGTTCCCATTTCCACATTGGGAGTTCCGGTTGTTGCAGTAGACCAGATGGTTTCTGGTATTCTATTTTTACTCTGGCACAAGTCAAGCATTTGCTCACGTAGATGGCAATGTCGGCTTTCATGTTCGGCCACCAGTAAAGTGCCTTTAAATCATGATACATTTTATCTGAGCCAGGGTGGATAGAATATCGGGACTTGTGTGCTTCGTCCATCACCAGAGTTCTCAACTCTCCGTACCGTGGAACCCAAATCCGGTTCTCAAAATATCGGACCCCGTCCGATCCGGTTTCAAGTTGCTTGTTCATGCCCCGCATGAGTTCCGATGGAAGATTATCATATTTCAAAGCTTCTAGTTGGGCATCGCGAATCTGGTCGGGTAAGTTTGCATGAATCGTGAGTTGCAATGCTCGCACTCGCCTGGGTTTATCTGTCTCTTTTCTACTGAGGGCGTCGGCCACTACATTGGCCTTGCCAGGGTGGTACTTAATGGCACAATCATAATCCTTGAGCAGCTCGACCCAACGATGCTGTCGCATGTTCAGCTCCTTCTGATCGTAGATATGTTGGAGACTCTTGTGGTCGGTGTAAATGGTAAACTTGGTACCGTACAAGTAATGCCTCCATATCTTAAGGGCAAACACCACAGCTCCGAGTTCCAAATCATGGGTCGTGTAGTTCTTCTCGTGAACCCGTAGTTGTCGAGAGGCATAAGCTATAACCTTCTCGAGTTGCATCAGCACACAACCGAGACCTTGTATTGATGCGTCACAGTGTACCTCAAAATTTTCCGTTCCCTCGGGGAGGGCTAGAATAGGGGCGCTACAGAGTTTGGTTTTCAACAGTTGAAAAGCGGATTCTTGCACGTCACCCCAATTTTACTTAGTACCTTTGTGAGTCAAAGCGGTGAGGGGTTGAGCAATCTTTGAAAATCCCTCGATGAAACGCCGGTAGTAGCCGGCCAGCCCTAGGAATTGCCGCACCTCAGTCGGAGTCTTAGGTGCTTCCCAGTTTTTGATGGCCTCTACCTTACCGGGATCGACATGGATACCGTTCTCGTTGATCACATGTCCTAAAAAGTGAACCTCGCGAAGCCAAAACTCACATTTCGAGAGTTTAGCATACAGTTGTTCCTTCTTTAATAATTCCAGAATTACCCTTAAGTGTTCTTCATGGTCAGCTTCGTTCTTGGAGTAGACGAGAATGTCATCAATGAAAACAATCACAAACTTGTCGAGGTACGCCTTGCATACTCGACTCATGAGATCCATAAATATGGCTGGTGCGTTGGTTAGGCCAAAAGGCATAACCGAAAACTCGTAGTGACCATACCGTGTTCTGAAAGCCGTCTTTGAGATATCTTCTTCGCGCACTCTTAGTTGGTGGTAACCAGATCGCAGATCGATCTTCGAGTAGTAACTCGATCCTTGAAGCTGGTCAAACAAATCATCAATTCGGGGTAAAGGATAACGGTTCTTGACCGTCACCTTGTTCAACTCCCGGTAGTCGATACACATGCGGAAAGTCCCGTCCTTCTTTCGGACAAACAAGACAGGGGCTCCCCATGGCGATGAGCTAGGTCGGATAAAACCCTTATCCAACAAATCTTGCAACTGAGTGGACAACTCCTGAAGCTCTGCCGGTGCGAGCCGATACGGGGCTCGTGCTATGGGCGCTGCACCGGGTGTCAACTCGATTTGGAATTCGACTTGTCGTATAGGAGGGAGTCCAGGCAAATCATCCGGGAAAACTTCCGGAAAATCTCGCACAACAGGTATATCTTCAATTCTCTTCTCCTCCGCGGGTTTCTCAACAATCTGCGCCAAAACTGCCGGATGACCCTTTCGTAGGTACTTCTGCGCCTTCATGAGGGTAATGACGCTGGTGGTCATGCCGCTTCTCTCACCTCGGACCGAAATGATCTCGCCGGAAGGGGTAGTAATGTGAACTATCTTGTCGTGACATATAATCTCCGCTCGGTTCTCGGATAACCAGTCCATGCCGACCACGACATCGAAACTACTAAGCGTAAAAGGAATAAGGTCGATATCAAAGACATGACCTGACAGTTTTAACTTACACCCCGCAAGTACATGAGTCGTTACTATAGTCTTACCGTCAGCTAATTCAACAGGAAACTTAGCATCTAACGGAGTTGGAGTTAAGTCTAAGGGTTGGCTAAAGGCTTTCGACACAAAACTCCTATCAGCTCCATTGTCAAACAATACAGAAGCACAACAATCGTTCACAGGGAACTTACCAGTCACCACGTGCGGATCATTGCGGGCTTGACCCGACCCAATCACAAAAGCTCTTCCTTTGCCATTGCTTCCACCACTACTGCCACTTCCATTACCTCCATTGTTGTCGTTCTGTTTCAGCTTGGGACAATCTTTCCTGAAATGACCTTCCTGCCCACATTCGAAACATCCTTTCATCGTCATAGGTGGCTTAGGAGCACCCTTTGCCGCAAGGTCTCCTCTACATTCCTTCGCCTGGTGACCCATCTTTCCGCATCTCTGACCCTTTGCCGCAAGCACCTAAATCTTGAATCAAAAGCTTGAAATTGGTTGTATGTATGTGTGTGTATGTCGACGGCAGCCAATGAGCCAAGGGGGGGGGGGGCTGATCGGTTTGTGTAGGGAGAGAAATAACAAGTTAGGGTTTATTATTATTATTATTATTTATAATAATACTATGTTACACTTTGGCCCCTCCACTTCTAAGTATTACTTATCTAGCTTAAACTAACTTGTTTACATCTTGAGTTAGTGTTTATAACGATGTTATCACATAACACATAAGTCTAACACATAATTATCACATAATTACTGTTTTGACGTTTTTCGTTTATTCACCAATCGTTTGTGTCAACTCGTTTGCGTTTCGGTGCAATTCCCGAAAGACTACACATGTAGTAAGTGTTAAGCGTCATTTAAACCCTAGTTTAAATGTAATGAAGTGTGCGTTATAGATTCAATGATCTAATGTTTGAATTGACGGAGTTGAGTTAACGGAGTTAACCTGAAATTGACGATTGTCACATTTTTCATCGTCATCTGATTTAAACTCATAAAAATATACTTTTCGTTTTTACTTATTTTTTATTAGTTAGATTGTAATATTAGTTTAATTAATACTATTATAATAAACCCCCTTAATATATAAAATAAATAGTCGTGTTAGTTAGTACAGTCTAATTTAGTTAGTTACGTAATTTAAAGAGTCTTGTGGGTTAGATATGCGGACTTACTTAGCTGTACTAGAGTCGACCGGTTCACTTGTCGGCTAGTAGTTTTAGTTAAGTTAAGAGTCTAGATTTATTACTTAGTGTCTAGATTAGCTTATTTTTTGTTAATATATATTAGACTACATTTAGCACATCAGGTACGTTCCTTGTTAACAACGCTTATGCTAGAGTCTTGTTTGATTCAAGAGCCAACTTAAGTTTTATAGATTATAACTTTTGTAGTCTATTAAACGAATCTTTAATCAAACTCAATAAAACTCTAAGCGTCGAGACCGTCAATAGCTAAATCGTTAAAATCTCCGATGCCTTAGAAAATGGAAAAAACTTATTAGTCGGTTATGTTTTGCCTATTCAATTGCTACCTATGACTCTTGCGGGTTTTGACATTGTATTGGGTATGGATTGGTTATCTGAAAACCATGCTCGTATCTTCTTCAATAGTAAAACCGTTGAACTTCGAACCCCAGATAAACGAACTATTCTAATTGAAGAAGATAAAGACGCTGGCCTAGTTAGCCTAATCTCTATGATAAGGGCTAACAAATGTTTAAATCAAAGATGCTTAGCATTCATGGCCTACGTCACCGAAGAATCAAATCCTAAAGAAATCAAAGAAGTTCCTGTTATTTCCAATTATACCGATGTCTTTCCTGATGAACTTCCTGGTATTCCTCCCGATCGTGAAGTAGAGTTTAGGATCGATCTTATTCCTGGTACTGCTCCGATCGCCAAAGCTCAGTATCGCCTCACGCCAACCGAGATGAAGGAACTGAAGAAACAACTTGACGATCTTCTCGAGAAAGGTTTCATACGACCAAGTTCATCGCCATGGGGAGCGCCGATACTATTTGTCAAGAAGAAGGATGGATCAATACGCATGTGTATCGACTACCGTGCCCTAAACAAAGTTACAATCAAGAATCGTTACCCACTCCCTCGAATCGATGATCTTTTTGACCAACTTCAGGGAGCTAGCTTCTTTTCAAAAATCGATCTTTGTTCCGGCTATCACCAAATTAAAGTTCAATCCAAAGATATCCCCAAAACCGCCTTTCGAACAAGGTATGGACATTATGAGTTCACGGTCATGCCGTTTGGACTTACTAATGCTCCACCTGCGTTCATGGACATGATGAATCGTATCTACAAGCCTTACTTGGATAAATTTGTTATCGTCTTCATTGACGACATATTCATTTATTCTAAGTCTAAGGATGATCATGAAAATCATCTTCGAACCTTACTTGAAATCCTTAGGACCGAGAAGTTGTACGCCAAGTTCTCGAAATGCGAGTTCTGGTTGCACGAGGTGCAATTTCTTGGGCACATCATCAATGTAAATGGTATTCAAGTGGACCCCACTAAGATTGAAGCTATCTCTAAGTGGGAGGTCCCCAAGTCGCCAACCGAGATCCGAAGTTTCTTGGGATTGGCCGGATACTATCGAAGATTCATCGAAAAATTTTCCCGAATCGTTGTTCCCTTAACTTCTTTAACTCGCAAGAACATCAAATACGAATGGGGAACAAAGCAACAAGAGGCGTTTGATGTACTCAATCAAAAGCTTACCCAAGCACCTATACTGGCCTTGCCAAAAGGTACTGAGGACTTTGTGGTATTTAGTGACGCATCTCACTCTGGTTTCGGATGTGTACTAATGCAACATAATAAAGTAATCGCTTACGCCTCTCGTCAACTTAAAGTGCACGAAAAGAATTACCAAACTCACGATCTAGAGTTAGGCACCATAATATTTGCATTTAAGATATGGAGGCACTATCTCTATGGAGTAAGATTTATCGTGTACACTGATCATAAAAGCTTGAAACACATTTTTGATCAAAAAGAGCTTAACATGCGCCAACGACGCTGGATTGAAACTCTCAACGACTATGACTGTGAAAGCATTTACCATAAAGGCAAAGCCAACGTTGTGGCTGATGCCTTGAGTCGTAAAGAGCACGAAAAGCCAAAAAGAGTCCGAGCATTAAGGCTAGAACTTCAAATCGATCTTATTGACCAAATCAAATCTGCTCAAACTCAAGCGATCAATGAAAACAAGATCTCCGATGAAAAATGTAACGGCACCATTGACTCGTTAGTCAAAGGTGATAATGGTATCCTTAGAATGGGAAACAGGATTTGGGTACCAATCGTTGGGGACTTGCGTGAAAAGATTATGAACGAAGCCCATAAGTCCAAGTATATGATGCACTGTTAGGACCGATCGGGAGACGGTTTCCCAACGATTCTCGGGGGCAACGTGTTAGAGTGCGGAATCCTACTAACACGGCGACTCGGTGGTAATCAACGACACAAACGGTAGCAATTCCTAGGATGATATGACGACCAGGTGCGGAGGAAAGGACCGAAGGGGTTGACGGGCAGAGAGGATTTCCGGGGAACAGGTCGGCTGTGTATGTGTGTTATGTGTCCTCTCCTCTGAAAATCCCTAAGTAACGTTTATATATCGAAGACTCATTCGATCGGATGAGTCTCTCATTCGATCGAGTGAAGCTTTGTTCGATCGAATGAGCCTGGTTCGATCGAATCAACCTTTTGTTCGATCGAACCAGTTTTCGTTTGACATTTACAATACGTTAACTAGGTTTCACTATCTTTAGTCTCACGCCGACCTACCCTGATAGAACTGGGGACATATATATGACATTTCATGTCCTAACAAACTCCCCCTTGGAGCCAGTTCTATTTATGTTTTAACCAATCGAGATTTTACAAAGTGGCATCAGAGCCTTTGGTTCTTGATTCTCGGTAGATTCGTGGTAAAAATCGCGTTTTTAGAGTCAAATTCGTTATTCTTACGTAAAATTTCCGGTAAAATCTTGGTTTTTGGTCTTGTGTTCATCGGTTTTGTGTCAAAAACAGTTAATATTGTCATATTTTGTTTTTTGATCAAAGGATTTCGTGTTAAAATTCGGGTTTTCGTCAAGAACGTTCTTCGCGTTCTTCGTGTTCTTCGAGTTTCTGGTTGTTTTGATCCGTTTTTGGGTTGGAATTAAGTTGTGTTTATGTTATAAGTTTAAAAATAGTCATAAAGTGGTCCTCGATCGTCAAGATTTCTTGTTTTTGTTTCAAAATCCGAATTTTCGTCAAAATCTTCTAATTTTGGAAAATCCAGATTTCCCCGATCGAATCAGTCTATTTTTGGAACCCATTCGATCGAATAGCCCTCCTATTCGATCGAACAAGTTTAAACGTTGACCGAACCAGCTTTTCCCGCCTCAACATACGCTCCCTTCGTTCGATCGAATAAGTCCCAATCATTCGATCGAACCAGTACCCAACCGATCGACTTAGTCACCCATTTGATCAACCCATTCGATCAGTGTCAAATTCGATTGTCATAACCCATCCGATCGACTAAGTCAACATCAGAACCGAACCAAGACCCCATTCGATCGAACTAGTTCCCAATCGATCGAACAAGATACACAACCCGTTTCGTTCGAACCAGATACTTATCCGACCGAACCTAACACCCTATTCGATCGAAAAAGTTCCCATTCGATCGAATCAGCCTCATAACACCAGAACCTTAACCCAAACAGACATTCGATCGAGTCAGCTCACACCCGATCGAATAGACCACTCATCCGATCGAATACAACACATTCGATCAGCAGGCTGTTTTTTTCAACACTTAGCAAATTTTAAGTGTTTTTCAGTCTTCTCGGTGTTAAGCAAACATGTCTTCAAGTACAAGCTCAACCAAGAGGATCCAGTCAATCCTCGAAAGTGACTCGGAATCGGGAAGCTATAACAAGCCTCCTAAGCTAATGGCGTTAAACGAGTTCAACACTTGGAAGACTAGATTCCAGATTCACATAACCGGTGTGAATCCTGGATTATGGGAAGCTGTTCAAACAGCTTGGGTTCATCCGACCAACGACGATGGTGAAGCTTTAAGCTATTTCAGGCTGTCTGATGAACAGAAGACAGCATTTGAAGCTGAAAAGAAGGCTTTCTCACTACTATCACAAGCCCTTTCCAGCGATTTGTTTCACCAGTTCAACCAATTCACTACAGCGTCAACACTATGGAACGCCTTGGTTGAAAGATGTGAAGGGTCGGATTCACTGAGAGATATTCACGCTAGGGAACTAAAGCGTGAATTCGATTTGTTTGGTCCGGAATCAGGAGAAGATATCGAGTCACTGCTGTCGAGATTTTATCATCTCATGTCTGAGCTCAAGGCCTACAACGTTAGAACTACTGGCACTGAGAAAGTGAGATGTCTAGCACAAGGTCTCCCACCCAGTTGGAGCACCTTTCTAACGGTGATGAGAAGAAGTCACCAACTCGAAACAATTCTTCTCTCTGATTTCATTAAAGAGATCAGACAAGAGGATGCTGAACTGAGAGCCTCCTCAAGAAAGCCAAGATCAACACCTGACAAATCGTTATACATGTCAAAATCTCCGTTGTCAGATGTAAATGATCATGCACCGATCAAGACTGCTTTCGTCTCCTCAGTGTCGAATTCAAAGGGGACTGAAACAAGATCGTCTGTTCCACCACCGTCAACTCCCGGTAATGCAAGTACAAACTCCGGAACCAAGCCCATGGAAAAAGCAACGTTAAATACAGAGGGCTTGGGAGCTGTAACTGTTGAGGTTGCCAAAGAACACATGGCAACTCTGGGTACGATTATAGAGTCATACAGTTTGATGGTAGCTGGAAAGTTGGGAAATAGTCATCTGGACAGCGATGACTACGAACGATCGGATGAAGAACTGGTTCGATCAGCTATTTGAATTTGACACTTTGAGCGGGAAAACCAGTTCGATCGAATACAAACTGATTCGATCGAATGAAGACATCTGGTTCGATCGAATGAACAGGCTGTCTGGGCGGGAAAACTTGCGTTTGAATTTGACACTTTTGAGCGGGAAGACTGATTCGATCGAATCAGTCAATCGAATAGGCCTATTCGATCGAATGGGGAACTCGTTCGATCGAATGTACTGATTCGACTCCTTCAACGCCAGCCCAGAAAACGCGAAGAACACGAAGAACACACCAACAGTTTAACGTCCAGAACGCAGAAAATCAAGAGCTCGGCTTGCTAGATCGGTTGTTAGACCTTTCTAGCGGTAACCGTCGCTCTGATACCAATTGTAGGACTATCTGTATAAATAGCAGAAGTCATTCGATCGGACATTTTCATCCGAAAAGAATTTGAAATTTCCCTCTCAAAATCGATCGTGCTAAAACCTCTTTTTGATCCGACCAGTTTATTCACTTTTTCGCGTAGATTTCAAAAATGTAAGTTTTATTGATTTTCGTCCGCGTTTCGATAGGTTTTCGGGCCGTTTTTGGTGTCGGAAACGGTCCCGACAATAAAACTGAGTTTTTTTTTGAGTTTTCGGGTCATGAGGGTCATTGGAAAACATGTAAACAACATCTTTCAATGTTTCGCACATGTTGATTGTGGTTAATCGGTCGAAAAACCGATTCGGGTCTCGTTGAAATCTGGGTTCTGGTTGAAGGAATCGAATGAGTCCATTCGATCGAACCAGTCTAAATCGATCGAATATATGTCTCACTCGATCGGATGATTAGTTCATTCGATCGAATCCTTTATAATTCGATCGAACCAGTCCAGAAGTTTAAAAAAAAAAAAAAAAAAAAAAAAAAAAAAAAAAAAAAAAAAAAAAAAAAAAAAAAAATTTTTTTTTTAACAAATTCAGTCTTTTAGATATCTGTCTGTTTTAACATGTCTATGTATACAGATTCAATGGCTGAAGCTGCACAGGTTATTGCTCCGTACAAAACGTCGATCAAACACAACATTGTGGCATTTTTAGATGAAAAATCAAGTCACGGCAAGGACTTTGCGCAGATGATTAAGTTTTTAAAGAGGTCAAGGATCTTCATTCCTATCTCAAGGATCGTTGAGCCGATAATGTCGGTTCAACAGGAGTTTTGGAGAAACGCCACGCACGACAAGTCCGTCGAGCCGTCGGTGATACGCTCCACAGTCCGAGGGCATCAAATTGTTGTTTCTGCCCAGATTCTTAGAGATGTCTGCGGGTTTGCAGATACAGACTCTGACCCGACCACATTACATCCTGCAGCAACGAGAGGATGTTTCGCACGCATGAAGTATGACGGCGATCTCAATGCCGGTCTGCTTCTCAAAGCAAATTTGTGCCCAGAATTCAAATATCTGGCGCACGTGGTGATGCACTGTCTGGGTCCTCAACGTACAAGTTTTGATAAGATAAGGGAGAGCATGCAATTCACCGTGGCAGCACTCGTGATGAACCGCCCCTTCAATTTCTCTCAAATGACATTCAGTCACATGGTGGAAAACCTCACCATAAAACAAGGGGCGGGTGAGAAGTTTCTACGGTACCCGAGGTTTGTGCAGATGATAGTTGATGACCAGGCACCGGGGCTGTTGAAAGAGAATGACGGAGATGTGGTAAAGCTAGACCACATGAAGAATGAGACTTTGAACCGTCTCAAGTCATACAAGGATCGTCCAACAAGGCCCCCACACAAACGTTGTTTTGGGCATGTGGCGAATCCGTTTTATCAGGCTCCACCAAAGAGGAAGTGGAGGAACACCTCAAGTGACTCAGATGTCGAGGACCTTCCGTATCAGAAAACCAGTGATGAATCAGACACTGAAGACGAAGTAGTCCCTGAGGACACCAGGACTGATGCAGAGAAGGAAGCTGATACCTACTTAAATGTTGAAGATTTGGAAACCGGTGAAGAGGTAGTGTTTGAGGAGCAGCCTGCTGATCAACCGACAGGTGAAGAAAGGCCGGCGAAGAGACAAAAGAGGAAGGTTACTCGAAAGTACAGGAATTTATTTCCCAGCCAACCTCGTCCCGCAATGTTACCATCAGTTGGGACCTCTTCTACTGCTCCTCCAGCACAACAAGCTCCTCCTCCAACACCTCAGTCCGCACCGCCACCTCCTCCTCAACCTCAACAGGAGATCTCCCTCCCTCCCAAGGTCGCTTCTGAAATTGCCGACCTGCACAAGGCGATGATGCAGATGTTCATGTTCAGGACACAGCAGGAAGAGCATAACAGAATCAGAGATGAACAAATGGCTCAACTTCAAGCTGACAACGACAGGTTGAAGATTGAGAACACTCAGCTCACTGCTACTGTTGCTGAACAGGGATCTGCTATCACAGAGCTCAAAGAGTCAAATCAAAGCCTGGTAGAGTCCAATAAAAGCCTTGTGGAGTCAAACAGAAACCTTGAAGCTAAGGTGACTGAGCTTAAAGGAGACGTTCTTCGTCTGGAAGGTCCAGCTAATGTTGATGTGGACACCGACGAGCTGAACTCAGATGATGATGAAGGTGAAGGTAACTGAGTGATTTTTGAGTGAATGTAGTGAGGATTTTAATGTTTAAATCTTGTAATCCTTATTTATATTCCATTGTCATATGTAATTGTTTTGTACTTAACGTTTATGATATTACATATGTTTATTTAAAAAAAAAAAAAAAAAAAAAAAAAAAAAAAAAAATTTTTTTTTACTGTGTTGTGATTATTAATCAAGCAGGTGATGCTGATACATCAAATGTCCAACCGCTGCAGTCAAAAACAGCAGCGGAGTTTTTCACGTATCTCTTGGACAACCCAGATGAACAGCAAATCTTCTCAAGTGGAGACTTGGAAGAAGGTGAGATTTCGCACAACTTCACGGAAGAAGAGCTAGAGCAAATGTTCGAGTTTTCAAACGAAGAAACAGGCAAAGTTCTGGCCTTGCCTTCAACAGAATCCACATCTGCTGCAGCTGCTTCAACCGACTCACCATCACCGACGGCCGCTGATCCGACACAAGTCGATCCTCCTCACTTCGAAGATGTCGAAATAGAAGACTTGACAAGGGAAGAATATCCTGAGTACTACACGTCGCAAACTGACGATATTCCCAACTCATCAAGCTTCTTTCAAAACGTAAACGAGGAGGAAGTGCAGAAGAAGGCTGACGAAAGGTCAAATGCTATGAAACAGCCGTCTGAAGCTGATCAAGCCGATTTTAAAGACAAAACAGAAGAATGCAAGAAAGCGTTCAATGCTATTCTTGAAAAGATCAGGTCTAAACGCCAAGCGAAACCGACCATTCCTCACACAAAGTCATATGATACTAAGGGTCGGAGAACCTCTGGAGAAATCCTAGCTTGGGCGTGTCTGAAAGACCTGAACTGCGTAGCTGTCAAAAGGGAAAAGGGGGTTGAGTACTATCAACGAATCACAGACTTGAAGACTCTTCCAACTTACGATCTTAATCGTCTTAATTACCTGGACATGCTATACGCAAGCTCATCTCCATTCGCATCGTACTATCAGAGTGTATTACGAAAGGAATACAACTCAAAATGGAGATTGATTACACCGCAAAGGCCAAAGCGTTATACAAGTAAAAAGGAGATAGATCCGATCACCAACAGGCCGAAAGTCATTTTGAAGTACATGCCACCACTTACAATGAAGAAGATTCCGCTACGAAAGATGAAGCAGGACTTCTACAAATCGTTCAGGCATTGGTACTACGACGGAAGACTACATGAAGCAGTTATAGTGCTCAACGACAATGGTAATTGGAGCACAATCCGCATTTTTGATCCTATGTGGCTCACCAACTTGTCAAGGGAGGATGTTTTTACTCTATACAAGACAGAAATTCTTTATGCCCCCGATGACATGGAGCAAGCGCTAAAGTACAGAAATGTCATTAGGATCTGTTTTGCCTATGACATACATGCAGGATCTAACTGGAAGGAACAACAGAAGAAATATACACAGGGAACCAGTGATTAATTGTTATATGTTTTGTTTATTTGGTTTCTTTGTAATTCAAAGTTTTATCTTCTGGTTGTAATTGTTTTTGGAGTGATTTTAATATACTTTGGAATATTGTGCTAGATTATGCTTTACTTTCATGTTTGATAATCTACTACAACTGTGCTTAAATGTTAATCTTATATTCCATTTGACAGCATCTCATGATATGTGGAACCTATGGTAAGTCTGACGGACTGCACCATTGGATCGTGAGATAACTCCATGAAGACAGGAGTTTGGTGGATGCAATGAGGGCACCACTAGCTTTGAGAACAGAGAGGGAGAGATAACTCCAAGGGGGAGTTGCAGTCGAGCAAGAAATCTCGATTGGTTAAAACATAAATAGAACTGGCTCCAAGGGGGAGTTTGTTAGGACATGAAATGTCATATATATGTCCCCAG
The DNA here is from genome assembly GCF_021521415.1 of Bidens hawaiensis. Taxonomy (NCBI): domain Eukaryota; kingdom Viridiplantae; phylum Streptophyta; class Magnoliopsida; order Asterales; family Asteraceae; genus Bidens; species Bidens hawaiensis. The sequence goes on from NW_027492592.1 coordinate 500,880, forward strand.
TTCTATCAGGGTAGGTCGGCGTGAGACTAAAGATAGTGAAACCTAGTTAACGTATTGTAAATGTCAAACGAAAACTGGTTCGATCGAACAAAAGGTTGATTCGATCGAACCAGGCTCATTCGATCGAACAAAGCTTCACTCGATCGAATGAGAGACTCATCCGATCGAATGAGTCTTCGATATATAAACGTTACTTAGGGATTTTCAGAGGAGAGGACACATAACACACATACACAGCCGACCTGTTCCCCGGAAATCCTCTCTGCCCGTCAACCCCTTCGGTCCTTTCCTCCGCACCTGGTCGTCATATCATCCTAGGAATTGCTACCGTTTGTGTCGTTGATTACCACCGAGTCGCCGTGTTAGTAGGATTCCGCACTCTAACACGTTGCCCCCGAGAATCGTTGGGAAACCGTCTCCCGATCGGTCCTAACAAAGAATATATAGACATGACAATACATGCACGCTTCCGCTGCGCGACTTACTATCGGCGAATCTTCACCCACACGGTTACTTCACCAACATGTATTGGACAAATGACAGAGGCTTCCAATCCACAGCTACTCCCCCTAAACAGATTAGTTTGTATGCAGATTCATCATCGGAGACAAAGACACATCATTTACTTCGTGATTGCGAATCACCAATTTTCAACAGAATTCCCTCCACAAAGCGGAATTCTCACATGCGGAAAATAAATATTTAACATGATTGGCCCATAAATAGTCAGATGCTCCTGACTACCCCACAATAACTCAAACTCAGATTCTCTCCACAAAGCAGAATCTTCAGAATGCGGACAATAAATTAAACTTGGTTGGCCCATAAATAGTCAGATGCTCCTGACTACCCCACAATAACATCATACCTCATCAGTAATCACTTTTCTCTGTTCTTCTGTGTTCTTATAACAATCACCACTGTAGAAGCTCAATGAACAAGGGGTTATCCATTAAACTTGTAGACGATAATTCCTTCAGGTAATTGTGCTTTGTTCATCTTCAAATTTGCCGCTTTAACCGTTAAACATTTAAACGCTCTGACTTTGCCGGCAAATATCAGTGAAAATTTCACTGTCACCAAACTTTTTCTGGAATGTGATCAACATGTATAGGATGTCCAGAAAAATCTTCATCACTGACCCGAAAATTAACCGAAAATTTCCCGGAAATTTTGTCGAAAAAATTTTATTTTCGCCAAACTTTTTCAGAAGACTTCCCGACTGATAAAAATGGCTTGGGCAAATTTTCGTGTAAGCGGGCGTTCCAGACTTTTTTTTTTTTTTTTTTTTTTTTTTTTTTTTTTTTTTTTGGTCTGGAACATGTTCGATCGAATGAGAACTGGTTCGGTCGAATGAACCACAGATTCGATCGGATGAAGCACATATTCGATCGGATGAAGAACTGGTTCGATCAGCTATTTGAATTTGACACTTTGAGCGGGAAAACCAGTTCGATCGAATACAAACTGATTCGATCGAATGAAGACATCTGGTTCGATCGAATGAACAGGCTGTCTGGGCGGGAAAACTTGCGTTTGAATTTGACACTTTTGAGCGGGAAGACTGATTCGATCGAATCAGTCAATCGAATAGGCCTATTCGATCGAATGGGGAACTCGTTCGATCGAATGTACTGATTCGACTCCTTCAACGCCAGCCCAGAAAACGCGAAGAACACGAAGAACACACCAACAGTTTAACGTCCAGAACGCAGAAAATCAAGAGCTCGGCTTGCTAGATCGGTTGTTAGACCTTTCTAGCGGTAACCGTCGCTCTGATACCAATTGTAGGACCGGTAACGATCCGAGCAGGTTCGGGACGGAAGGTTTCAACCACAGATCAAAGATAAAAACAAACACTTTATTGATAAACGCGAACGGTTACATGCTTGTTTAAACAGAGAAATCACGATCTATGGCAGGGGGAGGTCGAGCATGGCCTCCCCCCTCATCCGGACAGCACCTGGGCTCCGGGCACGCAAAAACCTCGAAAACCTTTTCTGTTCACGCCTGAAAGCTGGTATTTATACCCGCTGCCATTCGGTCAGGACTCATTCGATCGAATGAGTCCTATTCGATCGAATGGCAGACTCATTCGATCGAATCAGAAACTCATTCGATCGAATGAGTATCCATTTGAAAATGCTCTTTCAAATGGATCACTTTCAGCGTGAACCACTACCTAGGTGAACAGCATACAACATAAACATTCTAAACTATTCGCCAAGCGACGGCCACAAAACATGCACCAACATATTCCCCCTTGGACGTTGCTTGCGAATTGCTGTAGACACCTCTTGCAATCTTCAGTCAAATCTTCTGCTATATCTTGATAATCACGTTGAAGAATACCATCATTGCAGCAAGATTCCCCCTTAAACTGAACTCTCGGTTAATGATGCAAAGTGTTCTCCATTGCTGACATCTTCAGACAAAACAATCTGTTTAAAAACAACCAACTATAGAAATTCCCCCTCAGACGTTGGCGTGTATCCCAATATATAGACGTGTAAGCTCATATCGTCTTCCGCTGACTTAATAATGTATTGGGCAATCTTTGATGAGGCTTCCGATCCACAGCTACTCCCCCTAAACAGATTAGTTTGTATGCAGATTCATCATCGGAGACAAAGACACATCATTAACTTCGTGATTGCGAATCACCATTCTTCAACAGGATGCAGAAGTTGCTTTTGACAGTACTTCGTTGACTTCTTCAACAGTAGCAGCTTCTGCAGGAATTGTTGAACTTGGAAATGATTGAGGAACATTTGACTCTTTTGAATGTTACATAGACTTCAGAGTAGTAAAACAATTGCAAGTCCCGAATCTGGATCACTGCAGTTTCTTCATGCACTATCTTTACGGGAATCAGAACACTTATGGGCTCGTGTATGACTGGGTAATCGCTTTTCTGCCTATCATTCGGAAAGATATATATGAAGACAAACAAAACTCTTAAGGAGTTTCCACGTAAAATCGAGTAGATTTAGTTTGTATCACATCTACTTTTACGCACCATAAAAAGCTACCATGACACACAATGACTGTTCTAAAGCCTTTTAAGCCTAATAACTTCACTAGTTAAGCACACAGAATCAGTATATCTATCATTTTCCAAGGTTGGATCAATTTCTCATTTTCTGAATATAAATGAATGTCTTTAAAAAAACGTTTAAATTATTTCGCCCCGATCAAGTCAAAGTCTTCAGGTAAACGGCTATCCTGAAGATCCAATGGATCAACTGGACCGACCACATACGAGTATGTGTCCTTCTAACTAAGTATAACCGACTATTGTTGGCTCAGCCCGGGACCGAGACGATCCGAGCAGGTTCGGGACGGAAGGTTTCAACCACAGATCAAAGATAAAAACAAACACTTTATTGATAAACGCGAACGGTTACATGCTTGTTTAAACAGAGAAATCACGATCTATGGCAGGGGGAGGTCGAGCATGGCCTCCCCCCTCATCCGGACAGCACCTGGGCTCCGGGCACGCAAAAACCTCGAAAACCTTTTCTGTTCACGCCTGAAAGCTGGTATTTATACCCGCTGCCATTCGGTCAGGACTCATTCGATCGAATGAGTCCTATTCGATCGAATGGCAGACTCATTCGATCGAATCAGAAACTCATTCGATCGAATGAGTATCCATTTGAAAATGCTCTTTCAAATGGATCACTTTCAGCGTGAACCACTACCTAGGTGAACAGCATACAACATAAACATTCTAAACTATTCGCCAAGCGACGGCCACAAAACATGCACCAACATATTCCCCCTTGGACGTTGCTTGCGAATTGCTGTAGACACCTCTTGCAATCTTCAGTCAAATCTTCTGCTATATCTTGATAATCACGTTGAAGAATACCATCATTGCAGCAAGATTCCCCCTTAAACTGAACTCTCGGTTAATGATGCAAAGTGTTCTCCATTGCTGACATCTTCAGACAAAACAATCTGTTTAAAAACAACCAACTATAGAAATTCCCCCTCAGACGTTGGCGTGTATCCCAATATATAGACGTGTAAGCTCATATCGTCTTCCGCTGACTTAATAATGTATTGGGCAATCTTTGATGAGGCTTCCGATCCACAGCTACTCCCCCTAAACAGATTAGTTTGTATGCAGATTCATCATCGGAGACAAAGACACATCATTAACTTCGTGATTGCGAATCACCATTCTTCAACAGGATGCAGAAGTTGCTTTTGACAGTACTTCGTTGACTTCTTCAACAGTAGCAGCTTCTGCAGGAATTGTTGAACTTGGAAATGATTGAGGAACATTTGACTCTTTTGAATGTTACATAGACTTCAGAGTAGTAAAACAATTGCAAGTCCCGAATCTGGATCACTGCAGTTTCTTCATGCACTATCTTTACGGGAATCAGAACACTTATGGGCTCGTGTATGACTGGGTAATCGCTTTTCTGCCTATCATTCGGAAAGATATATATGAAGACAAACAAAACTCTTAAGGAGTTTCCACGTAAAATCGAGTAGATTTAGTTTGTATCACATCTACTTTTACGCACCATAAAAAGCTACCATGACACACAATGACTGTTCTAAAGCCTTTTAAGCCTAATAACTTCACTAGTTAAGCACACAGAATCAGTATATCTATCATTTTCCAAGGTTGGATCAATTTCTCATTTTCTGAATATAAATGAATGTCTTTAAAAAAACGTTTAAATTATTTCGCCCCGATCAAGTCAAAGTCTTCAGGTAAACGGCTATCCTGAAGATCCAATGGATCAACTGGACCGACCACATACGAGTATGTGTCCTTCTAACTAAGTATAACCGACTATTTTTCAGCGAAAGAATAAAAACCATCAAAACCCGCCCCGATCACTTTCAGTCATCTGGTTAATGGCTATCCTCATAATCTACTAGTAGAAATAAGGACCAAAACACATCCGAAAATGTGTCCATCAAACTGAGGTAACCGACATAATTTTAAGCGATAGTGATGTATAAAAATTTAATATAAGAAAAATGAAAATAAGCTGTACAGAAATAGCAAATCTTTTTGATGTCTCAGTATGATAGCGTCTGTGTACTATCACCTTTCTTGTAACAAGATCAACTTCTCAAAATTTTGAAAAAATTTTTTAATGTTTTTGGGTTTTTGTATTTTATATTGTTTTTGGTTTTTCTTGAACCTTTTCTCCCCCTAGAATTTATAAAAAACAAAATCTTTTTGGACTTTTTCAAATTTTTAAGAAAAGAAAAAATGAAAACAATTTAAATGATATCTTCAGGAACATCATCTGATATACGTTTAACGCCGTTGATCTCTAGTAAATATAAAAACCGTGGTTTATCAAATGCTTTAGTGAAGAGATCAGCGCGTTGTTCCTGAGTGGGGATTTTTATCACATCGATTAACTTCTTTTCGTAGCAGTCACGAAGGAAGTGATATCGAATTTCGATGTGCTTCGTTTTGCTAAAATGGACCGGATTTTTGGTAATTGAAATTGCAGCAGAATTATCAATATATATGGGAGTAGTAGAGCATTCAATACCGTAGTCACGCATTTGTTGCTGAATCCAAATAACTTGAGAACAGCAACTGGCAGCCGCAATATATTCCGCCTCAGCTGTTGAAGTGGAGACTGACGTCTGCTTTTTGCATTGCCACGTTACTAAACGACTTCCAAAGAACTGACATCCTGCTGTTGTTGATTTGTAATCGAGTTTACAACCACCATAGTCCGAATCACTGTACGCATGTAGATCAAAGTTATCATCATGAGGATACCAAAGACCCCAATCTGGAGTACCCTTCAGATAACGCAAAATTCTTTTGACTGCAATCAGATGGGAGACCTTCGGCTTTGACTGATAACGTGCACAGAGACACGTAGCAAACATTATGTCTGGCCGAGAAGCAGTCAGGTACATTAGAGATCCGATGATCCCTCTATAGTGAGTTGGATTGATCAATTCACCCTTCTCGTCAGGATTAATCCCGTGATTAACCTCTAAAGGAGTTCCCTGTGAAGAAGAACTCAACATCTCAAACCGTTTCAAGATGTCATTGACGTATTTTGTCTGGTGAATGAAGATACCGGAATCTTTTTGATCAACTTGAAGTCCTAAGAAGAACTTCATCTCACCCATGGAGCTCATTTCAAATTTTTCTTTCATCACTTGTTCGAACTCCTTACAAAGTGTTTTATTCGTGGACCCGAAGATGATGTCGTCCACGTACACTTGTACCATAATTAGATCTCCTTCTTTTTCTTTTGTGAATAGCGTGCAGTCAATGGTTCCCCTTCTAAACCCGTTGTTCAGAAGGTGTTTGGATAGTTCTTTATACCAAGCTCTCGGGGCTTGGTGAAGACCGTACAAAGCCTTGTTGAGCAGATAGGCTTTGTCCTTGTGATATGGGTCTTCAAAACCTGGAGGTTGTGCCACATATACGGTCTCTTCGATGTGACCGTACAAAAAGGCACTCTTGACGTCCATCTGATATACTTTGAATTTCTTGAAAGATGCATACGCCAAGAACATCCGGATTGCCTCCAAACGAGCAACCGGAGCATATACCTCATTGTAGTCTAGGCCTTCGATTTGCCTAAACCCTTGGACCACCAGCCGGGCTTTGTTGCGAACAATCACTCCACGATCGTCACGTTTACATTTTAGTACCCACTTAGTGCCAATTTTCTTCTGACCTTTGGGGAGATCCACCAGCTTCCACACACCAAGTCTTTTAAACTGCAATAATTCCTCTTGCATGGCTGTGACCCAGTTGGGATCTTTCAGCGCATCGGTGGTGCTGTGTGGTTCTTCTTGTGCTAAGAAGCATTCATGGGCATTAAGAGCAACTAATCCTGACTCCATCATTTCTGTGTAGAGACCAAAATTCAGCTGTCGACGAGTTTTGACACCCTGTTGAATGTCCCCTATAATGTTGTCTTGTGGATGATCACGTTCAGTCCTAACAACCGGATTGTCAGGAACGACAACATTTTGTTCCAAGTTAGTTAAGTTCGGCTCAGGAACTGGAGCGGTTTGTTCCATGTTGTTTGTGTTCAGCTCAGGAACTGGAGCGAATTGTGGTGCTGCCTCTGAAGTAGACGTTAGAGGCGGATCTGTGATAGACACATCTTGATTTGACGAGGACGGTTGTGAAATAACATGTGTCGGTGCCGGTCGTACAAAGTCTGTTGGTGTTTCATCTTCAGATTCGGAATCAGATGACTCAAGAACTTGTTCTGTTGACTCTGTGGAAGAAGACGTTGACGGACCAGGATGAGATGAGCGTTGCTGTGATTCATCAGGAGGTGCATTTTGCGCCTCATACATCATTTGAATAGCAACATCATTCAGATTGAATGACTTGACCCATTTGTCAAAGTCAAACAACCAGTCTTCACCTGTCCCTTTGGCTGGTTCTGTGTAGCGTTGAACATCGACGTGGTACCATTCTTCAACCAATTTTGTTGATCGGTTGTAGACCCTTTTGAGAGGAACGCTATAACCCAGAAAGTAACCCTTAATAATCTTCTCCTCGAACTTGTTATCAACTTGCCTTTTGAGTAACGTGCAAAGAGCCCCAAATGGTTCCAGGTGCTCTAAGTTAGGCCTTCGACGTTGAAGAAGCTCGAAACTAGTCTTGCCGTGGCGCTTGACAATGCCAACCCGATTCAGTGTGAAACAGGCGTTGGCAATTGCCTCATTCCAAAACGTGACTGGCAACACTGAGTCAGCTAACATGGTTCTTGCTGTCTCGATTAACGTACGGTTTTTCCTTTCAGCAACCCCGTTCATTTGTGGAACATACGGAGCACTGAATTCTTGAACGATGCCTTTTTCTTTGCAGTAAGTATCAACGTTTGCGTTCTTAAACTCTGTACCGTTATCTGACCGAATTCTTCGAACCTTCAGCTTGTATTGCGACTCAAGAGTCGTGACTAGCAGACTAATACACCCAAAAGTTTCAGACTTCGCTTTTAGGAAAAACACCCATGAGAATCTTGAATATTCATCAGTGACCACTAGACAGTATGAGTGCCCAGCAATACTTTTGACGCTGATTGGGCCAAAAAGATCCATATGTAGAAGTTCCAACGGCATATCAATGGAGTGGAAACTCTTAGACTTGTGGGACCTTTTTCGTTGTTTTCCGGCTTTACACTGAACGCATGAATCAGGGAGATGAAAACTTCTTAGATTGACTCCCTCAACCATTCTATTGTGCACCAGCTTGTTCATGTTCCTGACGTTTATGTGTCCCATCCGTTTATGCCAAATGACAGTATCACGTTCGGATGCCTTGGACACAAAACATGTTGCAGTTGGAGATGATGACCCTGCCTTAGCCATATCCAGAATGTAGAGATCACTCTGGCGTGCGGCTGACATTAGAACTTTGTCTTCAGGAAAGTTGACGTCCTTAGACAAGATGTGGCAGTCTCGTTCATCAAACATTACTTTGAAACCTTTGTCGCAGATTTGACTTATGGACAACAGGTTGTTCTCCAACTCTTTGATGAAATTAACTTTCTCAAACGAAACTCGCCCATTAGACACAATTCCTTGGGCCGTGATAAAACCTCCTTGATTTCCTGCAAAGGAAACTGCACCTCCTTTTATTTGTCTGACATTTGAAAGAAGATTCATGTTTCCAGTCATGTGCCTGGAAGCTCCTGAGTCTATGATCCACATGTTGAATCTTGGATCATATCGAGCAACCTGCACACACAGACAAAAGGTTTAAATATCATTGGAAACCCAAGCCCTTAAGGTCTTGGGTTTTCCATCTTCATCACGAATGAACAATTCAATCCATTTACCCTCATTAACACTGTTTTCAGATTTGACGTTGTTATCAACAGTGTTAGTTTTCTTTGGTTTCCAAAAGTCAGTCTTCTTCTCAACATGTTTGAGATAGCTGGTTGAAGACTGGGTTTCACTTGTCGAAGTGGAAACCTTTGAAACTGATGGGTTTGAGAATTGGTGTGGTGAGGTTGGCTGAGGTTTCCGAGGAGAAACCGACCTCGGTGTGTGAAACCGTTCTTGACCTTGAATGTCAATGGTCGGTCTCCTCCTAGGAGGTGACTTGACATACCTCGGATCCGGAGTCGATATGTACTGCTTAGGATCCGTGTACTTATAGCAAAATCTTGCTATATGCCCTACCTCTCCACACGAAAAACAGTAATTTCTCCCCCTTTGACTTGGTGGAGAGAAATAACTCTGGTTTTGTCTGTTATCATAGTACCCCCTGGATTTGACATTTTGGGGTGGAGTTTGTCTAGGAGGGTGTTTTGGGAAATTATGTTTTTCATTAACGTTACCCTCCTTTACAAACTGGGTACTATGTTCCACATAGACTTTCTCAGATTTAGGAATAAACTTTTTCTTCTGAGAACTTCTTGTTGTTGTTGCCTTTGACTTAGATGGTGGTGGGCCCGATTTAGTTGTAGAACCTAAGTCTGTGGCATCAACATTTTGTTTGGACTCAGGAGCCGGGTCAATGACTTCTTTACCCTTAGACTTAGAAATTTGGTTTGTGTCCTCGGGTATATAATCATTTGATTCATCATCCGGCACAGCTCCTGGTGTGCTTGCAAATTGATTCAGGATCGGGGGTGGGACATTGTTGTATCCCACTCCTTTTTCCTTTTTGCCTCGGAACTCGGGAATAATGTGTTCTAATAAATAAGATGAATTTGAATAACTTTTTAATTTGAAATTTAATGATTCAAAATCAGCTTTCAAGTTTTCCAATTCTTTTTTCAAAACATTATTCTTATTTATGTGAAAATTGATAGAATCTTGTTGATTAAGAACACATATTTCAAGTTCCTTGTTCTGACGCTTAAGGCCATCAATCTTTTCTTTAAAAGCAGACTCTTTCTGCTTCCAAGCCTTATTCTGTGCAAGCGCGTCAGTCAGTTCCATTAAAGATCTTGAGGCTGCTTGTTTGTAAGCCTCGAGATCTTCAATTCTCTCTTTTAGAGATTGAATTTCTTGTTCATACAACTCACATTTTAAACATTTAACATTTACAGATTTAGGAGTTGAAGGGTTAGAACTTACCTTGGCATTACTTGAAGTGTCTGCCATGAACGCGGAGCATAGTTTCCCCGCTCTACCCAAAAACGATGGAGAAGTTACTTTAATTTCTGCTTCTTTGACTTCTTCATCTTTAGCAGTCTCCTTGTGAATTGTTGAACTTTGAGATGTTTGAGGAGTGTTTGACTCGTTCTCATGATCCTCTTTCATCTCCGTAACTACCACTTCAGCCTCTGCATCTACTACTTGAACTTCAGTAGCTGGTTCCTCGACTATATATGCTTCGTTTTTCGAGGAAACCACAGACCCAGAATCTGAGTCTCCATCTAGATCAGCCATATTTATGTTGAAGTTCCAAGTTTCACCCTCATCTAGATTTTTGACTTCTGCTATTGATACCACTTTGTTAGGACCGATCGGGAGACGGTTTCCCAACGATTCTCGGGGGCAACGTGTTAGAGTGCGGAATCCTACTAACACGGCGACTCGGTGGTAATCAACGACACAAACGGTAGCAATTCCTAGGATGATATGACGACCAGGTGCGGAGGAAAGGACCGAAGGGGTTGACGGGCAGAGAGGATTTCCGGGGAACAGGTCGGCTGTGTATGTGTGTTATGTGTCCTCTCCTCTGAAAATCCCTAAGTAACGTTTATATATCGAAGACTCATTCGATCGGATGAGTCTCTCATTCGATCGAGTGAAGCTTTGTTCGATCGAATGAGCCTGGTTCGATCGAATCAACCTTTTGTTCGATCGAACCAGTTTTCGTTTGACATTTACAATACGTTAACTAGGTTTCACTATCTTTAGTCTCACGCCGACCTACCCTGATAGAACTGGGGACATATATATGACATTTCATGTCCTAACATGCACCCCGGTAGTGACAAAATGTATCAAAACCTTAAGCCAAACTACTGGTGGAATGGGATGAAAAAGGACATCGCTTCGCGTGTGGCGAAATGTTTAACTTGTTTGAAAGTCAAGGCTGAACACCAAAAGCCTTCGGGATTACTTCAGCAACCCGAACTTCCCGTATGGAAGTGGGAGTTAATAACCATGGATTTCATAACAAAACTCCTAAAGACGACTCGACAACATAATGCTATTTGGGTGATCGTCGATAGATTAACCAAATCCGCTCACTTTATACCTATCAATGAGTCGTATTCAATGGATAGACTAGCACGTGTTTATGTGAACAACATCGTTGCTTTGCATGGAGTACCGCTATCTATAATCTCTGATCGAGACAGTCGGTTCAAGTCTTACTGTTGGAAAAGCTTTCAACAAGCCATAGGCACCAAGTTAAACCATAGCACTGCCTATCATCCACAAACTGATGGGCAAAGCGAAAGGACAATTCAAACATTGGAAGACATGCTCTGAGCTTCTGTGATCGACTTAGGTGGAAGTTGGGATGACCACTTACCCCTAATGGAATTCTCGTATAACAATAGTTATCATACAAGCATTCAAGCCTCACCATTCGAGGCGTTATATGGTCGAAAATGTAGAACGCCCGTGTGCTGGTCTGAAACTGGAGATAATCAATTGTCTGGACCTGAAATAGTCCAAGAAACCACCGAAAAAGTTCTTCAAATTCGTGAACTACTTAAGACGGCACGTGATCTCCAAAAGAGTTACACCGATATCCGTCGTAAGCCATTAGAATTTAATGTTGGTGACAAAGTTCTTTTGAAAGTCTCGCCATGGAAAGGCGTAGTTCGCTTCGGCAAGAAAGGAAAGTTAAGTCCTCGATTCGTTGGACCCTTCGAGGTACTTGAACGAATCAACACTGTTGCATATCGTTTGCGACTGCCCGAGGAAATGCAAGGGATACACGACGTATTCCATGTTTCGAATTTGCGTAAGTGTTTAGCCGACGAATCTCTTCAATGTTATTAAAAGATGTAGAAATTAACGAAAACTTAAAATTCATTAAAAGACCAATACAAATAGAAGATACGAAAACAAAGAAACTTAAAAGAAGAACATTGAAAATAGTGAAAGTAAAATGGGATTCCCGAAGAGGACCCGAGTATACATGGAACTCGAGTCCGAAATGAGAAAGAAATACCCCCACTTATTCTCGTAAAGCAATCTCGAGGACGAGATTTATTTCAAGGTAGGGAGTATGTAACATCACAGAAAATATCGAGCCAAAAATGCTAAAAACCAAAGTCAAGACACCAAATCTGTCAATTTCCAAACTCAAGGGGGCAAAAATGAAAATTCTGTTTTCCTGGCCCATCACGGTACGTGATGGATCAGGAGAGAGACCAATTGCGCTACGCGATGGGTTGTCTGACACGTTGTGACACGTGTGCCACGTGGCACATGGTGGCACTGTCTGCCGCCGCGTGTCGCCACGTGGCACAACGCCTGCCACGTGTCGCAACGTGGTAGGTCTAGTGGTGACTGGCCAAGCCTATGTCGTGGTACGCGACAGGCTAAGCCAAGGTCCGTCGCGTACCGCGATGGGGTCCAAATTTTGGCTATAAATAGTAGGCCACGGGTTCTCAAAACCCACAACTCAAAACACACACATTACTCTCTCTCTAACTTCTCTCTAGACCTTGAAAAGAGTGCCCTCGATCCACCTCGTTTTGCGTGCCTGATTCCTCGTTTTCCATGCCTATTATATCGATATTCGTGCCACTCCCCGAAAACATTCCAAAAAAGAAAGTAGTACCGTCCCGATGTCCCAACGATCATTTCGAAGTGCGTGTTGTGGAGTGTTGGTGTTCGATTCGTGTGTCCAAGCAAAGGGTTGATCAAGCGTGTGTTGATAAAGAAAAAGGTGTCGAAGTGTTGCCCAAGTGTGTAGGGTTTATTAAGCCAAGGAAAGGTAGGCATAATGCCCGAATAAAATAATAATAAAATATTACAAAGGCTTAATACCTCAAGTCGAGGTTATACTCGATGCCTCGATAAACAAAATAACAAAGAAAATAAAGGAAAAGAAAAGTAAAATATATATTTGAATATATATATATATATATATATATATATATATATATATATGAATGAGTATTCTTTGTTATAAAATATATTATTTAAGAATAATGAGTATTCTTAAATAATAAAGAAAAGAATACGTTTCTTAAAGAAGAAGAAACGTAGGGTTTTTATAAACAAACTAAAAGTTTATAATAGTACTTTTTAACTAAAGGTTTTAAAGTAAAAGAGAACTGAACTAAAGGTTCATCGAGATAAATAAGACTAAAGGTCTTAAGCCGGATTGTATATCGACTAATAAAGGTTATACTCGTACTATAGGTGCGAGATAGCAAAGAAAGACTCACAGACGGTGTTGGAAGCCGATCCCATTTGAAAGGTGAATATGCCCCACTTTTACAAACTTGTTTTCAAACAAACTTGTTATATGTAAAACTTTACATGAGGCTTCGTGTCTCTAAAAACATTGTAAATAAGAGTATAAGCCTAGACCTCAGGCTGTGGTATACGTTTGTCTGGATCCTTACATATGTGGAATGCGGTGGGCACATCGCACCACGCTTGGTCACGACCTCCAGCCATGATGGGCCGGACCTAAGTTATGTTCGAGTGAGACTGATCATGTGTATATTTATGGTACCTAAGTTACGTCGAAATGTTGCGGTGTTTTGCTGAGGTGACCTAGTGTAGAGACTCGAGTTTATAATGATTGTTTAACTTAATTATTCCTAAGCCAAGATGGGTCGAGGCTTACGTGGTCTCGAGGGGTGATTAAGTAAATAAATTATTTTTAGCGTCAGCATATTCACCAGCATTCGTTGCTGACGTATTTTATAACATTTTGCAGGTAATCAAGATTAGAGCTTGTGAAGGCGAAGAAGCTCAAGAATCCGATGGCTCGGATATTTTTGTTAAACTTAAATATAATGAAATGGTGGTTTTGTAAAACTTATAAACAAGTAAAACTAAACGAGACTTGTGTCTCATCTTTTGTTGTAAATATTTTTAATATAAATCCACATGTTTTATAAAAGACTTCCGCATTAACCGGCTACTCTGATTTATTTACAAATGCGGTACCAACTATTGATCACACTCCTAGGCCTTAGATGGGGGTGCGACATTCAGAATTACTTGAATTCTTCTTAGTTCGAAAGGCCCAAAGTACATGGGGCAGTTCGTCGACCCAGCCTGTTCGTTTAGTACCTAATCTTGCTTTAATCTCTTCTTTGATTGTTCGGTTGGTTCGTTCGACATGACCATTAGCCTGCGGATGGGCTACAGATGTGAAAATCTTGGTGACCTGAAGTTCTTTCAGCCACTCTTGTAATCCGCTATCCGCAAACTGAGTTCCGTTGTCACTCACAAGTTCTTGTGGAAGACCAAATCGATAGATAGTGAATTCCCGAAGGAATTTCTTGACACTTGATGCCATAATGGATGCAACTGGCTTGGCTTCCACCCACTTGGTGAAGTAATCAATGGCCACAATTAAAAATTTGACACGTCCCGGGGCTTCTGGGAAGGGTCCCATAATGGCAATAGCCCATTTTTGGAACGGCCAGGCGAACGTTGCCGGAACCAACTCGTTCTTCGGGCACAACGTGTTGGGAGCATGGCGTTGACAAGAATCAAATTTCCTGATTTCTTGCACAACATCCATATGCATCCCCGACCAGTAGTACCCAACATTCATGAGTTTCTCTACGACCATTATCAGGCCCACGTGAAGACCATAAATGCCTTCACGAACTTCCCTAATCAAGTAGTTCGCGTCCTCGCCATCCACACATCTTAGAAGTGAGCCGAGGAAGGATCGTCTGTATAAGACACCATCTTGCATTTGGTAGTTCAAGGCCTTGTGCCTTATCTTTCGAGTCGCGGTCTTCTCTTATGGTAGAACTCATGATGATATGTAAGCTATGATTGGCGTCATCCAGGATTCTACGCCAGTCTGAATTATTAGAACTTGGTTCTGCGGGATGGATGGTCAATCCAGGACTTCGACACGAATGTCTTTAGGAAAGTGTTAAAAATTGGTTGAAGCCAACTTGCTAAGAGCATCCGCCGATTTTTTCTCGCTTCTTTTGATGTGAATGACTTTGCATGAAAAGAATTGACGGATCAAGTCTTTCGCTTGCGACAAATAAGAAGCCATTACATCATTCTTTGCATAATAAGTTCCATTGATCTGTCTCGCGATCAACATAGAATCCACCCGCGCTTCTATGTGTTTTACCCCAAGCTTCTTAGCTATTCTCAGGGCCGCCAAAAAGGCTTCATACTCCGTCTCATTGTTAGTACTCTTGAATTCTAACTTGATGGCGTAAGTGAACACATGCCCTTTAGGATTGACTAGCCTTAGGCCTGCGCCAGATCCCTCGTTGCTCGAAGCTCCGTCGGTGAACAATGACCAAACTTGCCTTTGTTCAGGAGGTACTTGGGGTTGTTGTTCGACTAAGCATTCCTTTTCTTTGTGTTGCGGAACTTCAGTGATGAAGTCCGCCAATACTTGCCCTTTAATTGCTGGTCTGGGTTTGTATTCAATTGCATGTTCTCCCAGTTCGATGGCCCATTTCGCCAATCGCCCGACAATTCCGGCTTGCTTAATACACTCTTGAGTTTATATCCCGTTAACACATTGATGGGATGACCTTGGAAATACCTGCGGAGACGCCTGGCAGCTTAGACGAGCGCCAGAACCAGTTTTTCAAGAATTGGGTATCTGGTCTCTAGGTCTGTCAACGTCCTATTGACATAATAAATTGGTGTTTGAATATTATTTATGTCTGTCAGTAGTACGGCCCCAATGGCAATATCAGATGTCGACAAGTATAACTTCAAAGGCTCCCCCGCATACGGTGTTGACAGGGTAGTATTGGGGCCACGTTGGGCCACGGTATTGAGGTTTGAGAGGAAACAATATGTCGAATTGGTTCACTAATTTTATGCTACAATTAGACACAAGACTGGTGTTTTCAACGGCGAACATGCGGTATCATTTTCGTTGGGGAGGTAGTTATTTGAGATGTCAGTGCCGAGATTCACGGTACTTGCTGGGATGTATACTGAAGAGGAGGTGCAGACGCGTGCATTCACAGAGAGTGTTCGGGGTTATACTCTGGGGACCCGACGGTATTGGATTCCAGACACTGAGTTGGATGCTTTTTTGTCTACTATTGCTGAGAGTCCGTATGCTAGTAATGCGGTTTCATCTGCCATTCGGGATCCCGTTCACAGGTACATTCATAGAGTTATTGCTTCTATGTTCATTGGCCGACAGTAGGGTCACGATAAGTGTAGAAACCTGGACTTAATGTGTTTGTATAGCATTATTGGCCAGCATGACGTTAACCTGGCTACCCTTTTATTATCATCCATGAGTCGGGGTGGACATCGTGCTGAGAGTGTGTCAGCTAGGTTGTCTTTCGGGCCCCTTATCTCACAGATTGTAGCCACATTAGGGGTGTTTGAGAAATATGTTGCTGCTTATTTGACTCCGGGTCTGGACACAGAGGTTGTGAATGTAGCTGATACACGGAAGGCGGGTATTTGTACGTATGAGGATCCTCCACGTCAGGTGGAGGCACATGTATCATCTGGGGCAGGCAGTAGTTCGTAGAGATATCACGGCCGACCCATCTACCACTACAGCCACAGCCGTTAACCATAGAGTATGCGTTTGAGAGGCATTTGGCGATGCATGAGAGTCAGACTTGTTCTCACGCTTTATTTGATCATTTGCAGGTAACGATGCCAGACTGTCTGAGGCCGTCTTCTGACATGGGTGGATCAGGTTATGCTGGGCGTGATTCTGACGTAGGAGGTTCGGGCACTGGCGAGGCTGGTGACGAGGAGTAGTTGATGATGGATGCAGTAGCAGTAACAGCTGGTTAATTTTGGGTTTATCTTTTATACCACACTTGTAAGGCCCCGTTACCGGTGCCTCACATTTGGGTGTTGAATTTACTCATAAACGCAGTTCTAAATATCAGAGTTAATTAAAACCTTACGCGGAATATAAAACATTCATAAAACATTACATAATGATTCATAACTTGTTTTAATCAAACATTCTTGTCTTTCAAAATCAAACATTTAAACATAAAACATCTTGAGTCTTCAGATGCCAGACTCTTATTCTTCTGCCATGTGCCCTGCTCAAGCCAGCCACCCCATTCTACTCACCTGCGTGCATACTAAAAGTCAGCTACGCTGACTGAGTTCTAGTTAATCAGGTAACATACAATACTTTCACCTACTTATACACACGCATCCGAAGATACATATTATATACTTAACCTGCTCATATTTCTTTCGTACATATACAAATATATACATTCTTTCTTTCATTCTTTCTTTTATTCTTTCTTTACATACTTTACCCCTATCATTACTTTACATACTTCTACGTTTTAAAGAGCATTACGCCCTACTGCCTCGAGTATTATTAGGGCCCGGTCCCTTTTTCTGCCTTGAGTATTATTAGGGCTCAGTCCCTTTCGGCCTTGAGTATTTTTAAGGCTCAGTCCCTTTCTACCTTGAGTATTATTAGGGCTCAGTCCCTTTCTGCCTTGAGTATTATTAGGGCTCAGTCCCTTTCTTCTGTACCTGGCTACCTCTTACATTCATTCATAACATACATACATATCATTCATACATTATACATAACATTCATATCCATAGGTATAGCTTGTCAGTTCGTGCAATATCCGAAGATCGTTCACGCACCGACAAGCAATCATTCACATCCTTCACATAAAACATATATGGCATACACTTATCTCTTAGGATAAGGGTATTAACTAATCACATCAAGTATGCACACAGCCCCGAAAACATAACAAGGAATGGGGCTAGAACTCACCTGAATGCGGTTACGTTCACCGTTAATAGTTATTCCTTTCTTGAGTTGTGCACGGCTAACTATATAATGATTACATGTATTAATTAACTATTACTACTCATATCGTATTTCTATCTTTATATAACCCACAACGAACGGGGGTCTGGGGGCAGCGCCCCTGGCAACGGGGTCTAGGGGCGGCAGCCCCTAGCAGGGTCTAAGGGGCAGAGCCCCTGGCTAGGCTTATTTGTAATTAATTCATTCTTTTATAATTCCAGGGACTGTTCTGTCATTTTTCAAACTTCTAGTTCGTTACTTGGTCCTAACGAATTGGCTTATCTTGGCGAACTGGTCTAAGTAGCGAATTCAACCCTTTAACGAACTGGACCTTATAACGAATCAGTTCATGTAGCAAATCAGTCCATGTAACGAATTGGACCTTCTAATTCGTTATCCCTGTTAACGAATGGTTATAGCGAATTTGGATTTAGTTCGTTATATTATCCTTAACGAATTTGAACACGAACTAAGTCTAGTTCGTTATCCTTTCCTTAGCGAATCATCATAACGAATTACCTCTAATTCGTTAACTCCCCGTTAACGAATTAGGGTTAGGTCAGAGAATGTCAGAAACATTCTCTGACGCCTTAACCTCGTACCAAACTTTTCCGGCGCCGTCATCACCGGAAAACGAGATCTCAATCGTTATTCCACCATTTTCATCGTTTTTCGTCCCGTTCGATCCAGATCTGAGCTAGGGTGATCCCTAAGCTCATCTTAGGTTCGGTTTATACCCGATTCCACCCGGATCTCATGACTTGAATGGTTTAACGGTTTCGGCTCGTCGTTTCGTGACTAGATCTAACGGGTTTAAGCTCATACAACATTATACTATTATTACCTTGGGTCGATGTTCGGTTTCCTTCTTGACTTCGGCTAAGATAAGGAGAGAACTAGAGAGAGAGCTTAAATGTGTGTTTTGGTGGTGTATGGAATGTGTGGGAAATGAATTAAATGGGTGATTTAATGTTTATATAATTATGGATCATGGGCTTAAGCCCATGGTCTTTCCTTCTTTCCTTAGCAACCCAATTCCATAACCCATATCCATATAACCAAACACTAGCCCAACTCACAATAACTTCTATTTTCATTTTATTAACCGAAACTAGAAAACAGGATGTTACAAGTCTTCCCTCCTTAAAGAGGTTTCGTCCCTGAAACCTAACTATTACATAAACAATTTCGGGTAAAACTTGCGCATCTCATCCTCAGCTTCCTAAGTAGCATCTGAACCCTTGTGATGCTTCCATGTCACTTTCACTAAAGGTATAACCTTGTGACGAAGTTGCTTCTTCTTGCGGTCAACTATCTCGATCGGTTGCTCAATGTAGTTCAATTGTTCATCAACCTCAATGTCCATCAATGGCACGTGCGACGTGTCATCAGCAAGAAACTTTCTCAGATGAGAGACATGGAAGGTTGAATGAATTCCTTCTAACTCTTCTGGCAAATCCAGCTTATAAGCCACTTCACCTACACTATCTATAATCTTAAACGGTCCAATGTACCTTGGACTCAACTTTCCCCTCTTCCTAAAACGAATAATCCCTTTCCAGGGCGAGACTTTGAGCATCACATTGTCCCCAATGTTAAACTCAATCGGCCTTCGTCGCTTATCAGCATACGACTTTTGGCGATCTTGAGCTGCTTTCATTCTTGCCTTAATCTGATCGAACTTCGTAGAGGTTTCTTGAACTACTTCTAAACTTCCTATCTCTTTTTGACCAATTTCTCCCCAACACACGGGAGTTCTACAACGTCTACCGTAAAGCATTTAGAATGGCGGAATTCCAATACTTGAATGGTAGCTGCTGTTATATGAGAACTCTGCCAGATGCAGGTGATCATCCCAACTTCCTCCAAAGTCTAAAACACAAGCACGTAGCATATCCTAAAGGGTTTGGATCGTCCTTTCAGACTGTCCATCGGTTTGAGGATGATACGCAGTACTAATGTTCAACCTCGTCCCCATAGCTTCATGGAATTTCTTCCAGAATCTCGAGGTAAAACGTGTATCTCTATCTGACACAATCGATAACGGCACTCCATGCTTAGCTACCACTTCCTTTATGAACAAGCTTGCTAACGTTTCTGACAAGATAGCCTCTCGTATAGGCAGAAAGTGAGCACTCTTGGTTAAACGGTCCACAATCACCCAGATGGTATCATGATGCCTAGCTGTACGAGGTAGCCTGGTTATGAAATCCATGGTGATGTGTTCCCATTTCCATTTAGGTATCTCAAGTGGTTTCATTTTCCCATACGATTTCTGGTGTTCGGCTTTGACTTTCAAACAAGTTAAGCACTTACCAACGTAAATCACTACATCGTTTTTCATTCCTGCCCACCAATAATCTTTCTTCTGGTCTTGATACATTTTATTGGATCCTGGATGGATTGAGTACCTCGACTTATGAGCTTCATCTAAGATTCGACCTCTAAGATCTCCATGGCGTGGGACCCACATGCGGTCAAACCTAGTCTTAACTCCATGAGTGTTTTCCATCAACTCATTTTGCTGGCCGTAAATCCTTTCTTTCTTCACTAACCCATCATCTGCTAGTACTTCTGTATGCACTTTGGCGATTTCTTCAAAAAGGCTTGAGTTCATAATCAGCTGGTATGACTTCACTGTTGCAATGACTTCCTCATTCTTTCGACTTAGCGCATTAGCAACTACATTGGCTTTACCGGGGTAGTATTTTATGTCACAGTCGTAGTCTTTTATCAGCTCTCTAACCACCTTCTCTGTCTCATATTCAGCTCCTTCTGCTCAAAGAAATACTTCAAGCTTTTATGGTCGGTGTAGATGGTACACTTAGTACCATATAAGTAGTGCCTCCAAATATTTAAGGCATGCACTACTGCGGCTAGTTCTAAATCATGTGTCGGATAAGTACTCTCGTGGACTTTCAACTGTTTAAACGCATACGCTATCACCTTCCCTTGTTGCATCAACACGCAAACCAACCCCTGATGCTAAGCGTCAGCACAAACAACCAAATCCTCATCACCGTCGGGTAGAGCAAGGATTGGAGCTTGTGTGAGTCTCTTCTTCAATTCTTCAAAAGCTTATTCTTGGAACTTTCCCCAACTGAATACTACTGACTTTCGGGTCATACCGGTCAATGGTGCGGCTATCTTGGAGAAATCTTCGATGAATATCCTATAGTAGCCAGCCAACCCTAAGAAGCTTCGTATATTAGTCGGATTCTGTGGAGTCTTCCAATTAGTTATCGCTTCAATCTTAGTTGGGTCCATGGTAATCCCTTCCGGATTAATCACGTGACCTAGAAATTGCACTTCTCACAACCAAAACGCGCATTTCGAAAATTTAGCATACAACTTCTCTTTCTTCAGAGTCTCCAATACCTCTTTCAGATGCTCAGGATGATCAGACTCGCTCTTGGAATAAATCAATATATCTTCGATGAAGACAATGACTGACTTATCCAACATCGGCTGACACACCCTATTCATCATGCCCATAAATGCTGCAATAGCATTTGTTACACCGAATGACATCACGAGGAACTCGTAGTGTCCATACCGCATTCGGAACGCTGTCTTAGGGATATCCGCCTCCTTCACCTTTAGCTGATGATAGCCTGATCTGAGGTCTATCCGTGAAAACCAACTTGAACCTTGAAGTTGGTCAAACAGATCATAAATCCTTAGCAGAGGATATCTATTCTTTACTGTAAGCTTATTCAACTCGCGATAGTCTATGCACATTATCATACTTCCATCCTTCTACTTCACGAACAACACTGGTGCACCCCACGGGGAAACACTTGGTCGTATGAAACCCTTGTCGAGGAGTTCTTGCAGTTGGGACATCAATTCTTTCATCTCGGACGGTGCTAGACGGTAAGGCGCTTTCGCGACGGGTCGGGCTCCTGGTACTAAATCTATTTGAAATTCTATCTCTCGCTCCGGTGGCAACCCCGGAAGATCCTCAGGGAATACTTCTGGGTAGTCGCGCACAATAGAAACATCTTTCATTTATTTCGTCTCGGCCGTAGCATTGACAACATACGCCAGGTAGGCACCGCACCCTCGCCTTAATAAACCTTCGGCTTTTATCATCGAAATGACATTAAGCCCTGAACTTTCTTTATCACCATAAACCGTTACTGCACTACCATCCAAGGACATTAATCTTATTATCATACTCTTACATACGATCTGAGCTTCATATTTAGACAACCAATCCATTCCCAAAACCACATCGAACCCTCCTAAGGTCATAACATACAAGGTAACAGGGAACTCATGCCCCTCTAATTCTATCTTACAATCCTTAACCATTTTCATTATTTTAACCAAAGTGTCACTAGCGGTTTCTACTATAAAAGTTTCAGACACTTGACAACATTTCATTTTAGCTAATTTACTAAATGGTGTAGCTACAAAACTTTTGTTTGCACCCGAATCAAATAATACGGAAGCAGAAATACCATTTACTAAAAACGTACTAGTCACAACATCTGGAATCTGCTTGGCTTGTTCTTGAGTCAGAATGTAGGCTCTGGTCCTCGGCCTAGTCTGAACAACATCATTCTTTCCACTTCCTCCAACTCCCCCATCAGTGCATTCCTTAGCAAAGTGGCCCGGCTTACCACACTTGTAGCAGGCGGGTTTTGCAGTACAGTCGGGAGCATAATGTCCCACTTTTCCATACTTGTAGCAAACGTTCGTACCAAACTTGCACTCACCAGCATGACTCTTCCCACACTTATGACAAACGTCCAAACCCTTACCCCATCTGCACTCACCTCCATGCATCTTTCCACATGTCTTGCACGATCTCTTCTCCCACACCTTCTGCTTCTTATCCTTGGAGTTCCATAACTAAGTACCGGGACGTTTGACATGATTGACCCACTTCTTATCTTTCTTCTCTTCTTCCACCACAACATCATCCGCAGCCAGGTCCGCATAAACCATTTCTGCGAGCTCGACCGCAGAGTCAAAGGTAGCAGGTTTACTCGTCCTGACTAGAGTGTGGACTCTCTGTGGCAATCCCCTCACAGAGCACTTGATCCTTTTCGTCTCAGTGTTAACCATATCAGGTACCAACCTAGACATTCGGTTGAACTCGGTGGTATACTCACGATGTGTCATCTTTCCAGCTTTCAGGTTCATGAACTTCATCTCCGCCCTTTCAACTTCGGCGTCAGCACAGAATCTCTTCATCACTAACTCTTTCAGATCATCCCACTTTAGAGCCTTAATCTTATCCCGGGTCTTCCTCTGCTCCACACTCTCCCACCAATACATAACTTCATCCTCGAATGATTGGGTGGCATAACCGACGGCTTGGTCGGGACGGCACTCGCTGATTCGGATAATTTTATCCATGGCGGTTATCCATTGAAGGGTAGCGATTGCGTCTCCCAATCAAGTCAATTTCGGCGGGTCACAACATTTAAAGGACTTATAGTTGCACCCACCTCAGCCTCTTTTCCTACCATCGGCCTTCACAGACTTAACCTCACTCGAGGCCTCTCTTTCTTCTTCATCATCTTTCCTACCTCCTCCTCCCGCTCCTTCAGCTGTTCTTTCACGGCCTCCAGCAGACCCCTCCGGATTCATGTTTTTCACAATCGTGGCTACTGCTTGGACAATAGCTGCTTGGATTAAGGGATCTAGCTGAACCCCTTCATTGTTGTTACGGTTTCCTCCAGCTGTGCTTCCTTCTTCTTCGGTGTTGGAAGCTGCCTCTACCGAAGGTTGTTGGTCACGACGAGGCTTGCCACGACGTCCAGTGCGGCCTCCTGCTCCAACAACTGCCCTAGATCCAGCCATCGTATTCTGGAAGGGAAAACACAAACGTCATCACTTAAGGAACTATTTAGTACAGGGATATTAAGGCTAACAGGTAATAACAGTGGCCTGTTGTGATTAGCTGATCACGTTACATTCCATGTCCTATACACATCCCTTTATGAGTCTATTTGTGTTGGTTCCACTCTAAATAGTTAATCAATCAAACAATCAATTACTCCTATCCCTAACGTCCACATATCCTTTCTTTAGCAATTAAGCTAACATTAACATACATATGTAACCATACACTTTACCGATACTGGGCTTGCTTTAGTGACATATGGCTATCTTGAACTGACATCTTCTTTTCTTTGTCTTTCTTAAATCCCATTCTCTGTTCGAGTCTAAGCATGTAGGATGCTTAAATCTCTCGAACATTTCTCTGATACGGACTTGTAAGGCCCCGTTACCGGTGCCTCACATTTGGGTGTTGGATTTACTCATAAACTTAGTTCTAAATATCAGAGTTAATTAAAACCTTACGCGAAATATAAAACATTCATAAAACATTACATCATGATTCATAACTTGTTTTAATCAAACATTCTTGTCTTTCAAAATCAAACATTTAAACATAAAACATCTTGAGTCTTCAGATGCCAGACTCTTATTCTTCTGCCATGTGCCCTGCTCAAGCCAGCCGCCTCATTCTACTCACCTGCGTGCATACCAAAATTCAGCTACGCTGACTGAGTTCTAGTTAATCAGGTAACATACAATACTTTCACCTACTTATACACACGCATCCGAAGATACATATTATATACTTAACCTGCTCATCTTTCTTTCGTACATATACAAATATATACATTCTTTCTTTCATTCTTTCTTTTATTCTTTCTTTACATACTTTACCCCTATCATTACTTTACATACTTCTACGTTTTAAAGTGAAATACGCCCTACTGCCTCGAGTATTATTAGGGCTCGGTTCCTTTTTCTGCCCTGAGAATTATTAGGGCTCAGTCCCTTTCTGCATTGAGTATTTTTAGGGCTCAGTCCCTTTCTACCTTGAGTATTATTAGGGCTCAGTCCCTTTCTGCCTTGAGTATTATTAGGGCTCAGTCCCTTTCTTCTGTACCTGGCTACCTCTTACATTCATTTATAACATACATACATATCATTCATACATTATACATAACATTCATATCCATAGGTATAACTTGTCAGTTCGTGCAATATCCAAAGATCGTTCACGCACCGACAAGCAATCATTCAAATCCTTCACATAATACATATATGGCATACACTAATCTCTTAGGATAAGGGTATTAACTAATCACATCGAGTATGCACACAACCCCGAAAACATAAGAAGGACTGGGGCTAGAACTCACCTGAATGCGGTTACGTTCACCGTTAATAGTTATTCCTTTCTTGAGTTGTGCACGGCTAACTGTATAATGATTACATGTATTAATTAACTATTACTACTCATATCGTATTTCTATCTTTATATAACCCACAACGAACGGGGGTCCGGGGGCAGCGCCCCTGGCAACGGGGTCTAGGGGAGGCAGCCCCTAGCAGGGTCTAAGGGGCAGAGCCCCTGGCTAGGCTTATTTGTAATTAATTCATTCTTTTATAATTTCAGGGACTGTTCTGTCATTTTTCAAACTTCTAGTTCGTTACTTGGTCCTAACGAATTGGCTTATCTTGGCAAACTGGTCCAAGTAGCGAATTGAACCCTTTAACGAACTGGTTATTAAACAAACTGGACCTTATAACGAATCATTTCATGTAGCAAATCCGTCCATGTAACGAATTGGACCTTCTAATTCGTTATCTCTGTTAACGAATGGTCATAGCGAATTTGGAGTTAGTTCGTTATATTATCCTTAACGAATTTGAACACGAACTAAGTCTAGTTCGTTATCCTTTCCTTAGCGAATCATCATAACGAATTACCTCTAATTCATTAACTCCCCGTTAACGAATTAGGGTTAGGTCAGAGAATGTCAGAAACATTATCTGACGCCTTAACCTCGTACCAAACTTTTCCGGCGCTGTCATCGCTGGAAACCCGCGTTTTCGCCCGAAAAACGAGATCTCACTCGTTTTTCCACCGTTTTTATCGTTTTTCGTCCCGTTCGATCCAGATCTGAGCTAGGGTGATCACTAAGCTCATCTTAGGTTCGGTTTATACCCGATTCCACCCGGATCTCGTGACTTGAACGGTTTAACGGTTTTGGCTCGTCGCTTCGTGCCTAGATCTAACGGGTTTAAGCTCATACAACATTATACTATTATTACCTTGGGTCGGTGTTCGATTTCCTTCTTGATTTTGGCTAAGATAAGGAGAGAACTAGAGAGAGAGCTTAATTGTGTGTTTTGGTGGTGTATGGAATGTGTGGGAAATGAATTAAATGGGTGATTTAATGTTTATATAATTATGGATCATGGTCTTAAGCCCATGGTCTTTCCTTATTTCCTTAGCAACCCAATTCCATAACCCATATCCATATAACCAAACACTAGCCCAACTCACAATAACTTCTATTTTCATTTTATTAACCGAAACTAGAAAACGGGATATTACACAGTAGCAGTAACAGCCGGTTAATTTTTTGTTTATCTTTTATTTTTCCCTTATTTTTGTTTTTATATCATGATGGTCTGTACTAAACTTAATATACTTAAGGGAAAATGTATAAAGGGTAATCGGCTGGGTAATATATGCATAACTTAGATAACTGATGCTGTTTAATTGTATTTTTGTGTTGTATTTGAACTTTGTGGGTGTTGTTTACTATAAACCCTC
The DNA here is from genome assembly GCF_021521415.1 of Bidens hawaiensis. Classification (NCBI taxonomy): domain Eukaryota; kingdom Viridiplantae; phylum Streptophyta; class Magnoliopsida; order Asterales; family Asteraceae; genus Bidens; species Bidens hawaiensis. Next base: position 527,387 of record NW_027492592.1, read on the forward strand.
AGAAGACCTCACTCGTCCACCCGGGCTACCAGGGGGTTTATAGGGCTTGTTGCATACGCTAAATGCAATCGTGATTCCTACGAAAATGAGTTAGGTCTTTTAACAATTTTACCAGCTTAACAAATTTAATTATGAAATTTATATAACTTGGCTTGGTAATTAAAATTAACAGTTTTGCAAACGGTTTAAAAGACCTATCCTAATGGTTGTGAGAAGCGTGCTTCTACACGTGTGAGAGTTTACAGATACTGTTGAGTGAATTGAGGAGACGGGTTCGTTGAGCGCAAGCAAGAGTATATTTGAGTGGCTTATTTTTCTTATCAGGTGATTTTGTTTTCATAATTCTTTTCGTTTTATTAGTTTTATTGTTAAAAGTGTAAATGTATAGATGTATAATTTTTAGGACCATCACATTAAGCTCGGTTTTAAAATTTATAATCAGTAAAATTTTAACCCTGTCGTCAGTAATATATCTTTAATGCTAAATTTTAAACATTGAGGACAATTTCAACTTCAAGTGTGGGGATCGGGGGAAATTTAAAATTTTTGCCTTATAGTGCCTTGATTGTGCTCAAAAGCCGGAATTGTAAATAGTTTATTGCTATTATTAATGCCAAGTAGAGGTCTTTGGTCATGGTCAGTTTTAAGCTTCTCAAAAGTCTTCCCATGCAAATGTTTTTCAAAAAGAAAAATTAAAATGGACCATTTATATTACACATGTTTCATATCGGCAGCTTAATTCCTCCGGTACGTGTGTAAGATGTGCCTTATATATAATACACATATAATATATAGTAGATACACATGTCATTTGAGTGTCATTATAGAGAGTAACCAGTATGCCCATAATATCTAAAACTTGGTTGTCTCATGCATTTCGATATCTTAGCTTGGCATGAAGGCAAAAGTGATAGAGGCAATTAGGTTAAGCCTCGTTTGGATGAGTGAGAGTGTGGGTATTGGGGGTTGGGCCTCATACGTTATATATATGAGCATGGATAATGAGAGGCGCGGGGGTTGGTTCCCTTAGAAAACATTGTTGTACCTATTCTTTCATTCAATCAACCCCGATGTTATATTGCGAGACGATTCGGTTTAATAGGTTTATTTGTAATTGTTTAGTATGTATCAACAGGATGTATTAAGCATTACGATTGATTGTTAAAAAAAAAGGTGTGTTAAAGTTGCAATGTTCAAGTGTTATGAGTTTGAAAAAAAAAGAGAAAACAAAAGTGAAAAGTCAAAAGAAAAGCTCAAAAAGAGTCAATGTTCTAGTAAGTATTGGTTGTAAATGAAAGTCAGTGAGTTTTTTTAGTTGTTTAGTCGTTGGAATAAATTGGTTAGTTGTTCATGGTCGTTGTTTATTTAGTTGTTTTGTAATAAGCCAGATCGGATCGTTTGAGCTACTTTAAAAATTCCCTTCCATACCCTTACACTTAGCCCCGTTACAACCCGTTTTAAGCCCTCTTGATTTGAATTTATGCAAAGCATTTATATGGGTGGAGATATGACTTGCTTCCAAACTTATTACATTGTGTTCATACTTGGTATTGAGGGTAGAGAGATACTATCCCATTTTATGCTGGTCCAGATATTAAACCGAGTAGAGAGAGATTATATTAAGAGGGGTATGACCATGTGTGCCTTAACCGGAAACAAAGTACACTGGTTTGGGCGGTTCCATAGTTTTAAATTGTAACATAAAATTATTTGGTGGGTTATCAACCTTAACAGTGTCATTTCGTAGGAATTTGGTATGACCTTATACCTCACTAGTATTAATCGTGGTAATTTATGAATCATCAAATGAGGTGTATGTGTTACATGAGAGTTTGCTTAAGGGCAAACAAAAGATACGTGTGGGGTTGTGATGGTCGGGCAAAAGTCGTGTATATTATTATATTATTTGTTTAATTTTAGTTTAAATATTATGTGAACTTTGGTACTTCAAGTGTGTTTATGTGTTTCAGGATACTTGACGTTAAGGACGCTTATCGGGATGAATTATGGGCTTGGAACGAAGATGTAGAAGACTCGTGATGATTGGCAAGCTTTCCTATGCAAAATAAAAGAAGAAAAATAAAGTGGATGTGTCAGACACCCTTAGCGCGGCGCTAAGGGAGCTTAGAGATACTCTAAAGTCTCACATCAGGAAAGTACACTTTAGCGCGACGCTAAGGTCTCACCCATAGACTTTAGCGCCGCGCTAAAGTCCTCCAGACGGGAAAATTAAACCTAACATTAATATATTGAGTTTTCAGCCCCATTCGACCTATCCTTCATTCCTCCAACCAAGTACAAGCCCTAGGACGATTTTTCACCATCCCGAAGCCTCCGGTTCGTATGTTTATCGCATGCTTTCGTCCTCTCATCAGATAAGCGAATCCTTCCTGATGCCGATGTCAGGCTAAACCATTGTATTCACTTTAGGCTAGGGTTTTGTGTAAATTAACTTTGATCAGATTCTATGTTTTGAATGAGTATGAACTTGATTGATTGTCTTTAATCTTGTTTTACATTAGAATTGATTGTTTAAATAGTTTATGATTTTGATTATCAAACTTCGCATCACTTATCTGGTTGTGTTCATCACATGTAGGGTTAGCTCTTATGTCATTGAACCAGTAATCGTTAGTCATTGCTTATAATTGATTTTCATACAGTAAACTGGTAATTGGGTAAACCGGAGTTCAGTTGTGTCATCAATTCGGTTAGGGTATCGTTTGTCCTCACAACCCAACTGTTAGGTTTAGTAATTACTGCGCAATTAATCTTATGAATCTGTGATTAGTCGGTCATCACATTACCTGAACCTGAAGTGAATCTTCTTCTCATTATTGTTTACAAACTTTTCCAAGTAACTGTGTGTTTTTAATAAATCGTCTTTTATAAACCGCTTGACATCGTTTGTCCACTTAGTTAATTAATTAATAATTATGAACTTTACTTGCACTTTCCACTTATTCCCTATGGAGACGACCTTACTTACCCGTACTAGTTATAGGTATTTAAGTTTTATAAATACTTGTTTTTTATTAGAGCACGACATCTAAATCATAGAACTCCCATATGTTGGGGAGAGATTGGTCAGAAGGAGATTGAAATCTTCAAAGTTGTGCAAGAAACCTCGTCAAGGTTCGATCAAATCAAGGCAAGAATAAAAGTTTCTCAAGATAGTCAGAAGTCTTATGCTGATAAGCGGCGACGGCCAATCGAGTTTAACGTTGGTGACAATGCGATGCTCAAGGTCTCTCCTTGGAAGGGAATTATTCGCTTCAAGGAGAGAGGAAAGTTAAGTCCGAGGTACATTGGACCGTTTAGGATTGTTGATCATGTGGGTGAAGTGGCATACAAGCTAGATTTACCAGAAGAGTTGGATGGAATTCATTTTGCCTTTCATGTTTCTCATATGAGAAATTGTCTAGCCGATGACACGTCACATGTACCATTAGTGGACAACGAGGTTGATGATCAATTAAAGTATATCGAACAGCCTGTAGAAGTCATTGACCGCAAGGGGAAGCAGCTTCGTCATAAAATTATTCCATTGGTGAAAGTGATATGGAAGCATCGTAAGGGATCGGATGCCACTTGGGAAGTTGAAGAAGAGATGCGCAAGTTTTATCTAGTTTTGTTTCAGTAATAGTTAGGTTTCGGGGACGAAACCTCATTAAGAAGGGAAGACTTGTAACATCCCGTTTTCTCGTTTAGGTTAATAAAATAGAATTTGTTATTATGAGTCGGGCTAGTGTTGGGTTAAGTAATATGGGTAATGGACTTGGGTTAATAAAGAAGGAGGTAAAGACCATGGGCTTGAGCCCATGACCCATGATATAAATACCATAATTGACCATTTATTAATTCACTCTCATCCATTTCATACACCACCCAAAACACACACTTAAGCTCTCTCTCATCTCTCTCTTTCTCTAACCGAAACCAAGAAGAAGAATCGATTCTCGACCCGAGGTAATATAGTATGATATTGTATGGATCCAAACCCGCTAGATCTAGTCGCGAAATGACAAGCCAACACCCTAAACTATTAAAGTCATGAGATCCGGGTGGAATCGGGTATAAACCGATCAAAATATGAGCAAAATGGTGAAGAAAAACGGTGAAAACGGTGGAAAATGACTGAGATCTCGCTTTTCCGATGAGATCCTGGTTTTCTGGCGATAACGGCGCTGGAAAGGCGGCGCAGGAGATGTGGGTACGAGGTTAAAGGGTGTCAGAGAATGAATCTGACATTCTTTGACCTAACCCAAGTTCGTTAGGTGAGAAATAACGAATTAACAAGCAATTTGTTATGCCCATTCGTTAAGAAGAGATAACGAATTAGAAGCTGTTCGTTAAGCCATTTGTTAAGTAATTCATTAACGGAGAACTAACGAATGAACCCCCAGTTTGTTATGAAATTCAGTTCGTAATAAAGGCATGTTCGTAATAATGTGGTCGCCGGCGCGCTAAGCCGTAAGAATGAAGAAGTCATTGCCACCATGAAGTCGTATAAGTTGATTATTAACTCAGATCTCTTCGAAGAAATCGTCAAGGCACAGTCTGAGGTGCTTACATATGAAGGATTAATGAAGAAAGAGAGTATTTTCGGGCAGCAAAACGAGCATATGGATAACACTCATGGTGTGAAGATTAGGTTTGACCGTATGTGGATTCCATGCCATGGATATCTCAGAGGCCGACTCGTAGATGAAGCTCATAAGTCGAGATACTCGATCCATCCGGGATCCACCAAGATGTATCAAGATCTAAAGAGAGATTATTGGTGGCCAGGTATAAAGAATGATGTACTAGATTACGTCAGTAAGTGTTTGACTTGCTTGCAAGTCAAAGCTGAACACCAGAAGCCTTATGGGAAGATGCAGCCTTTAGAGATACCAGAATGAAAATGGGAACACATCACCATGGATTTCATAACTAAGCTACCCCGTACAGCTAAGCATCATGATACCATTTGGGTGATTGTGGACCGTTTGACTAAGAGTGCTCACTTTCTGCCTATACGAGAGGTGATCTCATCATAAACGTTAGCAAATGTGTTCATAAAAGAAGTTGTGTCTAAGCATGGAGTGACGTTATCAATTGTGTCAAATAGAGATACTCGTTTTCCTTCAAGATTCTGGAAAAATTTCCATGAAGATATAGGAACAAGATTGAACATCAGTACGGCGTATCATCCTCAAACAGATGGGCAGTTTGAACGGACTATCCAAACCCTTGAGGATATGCTACGTGCATGCGTGTTAGACTTTGGAGGAAGTTGGGATGATCATCTACATTTGGCAAAATTCTCTTCTAACGATAGTTACCATTCAAGTATTGGTACGCCATCGTTTGAGATGCTATACGGTAGATGTTGTAGAACTCCCATATGTTGGGGAGATATTGGTCAGAAGGAGATTGAAATCTTGGAAGTTGTGCAAGAAACCTCGTCAAGGTTCGATCAAATCAAGGCAAGAATAAAATTTGCTCAAGATCGTCAGAAGTCCTATGCTGATAAGCGGCGACGGCCAATCGAGTTTAACGTTGGTGACAATGTGATGCTCAAAGTCTTGCCTTGGAAGGGAATTATTCGCTTCAGAAAGAGAGGAAAGTTAAGTTCGAAGTACATTGGACCGCTTAGGATTGTTGATCATGTGGGTGAAGTGGCTTACAAGCTAGATTTACCAGAAAAGTTGGATGGAATTCATTTTACCTTTCATGTTTCTCATATGAGGAAATGTCTAGCCAATGACACGTCACATGTACCATTAGTGGACATTGAGGTTGATGAACAATTAAATTATATCGAACAACCCGTAGAAGTCATTAACCGCAAGGGGAAGCAGCTTCATCATAAAATCATTCCTTTGGTGAAAGTGATATGGAAGCATTGTAAGGGATCGGATGCCACTTGGGAAGTTGAAGAAGAGATGCACAAGTTTTATCCAGTTTTGTGTCAGTAATAGTTAGGTTTCGGGGACGAAACCTCTTTAAGAAGGTAAGACTTGTAACATCCCATTTTCTTGTTTCTGTTAATAAAACAGAATATGAATTATTATGAGTCGGGCTAGTGTTGGGTTAACTAATATGGGTAATGGACTTGGGTTAATAAAGAAGGAGGAAAAGACCATGGGCTTGAGCCCATGACCCATGATATAAATACCATAATTAACCATTTATTAATTCATTCTCATCCATTCTATACACCACCCAAAACACACACTTAAGCTCTCTCTCGTCTCTCTCTTTCTCTAACCGAAACCAAGAAGAAGAATCGATTCTCGACCTGAGGCAATGATAGTATGATACTTTATGGACCAAAACCCACTAGATCTAGTCGCGAAACGACAAGCCGACACCCTAAACTGTTAAAGTCACGATATCCTGGTGGAATCGGGTATTAACCGATCAGAAGATGAGCTTAGAGGTCACCCTATCTTAGATCAGGATCAAACGGGACGAAAAACGGTGAAAAACGGTGGAAAATGACTGAGATCTCACTTTTCCGGTGAGATCCCGGTTTTCCGGCGATGACGGCGCCGGAAAGGCGGCGCCGGAGATGTGGGTACAAGGTTAAAGGGTGTCAGAGAATGTTTCTGGCATTCTCTGACCTAACCCTAGTTCATTAGCGGAGAAATAACGAATTAACAAGCAATTCGTTATGCCCATTCGTTAAGAAGAGATAACGAATTAGAAGTAGTTCGTTAAGCCATTCGTTAAGTAATTCATTAACGGAGAACTGGCGAATGAACCCCCAGTTCGTTATAAAAGTCAGTTTGTTATAAAGGCCAGTTTGTTATAAAGGCCAGTTTGTTATAAAGACCAGTTCGTTATAAAGGTCCATTCGTTAAGAAATAACGAATGAGTCCATTCGTTATGAGAGAACACATTCGTTAAGAAATAACGAAGGAGTCCATTCGTTAAATGACGGGATGACGAACTGGATGAAGAATTAGAGTTTGAAAGATTGACAGAAAGGTCCCTGGACTTAGAATAAAATGGATTAATTACAAAGAAGCCCTAGAACTTTATGAGTTAGCAAATAAAATTATAGATTAAAATTCTAATGAAAAATGTGTTAAGATAGTTAATGGAAATAAAGGACTATGACTGTGATATCAAGTATTATCCTGGTAAAACAAATGTGGTCGCCGACGCATTAAGCCGTAAGAATGAAAAAATCACTGCAACTGTGAAGTCGTATAAGTTGATTATTAACTCAGATCTCTTTGAAGAAATCATCAAGGCGCAGTCTGGGGTGCTTACATAGGTAGGATTAATGAAGAAAGAAAGGATTTCCGAGCAGCAAAACGAGCAGATGGATAACACTCATGGTGTGAAGATTAGGTTTGACCGTATGTGGATTCCACGACATGGATATCTTATAGGCCGAATCTTAGAAGAAGCTCATAACTCGAGATACTCGATCCATCCAGGATCCACGAAGATGTATCAAGATCTAAAGAGAGATTATTGGTGGCCAGGTATAAAGAATGATGTACTAGATTAAGTCAGTAAGTGTTTGACTTGCTTGCAAGTCAAAGCTAAACACCAGAAGCCTTATGGGAAGATGCAGCCTTTAGAGATACCAGAATGAAAATGGGAACACATCACCATGGATTTCATAACTAAGCTACCCCGTACAGCTAAGCATCATGATACCATTTGGGTGATTGTGGATCGTTTGACTAAAAGTGCTCACTTTCTGCCTATACGAGAGGCGATCTCATCATAAAAGTTAGCAAATGTGTTCATAAAAGAAGTTGTGGCTAAGCATGGAGTTCCGTTATCGATTGTGTCAGATAGAGATACTCGTTTTACTTCAAGATTCTGGAAGAAGTTCCATGAAGCTATGGGAACAAGGTTGAACATCAGTACGACGTATCATCCTCAAACAGATGGGCGGTCTGAACGGACTATCCAAACCCTTGAGTATATGCTACGTGCTTGCGTGTTAGACTTTGGAGGAAGTTGGGATGATGATGTACATAAAATTATCCATCTTTTCGGCATCAAATAATCTCTAAAAATGCATTTTCTATCAAATAACATAGCACAAAAGGCTACTTATCATAATAAAATGTAATTTCAAGTGAAACCAAGCCTCAAACGAAGAAACAAGCGAAAACACGAAGAAAAACGGAAGAAAACACAAGAAACACGCCCCCATGCCTCAAGAAACATGTAACGATTCCGGCAAATTCAGGTATACCCTAGCCGGAATATACTATTTACGTGTTATTCAATACTGAATATATGAATTATAATGTGTTTATACGAGTATATAAGATTCACAGTACGAATTATACTCGAATATACAGCTAGTCGTATTGAAATTACGATTAATCGATGAATGGTTATTGAAACCCGAACTAATCGGGGATTACATTATAGACGAAATATATAATGTTTAGTGATGTGTACGAAGTATTAAAGCTTCGGGATAAGTGAATTATAGCACAGAAAAAGGATTTCGATTTATTAGTACGTCGGTACGATAAACGAAACCTTTAACATCAAACCAAGCAAGAGACGATCGATCAAGCCGAAAAAGATGCACAATTACCGACAATATGATGTGTTAAGTCAATAAATGTCATGGTTTAAGTTTTTAAAGTTTTTAAATCGGTTTTATATAAATTTAAATTTTAAGCCGAAAAACGACCGTTTTGGCCTCGTTTTGAGAGGAATTAAACGTTTAACCGAAAAACGAACTGAACCAGATTATCCACAACATTATCCGGATTACACAATCCGAATGTGTGGCCAAGGTTGAAGATGTGGGCCCCACCCCACACCTTACATGGACCGATCGGTCCATAGTCACACACACACACACTTCATTTTCTTTTTTCTAACATCCTAACTCCACAATTCTCTCAACACTCCTCAACATTCATCCAACCTCCTTTGATTTATACCAAGAAACCGAGGTAAAGATCGGATTATAGTCGTGTTCATCGTCTTTTCTCGAGTCATTTACAAGAAAATGAGGTTTCAAGTGAAAAATGGGTAAAACCCGAGATGAAACCGGTTCTTGCATGATCAAGTGATGTATACAAGTTATACAAGGGATCTTGGTCCAAGAAAGGAGTTAAAAGAGTCAAAAACGAATTTTTACGATTAAAATCTTTGTTTTGATGTCTTAACCGAAACCATGAAAGAAATGGCTTGATTGTGGGTATAACTTGCTTGGTGTGGTGTTGTTGTGCTTGTAGGTGTTGTAGCTAGTTGCTAGCAAAGGCTAGAAAGCAAGATCTTTGCGATCTAAAGCTAGAAACACAAGGTAGTTCGGTTTTTCGTATGATTTGTAAGATTTGGACAGATTGTGGTAGACTTAGAGTTGAGTCATGAAATTTCACAGAGATGATCTACACATGAAAATATGAGATCTGTAAAATTTTGGTAATTTTTGGATAAAGGATGAATATTTGGTGAATTTAATGCTCGGTTTTGGCTAAAAATGGTGAAAAATAGCTAAACATCATGAAAAATTCTGGAAAATTTCAGATAAGCTTTTTATAACATATAAAAGTCACACGAAAAATTTCAGGTCCATTGGAGAAGTCTAAATAGACTTTTTGGTAAAACGAGTTCTAGGGTGTTCTAGCTCGGTTTTGGTAAAAATGGCACGAAAAATGAGTTTTTGGTTCTGTAAAAATTACTGGAAACTATGTGGATGGCAGGAGTCATCCCAGAAAAATTTGGGATTTTTCTAAGGTCATTTGGTATTTTCGACATATTTGGTGTTTAAATGACGTTTAAAAATAGATAAATAAATGTTAAATATAAAAATTAATTCTGAAAATATTTTTATAAAATTCCTTACTGTCAAAAACTGATTTGTGCAAAATTTCAAGATCCGAGACTAAACAGATAATTATTTGTGCTAAACAGAACATAAAAACAAACTTTTAAAGCTTAAAACGCGTAAACCGGCAAAGTTCGCCTAAGCGAGCTGACTGGTGTATAAAAACCTTAAAAATGGACTATTTTCATGAAACTAAGTTAATCAAGTAAAAATAAATCATCCGAAAATAATTCGGATGATTTGGGTAATTTTACCCGATTTAGCAGTTTCCGGTATACTAAAGACGGAAACGGGCCCCGCGGCCAAACGGGGTGTCTAAACCGAGCTCCAATTTCACCACTTTAATTAAAATATCAGTAACAACTATTTTCGGGTCGTATGTGACCAAACTTATTTTTGAAAACATAAAGACGGTTAACCGTGCTAGGCACGCAAGACGAGAAAACAAACTAATGGTAATTTTGACTAAAGAACTCTAAGGGGTATCACAATCTAAGTCCTGAGAAGTGTTTCGGGGTTAACATTGTCCCCGGATCGTGTACGGTACTGGGTTAACAGTGTCCCCAGACGTACCGGTTAACACGAATTTAAGTTATATTAATAGAAATTGTGTAGTAACGACTTAGGGATCGTATTACAGATCCGGGCCGGTAGCTGTTCACAGTATTACATCTTGCTCACAAAAAAGGTGAGTTTTCACGAGCCCCTTTTTATTGAACTGTTTTAAATATTTTCCCGGGGCGGAAAGCATGTTTTTTATCAAAGTGTTTAAGTACATGCCGATCGCATGGAAATGAATGTATTTATATAATGTTTATTGTACGGGAATCGTACGGTAATGTATTGAGATGGTAATTGTCTGAGTTGCTAATATTGTAAGGCCCGAAACAGTGTTCTGGGTTAACAGTGTTCCCAGAGGTTATTAAATGTATTTCTGGGTTAACAGTATCCCCAGAGGCTATTAAATTTATTTCTGGGTTAACAGTGTCCCCAGAGGTTATTAATTGTATTTCTGGATTAACAGTGTCCCCAGAGGTTATTAAATGTGTTTCTGGGTTAACAGTGTCCCCAGAGGTTATTAAATGTGTTTCTGGGTTAACAGATTTTTCACTTGTAGGCTCAGCATAATTACATCATTAATTTATGATTATTAAAATGATTTGTCATGGTTTATTTAAATTAGTGAAACTCACCAACTATTCGTAGTTGACCCGTTTTCTTTACATGCTTTCTAGGTACACCCAAATTGGAATGAGTGATACGTGCTTGATGATGTGTGCTATTTTGTGGAAGATTAAGGATCTATATTTTGCATTAAATATGTTAATGTACTATCGGTAAAACTTATGTGATAACACCTAGATGGTAACGAAACTCGGAACAATGTAATTCGTTTAAATTAATGTAGTGGTGTTTTCTTTATAAGCAATGCTGTTGATATCAGATGTGTCTGTTGCGTCCCGTGTACGTTTCCGCTGCGGTTTCGGGGTGTTACAAAACACGCCTCCGTGCTTTTCAACACAAGAAAAGACAAAAATTGGGAACAAAAGCACGGGGTCGTGCCCCTCATCCACGGGGCCGTGGTCGTCTACAAGAAAATACAAAATGAATTTGGCACATGTCATAAAAATGCACCGGGGCGTGCCTACGTAAGCACGGGGCCGTGCTTCACACTCCAGATTGCCTATAAATAGCGGCTCATGTTGCACTCATTTGGTGTGCCTTGAAGAGAGTTCTATCCGGTTTTCACTTATAAACACACACTAACACTCACATTGAAGATCTAGTGAAGAGTTTGAAGACATGGAGGTCATCACCATCAACCATCATCATTAACCATCACCATCATCATTAAGAAAGAAGATTCATCCACATTTTGTTATATTGTTCTAGTTTAATCATTTGTTTGTTATTATCATCCATCATAATGTTCATAAACATGCTCATTATTAGCTAAACTCCGTTCATCATCTAAAATTTATGAAGAAGCTTTGTTTTACTTGATAATTATATAAACATGTGGTGTAGTCTAGTAAAGTACATGGTTATTTTGCAATTATCTTTTGATGAGAAATGTTTCACCATCTTAAATTACTAATTCAAAGTTGGTGATTGTCAATTTTATTGGCAATCGTTCATGATCGATTCATGTTCTTGAAAGATAGAAACACTTTGATAACTTACCGAAACATGGATCCTTATATTGTACTTAGAAATGATGAGATATAAGTTATGATCTATTTTTCTATGCTTTGGTAATCCGAAAATGGCATTGCCTAGGATATCATGCTAGTTAAAGAAATGTTAATTGAATGTGTAATTATAACCTACTTTAGTCAACCAAGGGGAGGTTATGTGATGAACTATAACCACGCGAAGTTGTTAGAATTGATATTTGAGAAATCGAAGTCAATCCTAATATTTCTACTTTACAAAACTACTTGTCAACTTAAATTGACATTCTTGAGGTAGCATGACATTAGGAAATGGTGGACTTTAAAATGCGCATGTTACTCCTTTTATGTCAAAGATGCTCACTTAAGGCTTAAGGAGTTATCTATCGTATATTATTACGGCAAGTTTACCACATGTTTACATATTAATTATCAATGCTAAAATGGAGTGGACTCTTGATCTTAGATGGTAACCTTCCTATAATTGAACTAATTGTTTAGAATCTCTCATCTTGGTCACTATATATATTATATAAGTATTTATATTTTATAAAAAGTTCAAAAATTAACCCCAAAATAAATAAAACCTCCGATTAAAGTAAAAAATGATTTATTATTAGAAGCATTTGTGTCCACGGATCGATACTTGGTTCTTACCAATAGTATTCTACATATACGATAGGTACACTTGCCTATTTTGTGTTTGTATAGTCTTTGTAGAAATCACTTTTATAAATTTAAAACACGATCTTGTGCGAAAGCAAATCATTCCATCTATCATAATTATACAAGCTACGCACCACGCTATCAAGTTTTTGGCGCCGTTTCCGGGGACACGGTGCGTTCTAAGAACGATCCAAGTTTTAATTTAATCATAATTTATAATTGTAAAATTTTTTTAACTTTCATTTTATTTTTTTTTTATTAAATACTAATTATATAATTTTACGGCTAGCCTAATTTTAACTTTTATTTACCTTACCTTTACTTTAGCTTAATTAATTTAGACCTTAGTTAAGTTTAAAATAGCTTAGCCTAACTCGTAGTTTAACTTAGACTAACCCTTAGTTTAACTTTAGCTAAATTTTACTTTAGTTTTCACTTTGATTTAGTCCCATGTATGTCCTCTATTTTTGAGCCTGAGCTTGTTTCTCCAATTTCTGAACCAGAACGACTCTTTCGTCTACGAGCACGTAAACGACTGCAGAAACCACCGAAGCAATCAAAGATGAATCAGTAGATGCCACCACATCAGGAGAAAATCAAACCGAAGAAATGATGGAGCCCAGAACAATGAGCCGAACATGAGCCAGTATGCCAAGCCAACTCTCGAAGGCTACGGCAATGGAGTGGCTCCACCCGAAATCACCAAAAATTTCGAAATCAAATCAAGCACCATTCATATGGTGGAAAATCCAGTTCAATTTCATGGTCTCCTCGACGAAGACCCTCTTTCTCATATATCTCGATTCTTACGAATCTGCGGAACCTTTAAAATTCTGAACTGTTCAGACGATCAAATCAAGCTTAAACTCTTTCCTTTCTCTCTAAGGGGTCAAGCCCTAGAATGGATAGAATCTCTTTCTTCTGGTTCCATCACCACTTGGGACCAGATGGTTGAACAGTTTCTCCACAAATACTTTCCGCCTGACAAAACTGCCAAATACCGAGCTAGCATTACCAGATTCCGGACCGATGATGATGAGTCGTTACACGCAGCATGGGAAAGATACAAAAGTCTTCTAAGAAGATGTCCACATCATGGACTGAGCGTATGGTTAAAAGTACAAACTTTCTTTGACGCACAATCCAGTCAAAACAAACAGGCCATCGACCAAATCGTTGGTGGAGACCTGGGATCCAAATCACCTAACGAAGCATTTGAAGTGATGGAGAAAACCACAAAGAAAAGTTCCGCTTACAACCCACTAAGATCTACACCTACCCATAAAAGAATACATCACGTTGATTCCAATACTCTTGTCACGGCACAGCTTGAAGCCCTTTCAAAAAAATTCGAACAACTTCACGCCGAGCAATAAAAACCAGACTCATCTGTGACACTTGTGGAGGAAATCATAAGACAAGTGCCTGTAAACAAGTCATCATGGCTATGGAAGAAGTCGATTTCATCACCCGAAAGAACAAGTCTTTCAGCAATAACTACAATACAGGATGGAGGAACCACCCAAATTTCAGTTGGAAAGAGAGAGGTAACACTCAACCCGTACCCGGATTCGAGAAAAGGCCAATGAATCAATCCTTCCAGCCTAAACCTCAATTCCAAGATCAATGTTCTAGTAGCCATCAAAACCCGATCTACTCAAATATCGAAGAGATGTTAATCCAACTCATGACCAAAACAAATGAAGCAGAAAAGATGGCCGACTCAAGAGCTGTTGATATCAGCAGAGTATTATTAAAACATGAAGCCGACCTCAAAAGTAAACAAGCATCACTACAGAATCTAGAAACTCAAATCGGACAAATTGCCCGACAATTATCCGAAAGACCACCCGGCACTCTTCCAAGCAACACAATCACCAACCCGAATGCGACAGCTAACGTTGTTACACTTAGAAGCGGTACAACCACCGTTGCCTCCATACCCATGAAGGCTGAAGCAGGAACGATTAGAAGCTCAATACGGGAAGTTTTTAGAACTCTTTAAACAACTCCATATCAACATCCCTTTTGTTGAAGCCATCGCTCAAATGCCAAAATATACCAAGTTTCTCAAAGAAGTGCTGACAAATAAAAGAAAGCTGGAGGAACTCTCGCATGTCACTCTGAGTGAAGAATGTTCAGCAGTCCTCCAAAGCAAGCTGCCAACAAAAATGACCGATCCAGGGAGTTTTACTATCCCTTGTCTCATAGGAAATTTATCTTTTAGCAATGCCCTGGCCGACCTAGGAGCTAGTATTAGTTAATGCCTTATGCAGTTTTTGCAAAACTAGGGATAGGAGAACCAAAGCCCACCTGCATGAGCATTCAATTAGCTGACCGATCTTTTAAATATCCTCGGGTCATTGTTGAAAACATGCTTGTCAAGATTGACAAATTTGTTTTCCTAGTAGATTTTGTGATTCTAGACATGGAGGAAGATAAAAGTGTACCTCTGATTTTAGGAAGACCCTTCTTAGCCACTGCAAAGGCTATTATTGACGTTTGCACCGGCAAACTCACTCTCAGGCTCAATGACGAGGCAATCACTTTTGACATAGGAAAATCTATGCAATATACACAACATCACGATGACACATTATATTGTGTTGACATCACAGATTCCATCGTAAGTTGCTATATGCGAGATTCCTCCATTAATAAACCGCTAGAAACACAAGTCTTAGACAAAACACTCAACATACCCATTTTAGAAAACGAAAATATCAATGATGACTATCAGGAAGCATCAGAAGTAGTATATGAAATCACCAAATGTAATGAAAAATCAAAATCATCAATTGAAGTGTCAGGTCCCTCGATTTCAGCTGGATCTTACTTAATCATGTCATAACTCACACAGATTGATGTGTTGACAAGGGAGTTAATGACGGGTTGCTATATTTAGAAAGATATCTGTTTGTTAAAGGCGGAATCAATAACAAACATACGGTTGCTTAATAAGTATTCAATGATAGATAACACAAACAAGATTCACTCAAAAGATTTCCATTTATATAATATCAATCATACATAGTGGATAATCGATTTAGGGTTTCTTGAAGGTTTATCCGTACTAAGACTGCCGTCACACACAATATTCTCTATTAATAAATTCCTTTTTCCGTGTGTTATGTGTGTGTCTGTTCTTAGGCCTCTCTTCGTTTGTAGGCGGCGTGCCCTAAAACATTCTATTTATAGGCCTGCCAACCTAGGACAGCTGTCATTCCATCTAGAAACCCCAAACATATATACATATTCAAATTACATACTCAAAAAATATTCTAAGTGTAAAACAAGTCTTCCGGGTAGGCTCTGGATAAGTAAACTTCTCCGAGTAGACTATGTGCTCTGCCTGTCTTAGACTTAGTAACAGAGAAGTATGCTCGGGATCAGTTTCTGGGTAGACTTTACTTGAAGAGTATTTTACCAAGTAAAATACTCATCGGGTAGACTTCAGTCTTCTTGACTTTGCCAGACTTTGCCCGACAAACCCTTACGAGCAACCTTGTTCTTCGATGGTCCATTCAACTCCTTGCTATACAATAACTTATTAGCAAAGTGTACTCGGCAGTACTGTTCCTTGCTTGAGTTGAAACTTGCCCGATGTTACTTAGAGATATTCCATTTATACATCAAGCTTGCTCGGACCATAATTATTAAAGAATACCTAGCCCGGTCTTCCAATCACTTGGCCTCTTGGACTAGGTTAGCCAAAAGCTTACTTGGAAGAGAACCTTACTTGACTATGAAGAATAGACTTGCTTGATAAAGTGAACCTTGCTCGGATTTACATAAACTAGTGAACCTTTCCCGGCAATGCACTAATTTGCAAACCTTGCTCGGATATCCACTAAAGAAGACTACTTGAAGTAAACCTTGCCCGATAGACAAAATATCGTACCCGGCTAAGTAAAAGCTTGCTCGGAAGTTTAAGGTGTGCCTGGATTCATACTTAGCGAATTCTGAGGAGGTTGAGAAGATTCCAATCTTCCATGTACTTCATTATGGTCAAATCTTTAACTCAACAATCTCCCCCTTAGGTCAGTTTCTTGACCCAACAATCTCCCCCTAGATTGGAACACCTCAGCTGACCCAAAACATTTCTACAGTTACTTACACTTAGTCAAAATACACATCAAATCAAAAGTCAAATTACATATTCAAATAACAAATAACATATTCAAAAACTGTCCGAAGACATTACATATGAAAGCCTATTCTAGGAGTTTTGTCTTTTCCATTCGTTGTAGGCAGCTTGTCTTCTCATTGCTATTACAGATGCAGCTCTTTCCCTAAAGATATTGAGAATTTGGTAGTGAATGTGCCCTTCTGGAATCACCAAATCTCTTATATCCATCAAGTCTTCATTATGCAAGTAGGTCAAATCTGCATCTTTCTTGATTATGGCTAGAACTTTTCCATAAGAATTTTTCAGTACATAGTGACCGGAATTTTCTTTGTATTCTAGTTCAGTAATGATACCATTCCTTTGCACTGTGTAACTGGTCCGTGTCATTCTTCTTTCAAGACTAATGCATGTGTTCATATTTGATAGGGGATTCCTATCTTTGACATTCATCACAAAGTCTCTTTCAGCAATGTCCATTCTCTTCAATTTTTCTGTCCTCTTTGACTTGTGAAGCTGAATCATTCTCCTGCTTCTCTTTTCTTTTAAGAACGGGAACCCTTTGTCAGCTTCTTCATACAAGAATTTTGACAGATCATTCATATGTCTACCTGCCAATTTGTTTCTGTTTCGATAATCATACAATCTAAGAGTCACCATCCTTTTCAGTTGTTCTTCATTGTATTCACGGAAGTCACTCCTAACAACAATCTCTCTCAATTGTCTGCTTTCCATAATCACCTTCAATGACTCAGTAACAGAATCAAAGTACAGTTCTCTTGGTAGATCCACATCAGATTGTGGTCTGGTTCTTTGTTGTGCAGAACTGCTTGATTCACCTCTTCCTCCTTGACCTCTTCCACCTTGTGGAAATCTTCTTGAAATTGGAGGCCTGAAAGGAATAGACTTCTTTGGTTTCCCAGACCTTAAGTTGAAAAACTTTATGTAGATGGCCTCTACCATTTCAGTTGAAAGATTGGCAAGTTCAACAACATCTACTCCATGTTTTTTAAGTTCTAGTAACATTTTTGTCATTCCAGGAGTTTTTGCCAAACCAGCAGGCACAAATCTTCCATCTGCATAGTATCTTGGGTTCTCACCTTCTCTTAAAGCTTTTTCCCATTCAGTCTTTTAAAGATAGAAAAGGTTTTTCAGATCCTCCTTTTCCTAGACATTAAAGTCTGCTTCACTCATTCCCCTTTGATTGATCATTATGTTCCTCAGAATGTTGATCATCTCTTCATTCTCCCAAGGAACAAATGGTTCATCCTCAGGTTCAGGCTTTACTTCTTGAGGAGTAGGGGTTTCAACTGATCTGACTTGTTCTTCTGTCTTCTCCCTCAAAGTTTGAATTCTTCTTTTCTTAGCATGAGGTTCATCAGTTTCTTCAGCCTGTTTGGTTGATCTTTCAGTTTGGGCCCTTTTCAGCTTTTCTTTTCTCTTCAATTTATTATATTGGTCTACCACTGATTCTTTTGACAGATGCTCAACAATTTCAGGCTTCATACCTCTCTCCAGCATGTATCAACACATTCCTCCAAACTTTTTCTTCAAAATTTCTGTCTTTTCAAGTTTCTCATTCTCTTTTATACATTTTTCAATGACCTTTTCTCTCTCAATGTTGTATAAATCTTGAAGTTGGTCAAAGTTAAAATGAGACAGATCTTTTTCAGAATAGTTGTGCCTTCTGAGATAATCCCTGAATTTTTGACTCTTTCTGTTTTTCTCTTCCATCTTTTTCTTCAGGGCATCTCTCTCTTTATCAAGTCTTTTCTGCAATTGATCATCATCAAGATCAGCCAATGAGTCAAAACTAATTCCATATTTTCTCAATTTTACAACCAAAGGATGACTCTTCTTAGCCTCTCTCATATTCAACTCAATGTTTGCCCTCTTTTCATTAGTCATCACAACTTGTGGGGATATAACATTAGCAGCTTTGACAGTTTTTCCTTGATTATTCTCAGGGTCATCATCATTATCATCTGAATCCTCAGACTCATCCTCATCTTCAGTTAAGTCATTCACTGCATCAATCTTTGGTTCATCAGAAGGTGGATGATCTGGTTCACTTCTGTTTGGCACATCAGGGACACCTTGAACTCTTTCACCTTGTTGCAAGGTTTGTAGTGGGATAGCCCTTATAGGACTAGCTTCATCTTCTGGTGTTTCAACAAAATACTTGTTCTTATCATCCCACTTGCCCCTCTTAGCAGCTTTTTCATGCTCAGGCTGCTCATATGTCCACTTTCTCCTCATGTAGGTCTTGGCAAACCTATTGACTTTTTCAGCAAATTCTTCATGAAATTTAGAAAGTCTTTCTCTTTTCTGGTTAAGTGTTTTATGAGGCTCAAGAACATTCACCCTTTCTGACCAGCTGTCAGTAGGATTCTTCTTCAGATCTTCTTTTACTTGCTCAGTCCATTTCTTGGCAGCCATTGAAGCAATAAACTCACCAATTTCTTTTTCAATAATCAGACCAGTATTCAGATTGGTTGGTTCAGCAGTTTCTGATTGTTGAGTTTCAGATTGAAACTTGCTAACCACCATAGCCAATGATTTTTCTGCCTTCTCTTGCTCTCTCAGCTTAATCAAGGCTTCAATTACTTCTTGATCAGCCACATCATCAGAAATTTCTTTTGCAAATTTTGGCTTGTTTGATCAAGATCTCCTGTTCTGCAATTTCTTCAGGAGTCATGGACTGGGCTAGAATTTCCCTATCCCTTGTTTCTCTTAAGATGTTCTCTTGTTCTCTCAGAGCATTAGCATCAGCAGTATCATCATCTGTAAACAACACATTTTTTTCTGAATATGCCTCAACAGGCTCTTCTACACTGATCTTTGCCTTACCTTTCTCAATCATCCTCCTTACATCCTCTTCATCCTCTGACTGTACATGGTCATCAATCTCCTTTTCTAATGCTTCTAGCTCAGGATCATACTCTGCCCTCTTGGAGCTTTCTAGTTTTTCAGTTTGAGTGATATGCTCCTCAACAGCAGTATCTCCTTCATTTAACACTTCAGTTGTCTCAACTCCAATCATGTCAGTTAAAACATCAGTAGCCATATCAGTTACAGCTACATTCTCTACACTCTTCTCAACATTCTCCTTATCAATTCTTTCTTCATTGTAATTATAATCTTGTTCACCAACATCTGATATGTCACCATCATATTCATCATCATCAATCCTCCTCTCTTCACTACTTTCCTCTCCATCATCATAATCAACTTCAAACTATCAGCAGTCTCCACAACTGTTGCAGTATCTTTAATATTCACACTTGAGACAGTTGGCATAGATTCATTCTCCCCCTATTTTGGGCAGCTGAGGTCTTCTCAACCTCCTGTACCAGGGCTTGAATTCTCATATTAGCTTGTACCAATTTCTCTATCAGCATAACATTTTCATTAGTCACCTCTTCATTTCTTCTTCTTAACTCAGCATTTTCTTTCAACAAGGTTAGAAGGTCAGTGTCAGTGGGTGGTGTTGAAGGTGGTGATGTGGTGAAATGTTCAAACTCAGGTTGTTATGTGGTGTGAGTTTGGAAAATGGATGGTGGTGGTGATTGTATATGAGGTGGGCTTGAAATGAATGAATCATAATGACTTGGGCTAAATGTTGGTGGTGTTTGTGGTGTTGATGGTATAATTGGTTGGTCAAGGTGTGGTGGTGACTGTGGTGGTGTTGGAATAGGCTTATCAATTTGCTCAAGTTGCTCCCCCTGATCAGCTGCAACAATGTCCATAGCTACCCCAGCTCCTCCATCATCTCCATTCACATCATCATCTTCATCATCAGAGTCTCCATCATCACTCTCATCATCATCAACTCCTTCCTCCTCTGAGCTTAACTCAGGCATTGTCATTATCTCCAAGTTATGGTTTAACAACCATGGCAGAATCTCAAAAGGAACTCCTGAGTCAAATCTATTAGCTACACCTGGATTTCTGATCCTTTTGTAAGTGTCAGGGTTCTGGAGTAGGTGGGTTATGCCAATAGTGGGTAGATCTTGCAATTCTTGATTAAAAATTATCTGTAGAAACCTTGGATACTGCAAAAATCTATCTACCTCAGCCTTCTTTAAATTTCCCACCATGCCTTCAAATATCATCTTTGAAAAGTTAAAAGGCAGATCATATACAATACCAATATTGGCATTAGCTAGATCACGACTCATTAGAGTCCATGACCCCTTCCGTGGAGCAAACCCTTGTATCACATGGTGTATCAAAAATCTGTACAACATAGGGAACATTCCCTTTTGAAATTGCCCCTCATGTACTGTCCCCTGATATCCCATCGTCTATTCAAAAATTCTCATCAGGTGATCAATATTAAAGTTTATATGGTTATGATCATCATCGCGCAACTGCAAGCAACGTCTAATCATTCTTTCAGTGACTTGTATCTCTTGTCTGGCAACTGTTGCTTCAATTCTCCGACCATTAACATCATCAACTAGTCTTGCAGATCTCTATAAATCCAATGAATGATTTATGTAGATAACAGGACTTTTAGTGAAATCAAAGCTGACATTTGATTGAGCCATCCAGGTTATCATTGGTGCCACTGGCTCGTTGTCAGGTGTGACTTGTAAAAGTGCACACATGTTGTGTTTCTTCTCAAAAGCATACTTAGGTTGAACTTCTTCTTCTACCATATCTGAACAATACAATCAAACATATTCAAAATGAAATCAGTCATAAAGTTCAGTACTTTAGATAATTTCAATGTATAAAAATGAAGAAGAAAGTGAGAAATTTCATCAAGAACCTGTTCTTCGACAAATTTATAACCGAAACACATAAACAGAGTATTAGTAATCAAATACATAATCAAAGCCCATAATAGTCTAATCGTGGTCGGAAAACACATTAATGTTGCTTACCGAGTTGGAATTAGAGGGCTGATACAAGTTAGGGTTTGGATTGAAGCAAAATGCGATACGTCGGTTAGGTTTCTTTGCGAGTAAGCAGTTTGCAGTGGAATGAGAGAGAGGGAAAAGTAATGTTAAAAATTTTTCCTAACTCCCTCTTATATACCTTTTGAAAGTGGGTTTTAAATGTTCTTTGTCTTTTTGTGAATTATTAGTTGTCATACAGTAACATTATCCACTTGATATATTAAAAACAATATTTATCTTTTGAGGTAGTAAAACCTTACTCGGAATTATTCTTTTCAAAGTCTATTCGGCATACATCCACTTACAAAGCTTACCCGGTCAAACTTTGCTTGGAAAATTTTCATTTTCGAATATACAAAGTTTGCCCGAATCCTTCTATTTATAAACCTTGCTCGATCAAGCTAATTAATTTAAAGTTAAGACATAATGAAGAAAGCTTACCCGAAATACTAGATTTCTTGAGAACTTAATCACAAGATAAATAATCAAGTATAAACATCAAACAAACATCCTTACTAGGAATCAATCAAGACACCCATATAGATTTCTCAATTTCAAATTAAAACTTATCTAGCATAAACCCTAATAAGAATCATAATCAATTTGATCATACTAAATAACATATTCGATCAAGCATACTTGAAAACATAGTGTGCCCGAGCAACCATTCAAGAGAATAGTGTGCCTGAACACCTTTCTAATGCAAAATATACCCGAATAACCTTCATATAGTACAAAGTGTGCCCGGAAAAGGATTTCTAGCAGACAGTGTACTCGGAAAGTTAAGTTTTGAAATTACCAAGTATATTGAGGGAACAAAAGTGTACCCGAAATATAAAGTGTGCCCGGAAAACAAAGTTTGCCTGAAAACACTTGTAATTTCAAAGAAATCATAAACACATATATCACAGAGCATGCTCGGAATGAAATTAAAACACATAAACATTTAAGTGTGCTATAGTCTAAAATTTCAAAGAGCTTGCTCGAAAATCCTATGTGAGCACTAAGCTTGCTAGGATAAACACATTCAATCATCAGGTATGCCCTTACTCGAGGGAATTTCAACATGTCAAACCATACCCGAAAATGACAAACTTAAATAATAATATCTAAGTGTGCCTGGAAATATTAACAAACCTTTCCTAACAGCATATTCACATAAATCACAAAGCTTACTCAGTGTACTAACTTAAGTTCACAAAGTTTGCTTGAACTCACAATCAGCATATAAAATGCAAAGCTTGCCCGAAACAAGAATATCTTGTTAAAAACTAGCTATACCACATAATCATCTCAAGACTTCAAGCTTGCTCGGAAATGAGTACAACAATGTACTCTACCCGAAAAGTGTAAACACTTCAAAACATGCCCGAAAATCATAAACTTAGTCAAAAATGACTAAGCTTGCCCGGAAAGGTCATAAATCATCAAACCTTACCCGGAGTAACATATTCAAACATATTCATCTGTTTTGTGCCCGGAAAGGTTATAAAACATCAAACCTTACCCGAACTTACATATTCAGCCAATTAAAGGAAAAATGAACACTTTTTGACTTAAACCACTTATCAAAATATATTTTTCATTAAAGATCATAGTTTAAGAGCAAATGGTGCATTTAGAGATCAAATTTCAGTTATATTTCTCTTCAAAACAGTTCTTCCATTTTCTGAAAAGATCTCAAGAATGGGATCATATTGACTAAGTAGTTTTCTCAATACTTCATTCTCAGCATTATTATGACAACATAGATAGGTTAACAGCAGGTATAAACTTAGCATGAATTTCATTTCTTTGGTGATATGATTAAGGTTCAATTTAAGCATAATGCATTAATGGTCAACACTGTGCTATGATGCCTCATATCTCTTCTCAAAGCTTATTTAGCTTTCCCCAGATCACCCCAATTTGACTCCAACCTCCTGCATTTGGTCAAAAATTGTTTTTGTATGACAGAACTTATTGTATTTTTGTATTTTTTGAGATTCAAACATATATAGAGGTTGAACGTTGGACTTACTGTTAATAACATGCCTTTCATTCAAGATGAGACTGATTTTGTCAACATCTTTGTAGTTCTTAGTTGTAAACCTCTTGTTTGATAAAATATTTAAAACACTTATCAACTTTTGGTTGATTTATTCATACTTCCCCTTGTTTTTGATATTTTCTCAAATTTTCTTAAACTTTGTTCTTTGTCATATTTAAAGATGCTTTATTTTTGGTTGACCAAATAACAACAGGCTCGTGTATGACTGGGTAATCACTTTTCTGCCTATCATTCGGAGAGATTTATCTTGAGACATGCAAAGACAACTATGTATCTCCACATAAAGATTAGCATATTCATTATGTTTATATCACCTTAGATTTTACATCATCATGGGAAAGCAACCATACATGTTAATGACTATACTATGGTCCTTTTAGCCTATTAAATCCATATGATTGACTAAGCAGTCAATGTACTATCATTTTCCATATAAAAACAGTTTAATATTCAATCACCCCAATATCTCTTTATTGTCAGGTTAATGGCTATCCTGTTTGACCAACAGTGGTCAACAGGACCAAACATACATGTGAATATATGTCCTTTCAAATTCAGCGCTATTGACATAGTTTTAAGTAAAGGAATAAGAAACAAGTCATAATTGCCCCAAATGCATTCAGTTTTCATGTCAATGGCTATCCTTTGAATCTGTAGAGATTTAAGGACCAAACATACACAAGTGCATGTCCTTCCAACTGGGCAAATGACATAATTTTCAGCAAAAACAACTTCTTGAGACTTCTCTTTAAAAATCCTTCTTTTAAGCTTCTTTTAAAGCTTGAACTGAATAATCTTATCATATCTCTTCACCATTAACAACATGCTCATGTTTTGATCAAAATAGAGTATTTATGTAAAATTCATTGGAAAATCTTCATTTCATCATTTAATTTTGACATAAAACAAATTTTGACACAAACAGTTGTAACATATTCAAATCTTAATCAAACATGAAATCATCAAGACAAGTAGACAATACTAACAATCAAATTCCAACTTATCTTAATAACATCAGAAGATCAGATAAAGCACATATTCAAGCAATTAAGCAATTATATCAGATAAGCTTACATCAACAAGTAATTCATAACAAGAACACTTATCCTGACATCACAAATGCACATTAACTGATAAACATGCAAACATATAAATCCATTCAATCATGTCAAATTTTTCACACATAATCAGTCAAAGCACATAACAGTTAATATATTTAGTAGCATACTCAAGTAACATAATTAAGCAACATAATCAAGCATATTCACTAAACATTCAATATGTGTAATCTCTAACAACATAATCAGTTAACATAGAGAGACACACAGCTAGGCACACATCCTTAATCAGATTTCATCAGAGTTGATCATTCCCAGGGCTTTCAGAAGAAAGTTAAACCTTGTTCTATCAAGTGGTTTGGTGAATAGGTCAGCCAAATTGTCACTTGTATCAACTCTTTGCATTTCAATCAAACCTTTTTCACTGCAATCTCTGATGAAGTGATGTCTGATTTCAATGTGCTTAGTTTTAGAATGTTGAACTGGATTCTTAATAGTAAAATATGCAGCAGTATTGTCAATAAGAATAGGGGTGTTCAGAAAATTCAAACCATAGTCCAGCAACTGATTTTGAATCCATAGAACTTGTGCACAGCAGGCAGATGCAGAAACATATTCAGCTTCATCAGTAGAGATTGAGACTGTAGTCTGCTTTTTGCATTTCCATGACACTAGCCTTCCACCCAAAAATTGACATCCTCCTGAGGTTGACTTTCTGCTCATGTTGCATCCATCATAGTCACTGTCAGTGTAGGCAATTAGATCAAAAGATTGGTTCTTTGGATACCAAATCCCTAAGTCTGGTCTTCCTTTCAAATATCTGAATATTCTTTTAACAGCATTCATGTGGGAGACTTTTGGACTTGATTGGAATCTTGCACACACACATACAGCAAACATGATATATGGTCTTGTTGCAGTCAGATACATCAGAGATCCAATTTTGGCTCTATATTCATGTTCATCTACAGGCTCCCCTTTTTCATCTGCAATCATCTTTTCTTTGGTGTCCATTGGAGTTGAAGCAGTCTTGTACTCATGACAGTTGAACTTGTTCAAGATGTCCTGCACATATTTATTTTAGTGAATGAAGATCCCTTCAGCTTTCTGTTGAACTTGCAATCCAAGAAAGAAGTTCATTTCTCCCATAGAACTCATGTTGTATTTGGACTTCATTACCCCTTCAAACTCCATGCACATTTGTTCATTTGTAGATCCAAAGATGATGTCATCCACATACACTTGTAACAGAAGCAAGTCTGATCCCTTTCTTTTGTAGAAGAGTGTCTTGTCAATGGCTCCTCTTTTGAAACCATTTTCAAGAAGAAGATTTGACAGCTCATCATACCATGCTCTAGGGGCCTGATGCAATCCATAAAGGGCTTTGTTTAGCTTATACACCCTGTTTGGATACATTGGATCCTCAAAACTTGGAGATTGAGCTACATACACCTCTTCATCAATCTTTCCATTAAGAAATGCAGACTTAACATCAAACTGGAACACTCTAATGTTCTTTTAGGCAGCATATGCAAGAAAAATCCTGATAGCTTCAAGTCTTACAACAGGAGCAAAGACTTCCTCAAAGTCTATTCCTTCTTCTTGAAGACATCCCAGTGCTACAAGTCTAGCTTTGTTCTTAATCACCAAACCCCTTTCATCCCTTTTGTTTCTAAAAACCCATTTGGTTCCTATTGCATATCTATCTATTGGCCTATCTACAAGATCCCACACATGTAGGTCTCTGAACTGTGACAGTTCCTCTTGCATTGCTTCTACCCAACTATTGTCTTTTAGTGCTTGAGCAATGTTCTTTGGCTCTATTTGGGATAGAAAGCAGGAGTAAAGACAGATGTTTGCAATTTCAGAATGACTTCTTGTAACTCTTTCATACAAATCACCAATGATGTTTTCAGAAGGATGATTCTTTTCCACATAAGGAGTTTGTATAATCATATTTGTAGACAAATTTGTGTCAAGATTTGTTTCATTGAGCTCTGGTTCTTCAATGATCAAATCAGCTTCTGCATCATAAAATTCTGGTGCTTCATCATTATGTTGTCCTGAAGTAGATGCACCATTATTTTCTAAGTTCAATCTTTGAAATAGATCTTGAAATCTTGCTGTAGATGCAGCTTCTTCTCCACTTTCTTGGTTGCTTGTGTCACCCTCATTCTGAACTTGATCATTTTGTGCATCTTGATTGTCTTGATTGTTCTCAGTATGATCATGTTCAACATTGTGACTGTTTTCTTGATCAGGTTCACCAATATCACATGAGGAATTCTTCACAAAAGTATACTCCTTTTCTTTTCTAGCAACCTTTTTCCATAATTCTTCCAAGTCCAATGATTTCTTCTTTTTCTCTTCAATTTCACTGGTCTTATAGAAAGATTCATCAAAGTCTTCAGGATAAATCTTGAAAGACCTTATTAACTTTTCATGATCAAACAGCCATGATGCACCATCAACTGTATTGAATTGATTCTCATTAAAGATAATATCAGATGATTCTATAACACTCAAGTGGTCTTTCACATAAACTCTGTAAGCCTTTGAGTGTGTAGAATATCCAATAAAGAAACAATCCAGGGACTTTGTTTGAAACTTGTTCAAATAGTCTCTTGTGTTCAGTAGAAAACATTTGCATCCAAAGAGCTTGAAAAACTTAATGTAAGGCTTTCTGTTGTGAAATATTTCATATGGAGTTTTGTTATGCCTTTTGTTGACAAGTACCCTGTTCTGAACATAGCAGGCTGTATTTATGGCTTCAGCCCAAAAAGTGACAGGCAAATTTGCATCCGCTAACATGGTTCTTGCAGCTTCAATCAAGGTTCTATTTCTTCTTTCTGCTACACCATTTTGTTCAGGAGTTCTAGGAGCTGAGAATTGTTGTAGTATACCCTTTTCTGCACAGAATTCTTGCATAACTACATTCTTGAACTCAGTGCCATTGTCACTTCTCATCATCTTAACTTTCTTTTCAACTTGTTCTCAATCATTGTTACACAACCTTTAATCAACTCTGCAGTCTCATCCTTGGTACTTAGAAAATAAACCCAAGTGTATCTTGAATAGTCATCAATGATCACAAGACAATATCTTTTCTTCCCTATACTTGGTACACTTACAGGACCAAAAAGATCCATGTGAACTAATTCAAGTACTTGATCAATTGAGTTGATGAGCTTTGGCTTATGAGTAGATTTGTGTTGTTTTCCTTTTTGGCATGAACTACAGTGATCTTCCAATTTGAATTCTCTTGTGGGTAAGCCTATGACATGCTCACCTTTAACAAGTCTGTTCATGTTCTTCAAGTTCACATAACACAGTTTCCTATGCCACAATTTTGACTCATTTTCAGTGGCTTTGGAAACAAAACATGCACCTCCTCTTGAAATCGCTTCTTTCATATTCAATTCATACAAGTTACCATTTCTTGGTGCCATCATCATAATCATTTCAGGTGGAATCACAAACTCAGGTTTTAGAATGAAACAGTGTGAATCATCAAAACTGACTTTGTATCCCTTACACACATTTGTGATATACTCAGCAGATTGTACTAAAGACCTTCAACATGAAATACATTATCAAATGAGACTTTCCCATTTGTTAAGATTCTTTTTCCAACAATCTTTCCACCATTCTCATCACTCCCAAAAGCTACTGGACCTTCATACTTTTCTTCATAATTGACAAGAGATCTCTTGTCACATGTCATGTGCCTAGAACATCCACTATCCATGTACCATATGTCATTCAGAGGAGTGGACTGTTCCTGCACATACAAAGAAAGTTTGATTAGTTGAGTGATGAAGTGCAAGCCTTATCAACTTGCAGCTCATCAGATTCAGTTTCAGACACAGCTTGGGAAATGAGTGTAGTTGGTTCCGGATCTTCATGAGTGATTTCTAGATTGTCTGAATTGTCTGTTTCATAACCACACTCTCTTGGAGTTTTAACTAGTGATGTTGAGTTCTGGTACTCAGCTGAGTCAGTGTCACACTCTTTTATCACATAATCCTTCTTTTCAGAGTAATCTCTTACATCAGCAACTATCTCAACCTTAATCTCAGGCTTAGGTTTCCAAAGAAAACTTTGTGGTTCATATCCATACTTTAACAGAAACTTCTCATCGCCAGTGAGTTATGTTGGTTTCCTTTTAGATACCACATGTCTTTTTGTATTCTCACTTCTTGATGATCTTTAAGAACTATCAGATTTGACAGACTGATTATCCCTTTTTGGGATTGTTCTCAATGGATTAGAGTCCTTCTTAACAGTTTTCACATGCTTCACTGGAGATTTAACCTTGTTAACAGGTTTGATCACATGTTTCTTGACTTTTAGTGAATGCCTTTGGCTCTCTTTTTCCAGAACTTCCTCTGCACAATCCTTTCCCATACCCAAATATTTTTCATACTTCATTTTATAGACCACAAAGTCTTGTCCATATTTTGCTTCATCTGGGACATGAAAAGGCTTGAATTTAAGTCTTTCATTACAAGAGTAAGTATGATGACCATATTCATCACACTTCTTGCACCAAATCTTTCCTTTGAATACTTCATGTTCTTTTGGTTTCTTGAACCTTTCACTTGGTCTTGGTGAATCAACTCCAATTGTCTTTTTAGATTTTAAACAGTCAAAATCAATTGAGAAGGGAACAAATTCAGCTATCCTTATGTCACTTCTTTCCACTTTCCCTTTAACAAAAACAATTTCTCTTATACTTAAGGGTTCTTCCTCTATGCTTTCCCTTTGTCTTGATTTCCTCTTTTCATATTCCTCCATTGTTTCTACTTCTCCAATGTCAAAGTCTTCAACACTTGAGAAAATAGGGTAAACAGGAATAGAATTTTCACATGCAATTGTTTCAACTTCTTTCAATTTTTATTCTGTTTAATTCTTTCCAATAGAGCTTTGCTTGGAGGTCTCACTGCATTATAACTTGGTTTTGATCCTTCACATATATCAAACGACACATGTCCTCTCTTGGTTATTTCATTTTGTTTCTTCATTCTTAATGTGACAGGTGGATACTTTGGAAGTTTGTCAATGGATTCTGGTTTCTTGAATCTTCTTCCTCTTTCAGCAGCTTTAATTTCCTCCTCAGTAATTTGATCACTTAAATTACTCAAGGCATCTTGATTCAAGTCAATTGACTCAATGTCATCTTCAGAGACTTGAACTCCAATTGACTTTTCTTCTTTCAGTTCTTTCTTCACAACAAACTCTCCTTCTTCACTCACCTCAACATTCTTATACAAATCCGCAGGTTCTTCTTTATCTTGAAAGACATCTTTGAATTGTTGTAGATATGCATTTCTTTTCTCTTTATCAACTTTTGGCATAAAATTGTTGTTGAATGGTGGTGGTACTGCTTTGTATTTGTCTTCTTTCTTGACTTGATTCAAAATTCCACAGATGTTTCCAGTGGATATCAAGTTCTTCAAGAATTCATTTTCAGTTTGCAGTTTTGTGTTCAGTACCTTTTCTTCTATAATCATTTTCTTCAACCCATCAATCTCAGTTGTAAATCTTTTCTGAGCTCTGTAACTGTTCATGCAGTCATCTTCCAAACTTTTCATCCTTTCTTCACTTATCAGTTCACTAGCTTCATATGCATTAATGATACTTTGTTTCTTAAAACACTCACTTTCCAGCTTGCCTACCTTCATTTTCAAATCATTGATAAGTTCATTTAAATCAATAGTAGGAGCATAGTGTACCTGAGAAGTTGATCCAGTTTCTTTCTCTATTATGGCCATGAATGCTACATTTGCCCTCTTGATATCATATGCAATGTCTTCTTCATGATTGCTTCAATCAAAGTTACCTTCATGTTGTGTAGTCACTGCCACATTTCCTTGATTTCTTGGTTGATTTTGGTTGACTGGAACAATGTTGTTTGGAACATTTTGAACTGCTTGAAGGTTTTGATTGTTGTTCATTTGAAAACCTTGATTCTGTTGCATACTTTGATTAAGATTATTCATTTGTTGGGATTGAAGTTGTTGTTGAAGTTTTGGTTGTTATTTCTTTGCTGATTTTGCTGGTATTGCTGCTAACCTCTTGGTTGTTGATTCTGGAATTGATTCATCTGATAGTTCCTTGGCAGGTTGCATTCTCTTGAAAAATGTCCAGGCTGTTGGCAATTGTAACAGATTGCCTTTGACTTGTCAATCCAATCCTTTCATTGGGACCAGAAACCAGAGATCTACCAGTTCTATTATACAACCTCTTACTTCTCAATGCTAACATGGCAGCTTTCCACTTCAAATCCATGTCTTCCAAATCATCAGCATCTATCTGCTCAAGATCATCTTGCACTACACTTGTGTGGATTTAATTCTTTTCAACAAATGCATTATATGACTCAGTGAACATTGAAAGCAAAGCCTGTCTATCACTGCTTTGACCATGTCCACCACCAGTGTGAGGAACATTCCCACTTGCCATAGAGGCAGAATCAGTGTCATCAATCAGCTGCACATTGAATCTTTGTTGATTTCCTTGATTACTTGTGCTAACACCAACAAATGATTTTGGAGAATCAGAATTGAGTTCAACAGGTTTTTCAATGATAGGAATCTGCTGTTGATTCTTGGTAGTCAAATTACCCATAGGTGCAATCAATGCATTTGAAACATTGAAGTAGGGTCTTTCCTCCTTAATCATTTCATTTTCTATCATCTTTATTTTTGCAGCTTGAAGAAAACACACTACATCATCTACTTTTAGCTCATTGAAGTTGTGCTTTGTAAGAATGAACTTGCAGGCAGTATACCATTCCTTTGGCATAGAGTTCAGCAGCTTGGTGTTGAGATCAAAATCAGTCATGACATAGTCTGTGGTTCTGAGCTCATTCACAATTCCCAGAAACCTCTCTAGAATTGATTTCAACCTTTCTCCTTCTTTATACTTGAATCTTTCTAACTGCTGCTTCAATCTCTGCTTCTTGATGTTCTTGAGTTCAACATTTCCCCCAAACATTTCAAGTATTGCATCATACATTGCCTTGGCATTGGGATGATATGCAACCTTGGTGAGTATTTCCCAAGACAGACCTAGCTTCAACATAGCTAAAGCCTTGTCATCAACCTTTCTCATTCTTTCTCTTACAGCAGCAGTTGCAGCTGCATTTGCACCTTCTACAACTTCTCCTTGTGGACCATTCTTGATGGAGTTCCACATATCAACATCATTGTAGAAAACGGCTGCTTCAAACAAAACCTTCCATTTTGTGAAATTTTCCTGTCCATACAATCTAGGAATCTTGTTAGTAGACACCTCTTGTTCCTCGTAACCAAACATTTTTGTGAAAATAAAAGTAATTTCTTAATAAAAACAGAGTTTCAAAAATATTCAGATCTGAGGTGTCTGATTCGATAAGAACAAGATATAAATATAAAGAATAAAACTTTAAATAAAACAAGGAAAAGAAAACACCAAATGATTGTAGATCTGGAAGAAAAATGAAGAACAGAGCTGCTGACGTCACAAATAAATGGAACAGTGGTCTGCTTACGTCATTCTTCTTCAAATCTTCAATCAGCAACAATCTTTCTAAAGTAGCAGTAATCAGCTCTGATACCACTTGTCAGGTCCCTCGATTTCAGCTGGATCTTACTTAATCATGTCATAACTCACACAGATTGATGTGTTGACAAGGGAGTTAATGACGGGTTGCTATATTTAGAAAGATATCCGTTTATTAAAGGCGGAATCAATAACAAACATACGGTTGCTTAATAAGTATTCAATGATAGATAACACAAACAAGATTCACTCAAAAGATTTCCATTTATATAATATCAATCATGCATAGTGGATAATTGATTTAGGGTTTCTTGAAGGTTTATCCGTACTAAGACAGCCGTCACACACAATATTCTCTCTTAATAAATTCCTTTTTCCGTGTGTTGTGTGTGTGTCTGTTTTTAGGCCTCTCTTCGTCCGTAGGCGGCGTGCCCTAAAACACTCTATTTATAGGCCTGCCAACCTAGGACAACTGTCATTCCTTCTAGAAACCCCAAACATACATACATATTCAAATTACATAATCAGAATATATTCTAAGTGTAAAACAAGTCTTCTGGGTAGGCTCTGGATAAGTAAACTTCTCCGAGTAGACTATGTGCTCTGCCTGCCTTAGACTTGGTAACATAGAAGTGTGCTCGGGATCAGTTTCCGGGTAGACTTTACTTGAAGAGTATTTTACCAAGTAAAATACTCACTGGGTAGACTTCAATCTTCTTGACTTTTCCAGACTTTGCCCGACAAACCCTTACGAGCAACCTTGTTCTTCGATGGTCCATTCAACTCCTTGCTATACAATAACTTATTAGCAAAGTGTACTCGGCAGTACTGTTTCTTGCTTGAGTTGAACCTTGCCCGATGTTACTTAGAGATATTCCATTTATACATCAAGCTTGCTCGGACCATAATTATTAAAGAATACCTTGCCCGGTCTTCCAATCACTTGGCCTCATGGACTTGGTTAGCCAAAAGCTTACTCGGAAGAGAACCTTACTTGAATATGAAGAACAGACTTGCTTGATAAAGTGAACCTTGCTCGGATTTAGATAAACTGGTGAACCTTGCCCGGCAATGCACTAATTTGCAAACCTTGCTCGGATATCCACTAAAGAAGACTACTTGAAGTAAACCTTGCCCGATAGACAAAATATCATACCCGGCTAAGTAAAATCTTGCTCGGAAGTCTAAGGTGTTCCCGGATCCATACTTAGCGAATTCTGAGGAGGTTGAGAAGATTCCAATCTTCCATGTACTTCATTATGGTCAAATCTTTAACTCAACAATCTCCCCCTTAGGTCAGTTTCTTGACCCAACATGAAGAACCACCAGCCTTAGAGTTAAAAGAACTACCAAACCATCTCGAATACGCCTTTCTAGAAAAAGACTCTCAACTCCCAGTAATTATTTTATCTCACCTTTCTAAAGAAGAGAAAGATGAACTTCTTCAACTTCTCAAAAACCATAAGAAGGCCATCGCATGGAAGCTCATGGATATCAAGGGCATCAGTCCCTCCTTTTGTACTCACAAAATTCTCATGGAGGAAGAATACAAACCCGTGGTCCAACATCAAAGACTCCCAATATGCAAGATGTGGTGAAGAAGGAAGTAATCAAACTACTTGATGCCGGATTAATCTACCCAATCTCAGATTCACCTTGGGTCAGTCCAGTTCAAGTAGTACCCAAGAAGGGAGGAATGACAGTTGTAATGAATGAGAAGGACGAACTAATACCAATGAGGACCATTACAGGCAGGCGAGTTTGCATTGACTACCGGAAACTTAATGATGCCACAAGAAAGTATCATTTTCCACTTCCTTTCATCGATCAAATGCTTGAACGATTATCTGGAAAAATATTCTACTGTTTTCTTGACGGATTTTCTGGATATTTCCAAATTCCCATTGCTCCTGAAGATCAAGAGAAAACCACTTTTACATGTCCATACGGAACCTTCGCCTATCGAAGAATTCCATTTGGACTATGTAATGCTCCTGCCACCTTCCAGCGATGCATGGTGGCCATCTTTCACGAATTGATCGAACACTCTATGGAAGTATTCATGGACGACCTCTCAGTCTTTGGAGACTCTTTCGATCACTGTTTAAAAAATCTTGACAAAATGTTAGCCAGGTGTGAGGAAGTAAATCTAGTGCTCAACTGGGAGAAATGCCACTTTATGGTTAAAGAAGGCATTGTTCTCGGCCACAAGATTTCTCAAAAGGGATTAGAGGTCGATAAAGCAAAAATAGAAACTATCTCTAAACTTCCGCACCCAAACTCAGTAAAAGCTATTAGAAGTTTTCTAGGTCACGCATGATTCTATCAACGTTTCATAAAAGATTTTTCCAAAACTTCTAAGTGTAACACCCCAGCTAAAGCCGAATACGCCCGAGTGTGACGTACATATTGCTCAAAACAAATGTGACACTATTAAGTGACAATAATATCATTAATTAATCTAAACATCAAGTACACAAGTTTTTAACAAAAATACAAGGAAAATACAAGAACAATTAACAGCTTATCCATTTATTAATATAACATAAGTTCTAGTGTCCTTGTGACGGAAGCAGTCTCTAAATAAGGTACCTGTAGCATATATATAAAATAATATCAACTAAATGAATAGTTGGTGAGTACACACAAGTTTTGATATAAGCACATAAAAATCTACAATTCCATTAACAAGTGTAAATGAGCAAGTAAGGTCCTTTCCAATTGGGATTGTGCACCAATGTACTCGGATAATAGCGCAAGTAAGTGTCCATTCCGTTGGTAACAACCAACGTACTCGGATCGGGGGTCCCTATTCCACTCATAACATCAAGGTCCTGAGTGCATGGGGGCGTATGATCATACTTAATGAGGAAACCATGAGCACGTAATCTTTGAGCAAGTAAGCAAATAAAGACACAAGTCCATGTAACGAATAGTAGTTTGTAAATAATGAATAAAAGAAACTGTAATGTTGATAGGATATATATGCTACCCCCAAAAGTAGTAAAAGAATAAAATGGGGGTGTGAGAAACTCACCTTTAAGATTGAAGACAACTTGAAATAATAACCAAAAGCCGTTTAAGGAAATTGAAACGATCGAACCTCACAAACTATAATTTAAAAGGAAATACAAAATTTAAAGACTAACTATCGGGATTATAAAAGTTACATAATATTAGTTTTAGAAATTATGCATTATTGAAATATCTATTTCATTAACTTATGGAAAATGGGGACTTGGGGATTTTTAATGAGTTTAACAAAAATGAATAAAGTTTATATAAATCATTTGATGTTTATTAGTTGAAGATGATTTGTAGATAAATAATTATAACTTGTTAATATAAGATTAAATATCAATATTAATAACAATTAATGATTAAATGTTTTATTTTATTCTAGTAACATAATTAATTAATTTACTAATTAATTAACTTAAATGTTTTGCGTGAATTCTTTTAAATAAATTATAAATATTAGTTTATGTTGAAATAAGATAAACAATAATTAACTTACTCAATTATTAATTTAAAGATATGAAATATGTTATATCTATTGTAAAATATTTTAAATAAAGGAAATTTTTATAGATCATCTTATTTGAAAGAAATTTTATAAGTTTATGATGATCAACAAATCATAAGATTTACATAAATATATATATATATATATATATATATTTATGCTTTTTTCTTGCAAAATAACTAGGTTTGATCCAAGATTTAGAAAAATCAAAGTGTTTATCTTGGATATCCATGATCATAATGATTCTTAAAACCAAAATATAATATTTTTATGATAAAAGCAACATGATCATGAAGAACAAATTATGAACATTCAACATTAAATCAAAACAAAAACTATAAAATGCATGGAATCATATAACTTACTTGTTAGTTCTTTCAATCTAAAGAAAATAATGGATTGAGGTGTGAAAATAATGGAGGATTTATCCTCCTTTTATTGTGAAAATATGGAGTTGTTATGTCTTATGGAATTTATGAAAATTAATCATATTTAATATAATTAAAAACAAAATTAAAATGGTTTAAAAGGTTTTCAAAGTGTTTAACTCTTTTAATAAATTTTATTTAATTAAAACATTCATTGCTTTATTTCTATTAGTTAATTAATAAAAAACATAATATGAAAAAGATGGTAATAATAATAATCCAAGATTTACTATAATGATTTGCATGGGAAGAGTTCATGAATAAATTATCTTGATTATGAATGTTTTAAACGAGTATGCAATACTACAAGGGTGGTAAAAAGTATATTTGCATAGAAATGATCACATAAAATACATGAAACAAAAATTGAGATTAATTAATAATATTATAAAAATATATAAATTTAAGTAGAACAAAACTGAAAATTTAAAATGGGTCCGGGTTTTCGGGTTTGAAAATTAACGAATGTTACACTAAGCCTATGACCAAACTTCTGGAGAAAGACGCACCCTTTGTCTTCTCTGAAGAATGTGTTGAATCATTCAACATATTAAAAGACAAACTTGTCAACGCACCAATCATGACTACACCCGATTGGACCCTTCCATTCGAAATCATGTGCGATGCAAGTGACTTTGCAGTTGGAGCCGTACTTGGACAATGCAAAGAAAAACACTTTCACCCAATTTACTATGCCAGTAAAACTCTTAACGATGCACAAGAGAATTACACCACAACAGAAAAAGAGTTACTAGCAGTAGTTTTTTCCTTTGAAAAATTTAGATCATACCTCGTTCTTTCCAAAACCATAGTTTACACCGGCCATGCCGCAATACGTTACCTCTTCAACAAGCAAGATGCCAAACCCAGACTTATCCGATGGATCCTACTACTCCAAGAATTCGACGTAGAAGTCAAAGACAAAAAGGGAGCAGAGAATGTAGCCGCAGACCACCTCTCACGTTTAGAATGCCCAACTTCAGAAGAACTTTACAAGAAAATTATCAACGATAATTTTCCACATGAAATTCTCATGCGCATCCAAGCTTGTATGCCGACTTCGCAAACTACCTAGCTTGTAGAATCCTAAGAAAAGGACTTACTCATCAACAACGGAAGAAATTCTTCTCCGAACTTAAGTTCTACTTCTAGGAAGACCCATACTTGTTTAGGATAGGTGCCGATCAGGTTGTTCGTAGGTGTGTAGCAGGAAAGGAAGCCTTATATATTCTCAAACACTGCCATGACGGACCAACTAGTGGGCACCACGGTATCGCCACTACGGTCAGAAAAGTATTTGATGCGGGATTCTTCTGGCCCACCATATACAAAGATACACATACTTTGATCCAAGCATGCGATGCTTGTCAAAGAGCTGGGAACATCTCAGCCAAAAATGAGATGGCTCAGAAAGGCATTCAAATTTGTGAAGTCTTTGATGTATGGGGAATAGATTTATGGGCCCATTTCCTAACTCGTTCGGAAATAAATACATCCTTGTAGCAGTCGAATACGTATCTAAATGGGTAGAAGCACAAGCTCTTCCCACTAACGATGCTCGAGTAGTTGTATGATTTTTGAAAAGGTTATTTTCACGATTTGGCACTCCAAAAGCCCTAATTAGTGACAGAGGTACTCACTTCTGGAATGCTTTAATGGACAAAGTCTTAGCGCGATACTGAGTTCACCACCGACTGGCAACACCATATCACCCTCGGACTAGTGGGCAGGTAGAGGTCTCAAATCGAGGAATCAAAAGGATCTTAGAAAGAACCATAGGGATGAATCACAAAAATTGGGCAGATAAGTTAGATGACGTTTTATGGGCCCTTAGGACAGCTTACAAAACCCCCAAAGTAACAACACCATTCAAACTTGTTTATGGGAAGGCTTGTCATCTACCCGTAGAATTAAAACACAAAGCCTATTGGGCTCTCAGAGCAGTGAACTTTGATCTAATGTCCGCCGGCATAAACCGGGAAGATCAAATTCATGAGCTTGAGGAACTAAGAACATTAGCCAATGAAAATTCCTGGTCTTACAAAGAAACGACTAAACGCTTGCACGACGACCATTTAAAAGGAAACAAGAAATTCCAAGTTGGCGATCCTGTACTGTTATACAACACACGGTTACGTCTTTTCTCAGGAAAGTTAAAATCTCGATGGACAGGCCCATACATAGTTGAATCAGTCTTTGGCTATAGGACATTCGAGATCTCAAATTCAAATGGCCAAAAGTTTAAAGTAAATGGACATCGATTAAAACCATATATCGATGGACCATTTGAAGAAATTTTGGAGTAGTAACCCTCCAACTCCTTGAATAGGAAATTAAGGAAACAAGGTTTGGCCAAGACCTTCACAAACTAGGCCTTGTAAATACGTGTATATGTTTTAAAACAAAAATAATAATAATAATATTAAAACCAAAAACACGGGGGCGTGCTTAAGAAAGCACGGTGCCGTGCCAAAAATTGCAGGCCAGAATCTTCGCTGCAAAAATCTAAGTCAGACTGGTTTGTAACAGAATTTTCAGAGTACAAACACTAGCAGTGCTTCCAAAAGCATGGGGTCGTGCTTAGGTATCTGGTTGGCTATAAAAGGCACATCTTGCCAATGCATTCCTTGCACCAACCAAAACCAAAGCAATCCTCTCTGAAAATTCAACATGTCTACTGAAATGAGTGAAGCAATTCCCGTTCCTCGACAACCGGGAAACGATGCCCGCCATGTTTCTAAAACCGAGCTCCTCTTGAAACTTCAAGAACTCATTAAGGAACCGCTGAGATGCGCCTCGTTTAACTCACCGAATCAGTGGAAAACATGAAAATGGAACTTTAAACGTCAATGAACAACTCCAGTTTCAAGTTCTCGGTTTCACGTACTTTCCACCACCAGGGCCATTCGGAGGAGGAGAACCTTTCGGGGAAATCTAGGAAACTAAATTTTCTGTTCTTTAACAAGTGCATTACGCACAATGTGCTAGGAACTTCGGCCTTAACCCGAATATTTTCTTATTTATAGGAAAACCGGGCTTATCCCGTATTTGTTTTAGGACCTTTTAATTTTAATGAAAAGTAATTTTTATGATGACCAAACTTCTAAAATAACATACTAAGCATCATTATAAGAATTCCAGCTCTCGCATTTTGCTGAAATATATAAGAAAAACATCAGTGACAAAAAGCACGGGCCGTGCTTCCAAAAGCACGAGGCCGTGGTCACCCTAGAATCTTCAGCATGATACGCGCTGACTCCGTACAATTCTCTGACTCAGAAACATTTATACCCCTAGCAGCACGGGGCCGTACTTCCAAAAGCACGGGGCCGTGTTCGACTTTCCAGTCTCTATATAATGCATGCATAAACTAACTATACAATTCACACTAAACACAACATTACTGAAATGGAAAGCAAGAAGGTTGAATGGAGGCCAGTGAGAAAAGGCAAGCAACATGAATCTTCCTCAAATATTGAGGAGGTCATGAGGATACAATGCATCATCAGGGACCAAGTCGAAAGCAACATTCAAACCGAAGCTCGCGTAATCGAGCTAATCAACAAAGTCAAACTACTTAGGTTTGAAAACTTCCATGTTGTGGATGGCCACCACAAAGATGTGGCTTCCAAGCTCAACTTTCTCAACCGGGAAATCGTAAAGCTCGACAAAAAGCTTTCCAAGCTCTTGGAAGCTAAACGAGCACCACCACACATTCAAGACTTGTTCGGGAATGGTGGTCGTTGAAGTCCCGACTTTGTTTTACGTTGAAGTTGCTCCCGCTATTGTTATGTGTTAGGATCGAGGATTGTTGTTGCACTTTTCATTTCTACTATGTTTAATTATGTCTTTATGTTTTATGTTTTAATGAAATTTAGGTCTTTTTAATCTTAAACTAACCAGCAAAGAAAATCAGTAAAAAAAATGAACCAGCTCAACAAATAAACAAAATCAAAGAAAAACTGTCTGCATCATGCAGCACAGTACCGTGCTTCCAAAAGCACGGAGCCATGCTTTTATCCCCAGTACAGTTACCATTTTTTAATTATTAAAATAACTTTTCTCATCCATTAACCCTAACACCCACTTCGTTTCTGAACGACAAACCGCCGACCAACCCCTATTTGACTAATCTCTTCATCAAATCTTAAATTTGAACCAAAGCTATGTTAATTTAACTATTATATTGTTCAAATTCATCATTCTAGGTTTAGTTTAACCCTAAAATCTCTCAAATTGACCAAATCGGGTCTAAACCCGAAAATGATATAGGTTATTCTATTAGTTTAGGATGAATAAATTGTTGAATAATTGCTTGTTAAGGTTTAATTGAAAGGAACCATTCGGGTTTGGATCTTATATCCAACAAACTAATAAACCCAATTGTTATAACCGGTTAGAAACGAAGGTTCAATTCTGAATAAAGTAGAAATTGGTATTAAAAACACGAGCCATGCCTTAAACAACATGAATCGTGGTCACCTTTTAGTCATCCAAAAGTCAAAATTAACAGGAACTGAACAGCAACAGCACGATACCCTGCTATTGAAAGCACGCCGCCGTGCTTTTGTTGAATTTTGACTAATTTGGATACAATTTGCAGATGGCCGAGTATGATGATGATGTTCATGAATTTTTGGTCTTCCCTGGGCGTGATACCAGAAACAGAAGGGCCCAGGCAAGATTAACTTATCTTAACCGAAGACATCCAGAAACCAACTTCTATGCATGCAAAGACACTTTGAAACACGTCAACCAATGGAACCGTTACAAGAACATTGCGAGAGGACCATGGAAACGGGTTTTGGGTCAAATGGGAGAGGCTATAACTAAACTTACAAAAGAGTTTTTAGCTTCTTTCCAAATAAAGACCAAGAAGCCGGGCATGTGGGATGAGGATGCCATTGAATTCAGATGTGGAGGAATATGGCGTACAACTTCTTTCACCCAACTCGGGATCGATCTGGGCATCTACACAGAAGGGGAAGCGGACCAAGAAATTTGGTTCAAAGCAGGAATAACATTTGCAGACGAAGACGGGGATGATGATGATGATGATGATGATAATGAAGCTGGAAACACACGTTTAGAGGCATGGGAACAATTAAGCTACGGAACCGATAACTATAATGCAAGCGTTTCAAATAGCACTGCATTGCGTGACCCACTGATGAGATACATTCACTGCCTGCTCAGTCACAGTGTCACTGCTAGAGGTAAAAGCGAGGGGGTTGTTAATTTAAAAGATCTTTGGGCACTTTATTGCATGAAGAATGACGTCTAGTGCAACATCACTTACTTATTCTGCAAACTGTTTACAACAAATGCAAATGCCAGAGGAAACACACCGATCATTGGCGGGCCATGTATCTACAACCTCTATGAAGCTTATGATGTAGACAGGGAAGGTACTAGAAGCCCAGATTCGATTGCTCTAACCATTGATTATTGTATTAGCATGCAGATGGTTCAGCGAATCGGTCAGAACCCGGATGTTTGGAGGTTTTCTGACAAGTATAATCAGGTGTGGGACCCCGAAGACCCTGCAGAAATGATGCTTCAGGATGTGCATGAGAGACGAGGATCACCACCCAGACAATATCGACGCCGCACCTACCATCAGAGAGGAAGCCCATCTTCATCAGGGGCCGGCCCCAGTTCATCACATGATTGTCGATATTCTTTTGAAGGCCTATACGGCCTAATTGATCAGTTCTCAGCCAACACCACCGCCACATTTGATAGGATCACGGAACAGAGGGCAGCCGAATACGCAGAGTTTGGTCACACACGACCCGAAAGTAGTTGTTGACTGATAATTTAATTAAAGTTGTGAAATTAGAGCTCGGTTTAGACGCCCCGATTGGCCGCGGGACCCGTTTCCGTCTTTAGTGCACCGGAAACTGTTTTATCGGATAAAATTACTCAAATCATCCGAATTATTTTCGGATGATTTATTTTTACTTGTTTAACTTAATTATATGAAAATAGTCCATTTTCAGGGTTTTTATACATCGGTCAGTTCGTTTAGGCGAACTTTACCGGTTTATGCGTTTTAAACTTTAAAAGTTTGTTTTTATTTTCTTTTTAGCACAAATAATTATCCGTTTAATCTCGGATCTTGAAATTTTGCACAAATCACTTTTTGACAGTGGGGAATTTTATAAAAATATTTCCAGAATTAATTTTTATATTCAAAATTTATTTATCTATTTTTAAACACCATTTAAACACTGAATATGTCGAAAATACCAAACGAACTTAGAAAAATCCCAAATTTTTCCTGGATGTCCCCTGACATCCACATAGTCCCCTGTAATTTTTCCAGAACCAAAATCTCTTTTTACATGCCATTTTCACTAAAACCGAGCTAGAAAACCCTAGAACTCGTTTAACCGAAAAGCCTACTTAGACTTCTCCAATTGACCTAAATTTTGTGTGTGCCTTTTACATGTTATAAATAGCTTATCTGAAATTTTCAAGAATTTTTCATGATATTTAAATATTTTTCACCATTTTTAGCCAAAACCGAGCATTAAATTCACCAAATATTCATCCTTTGTCCAAAAATTACCAAAAATTCACAGAACTCATATTTTCATGTGTAGATCATCCCTGTAAAATTTCATGACCTAACTCTAAACCTACCACAATCTGTCCAAAAATCCAATACCGAACATAAACCGAATATACCTTTTGTTTTCAGCCACTACAAGCTACAAACTCGTCTTTCCGCCTTATCTACCACTAAATACAGAACCTACAACCAACATACCACAATACCAAGCAAGTTACACTCACAATCAAGCCTCTTACACTAAAGTTTCGGTTATTGTTTCAAAACTAAAGTTTAAACCGTAAAAATTCGTTTTTGGTTCGTTTAACTCCTTTCTTGGACCAAGATCCCTTGTATAACCCGTATACATCACTTGATCATGCAAGAATCGGTTTTCATCTTTGAAACCTCATTTTCTTGCAAACAAACTCAAGAAACGAAGATGGAAACGTAAATAACTCGACTTTTTACCTCGGTTTTCTTGCTAAATCTCGGGTTTATGGATCATAAAATGGAGAGAATTCTTGAATGTTCATATGTTTGATGTAAAAAAGAAAAAAAAATAAAGAAGAAGCAAGGGGTGCCGATCGGAATAGATAGGGGGGTGGGGTGGGACCCACCTCTCCAATTCTAGCCACACATTTGGATTTCTGCAATCCGGATAATGATTTGGATAATCTGGTTCAGTTCGTTTTTTGGTTAAATGTTTAATTCGGGTTAAAACGAGGCTAAAACGGTCGTTTTCGGCTTAAAAATGAAATTTATATAAAACCACTTTAAAAACTTTAAAAAAAACTTAAACCATGACTTTCATTAACTTAAAACATCATATTATTAATAATTGCGCATCTTTTTCGGCTTGAACGATCGTCTCTTGCTTGGTTTGGTATTAACGGTTTCGTTTAACGTACGGACGTACCATTAAATCGAAAATTCTTTTTCTGTGTTTTAATTCACTTATCCCGAAGCTTTAATACTTCGTAAACATCACTAAATATTATAGATATCGTCTATAATTGAACCCTCGATTTGTTCGGGTTTCAATAACTATCGATCGATTAATCGCATATTCAATACGATGAATTATATATTCACGTACAATCAATACAGTGAACCATGTATTCTCGTATAATTACTATGGTAATTCATGTACCCGACATTAAATATAACGTAACTATTGTCTACCGTCTAGGGTATACTTGGTTTCGTCGGAATCGTTACATTCTCCCCCCGTTAAGAAATTTCGTCCTCGAAATTTTACACGCCCACTATCCCCTTCCGAGAGAAAGGTGGGGGTTTTTCCTTCAGAATTCACCCTCGCGTTACCAGGTACAATCTGGTCCTCGCTGTGAATTCCACTTAATCTTAATCAATAAAGATTGGTGTGTCCAAACCGTTTAGTTTTCCCGTCTACTAACTCTACGGAATTATTTATGATATCAGGCATGTCTTCTATGAGCACCTCCATTACTGGTACTTTCGTTGCCTCGTCGCTTAGGTACTTTTCAATTCGTATACATGGCCAAACGTCATGTATAGTACTTAGCCCCTGGAGTACTTTAATCGATAAACTAAATGACCAATCATAGAGATAGTCTCATAAGGTCCAATATATTAAGGAGCTATTTTCGGTTTTGCCA
The DNA here is from genome assembly GCF_021521415.1 of Bidens hawaiensis. Taxonomy (NCBI): domain Eukaryota; kingdom Viridiplantae; phylum Streptophyta; class Magnoliopsida; order Asterales; family Asteraceae; genus Bidens; species Bidens hawaiensis. Next base: position 571,874 of record NW_027492592.1, read on the forward strand.
AACCTTATATCACCTCTCGAAGGTGATGCCTTAAAAATGCCTTGTCACCTCTTTCCGGTGACAATGGTTTCCTTTGAATATTGGCATAAATCCTTTGCCAATCTCGCGCTGCTTTCAACTTATCTTAAATATTATAAATCCGATTGGTTGTTTCTCGAATCAATTCAAATCTTATGGCTTGATTGACGCCCATTTTCAATTTAACAAATTGGTGATAATTACTTCACCCATAGAAAGCTTCAAGCTCTCGATGCTTCCTTCCCCGCCTTCCAATAATGGAAGTAGGATGACTATTTCGATCTGAGATAATTGAAAATGGTACTCCACGAAGAGATACCATTTCATCATCATGAATTTGGGCGAGAATTCATTGTGGTAATCGTCATGGATTGGGATAAAATGTGAGGATTGGTTAATCGATCCGCGATTACCCAATTTACATCATGCCTTTGATATACCTTGGGAATTTGCGTCCCGAAATCCATTGTAATCTATTACCACTATCATTGGCGAATTTTCTGTTGTTGTGGCGTTCCCTAGGGTTTTCGGTGTGCAGCCTTATTTCTTGCATAACTTAAATATTCACCAACATACGTAACCATATCTTTCTCCAAACTCGGCCATTAATAAAATCCTTTCAGATATTCGTATCATCAATAGTCTATTCCGATCCCGGATGTATGGAATATTTCGATCTATGCGCTTCGTCCATGATTAATTCACGCAGGTCATGGAGGGTCGGGATCCAAATCCGATTTCTGAAATAAGGAATTTCGTCCACGCGCTGTTCGAAATTCTTCTCATTGTCGTAAAGTCCCTCCTTTTCCAATTGTTCCTCTTTCAACGCCTCACGTTGAGCGACTCGAATCAGGTCCGAAAAGTTCGACTGGACTATCATCCCCAGCGCTCGCACTCGCAATGGCTTAACCCGATCTTTCCTACTCAAGGCATCGGCTACGACGTTAGCCTTGCCGGGGTGATAACGGATGTCACAGTCATAATCGCCTAACAACTCGACCTATCTTCGATGAATATGAGACTGCGGTCTCTTATCATCTATAAAATTTGTACATTTGCGTCGTACAAAGGATTATGAGTTGGGTAATGCTAAAAATTCTTCAATAAACCGCTGATAGTCTCCGGCTAGTCCTAAAAATTGGCGCATTTCCTTGGGCGTCTTGGGTGACTGCCAATTTTAATGGTTTCTATCTTATTTGGATCTATGTGAAATCCTTGTTGCTTTACAACATGACCAAAGGATTATGCTTTCTGTATTCAAAATCACATTTCGAAAACTTCGCGTACAACTCCTCTTGCTTTAACACTTCCATAATTTTCCTTAAACGCCGTTCGTGCTCTTCTTTACGTTGCAAATATATCAAAATATCATCAATGAATGCTATGACAAATTTGTCAAAGTAAGGTTTACAGACTCGGTTCATGAGTTCCATGAATACTGCCTGCGCATTTGCTAACCCGAACGGCATGAATAAGAATTCATAATGGCCGTAGCGAGTCCGGAACGCCGTTGTGCTCCTCTTGGATGTTTCATTTGGTGATAACTATATCTAAGATCAATTTTCTAAGGATAAATCGCCCCTTGCAGTTGGTTAAATAGATCATTTACTTCGAAGAAGTGAATACCTATTCTTGATCGTCACTTTATTCAATTCTCCCTAATCAATACATATCCTAACACTTCCGTCCTTCATTTCCCCAAATAACACTGGTGCACCCCATGGTGACTAACTAGGTCGTATAAAACCTTATCCAATAATTCTTGCAACTGATTGGATAATTCTTGCATCTCGGACGGTGCAAGTCGGTAGGGTGCTTTAGCAACAGGGCCAGCTTGAGGCATTAAATCGATTCTGAATTCGACCTGTCGGGTTGGCAGTAATCCAGGAAGTTCTTCTGGGAAAACTTGTGGAAATTCGCGTACCACCGGGGTATCATCCACCCGTTTCTCCTCAGAATTTGTGGCCGTCAAGCTTGCTAGATACGCCACGCATCCCTGGCGTAAATATTTTAACACCTTGAGGTGGGATATAAATGGTATCATTGTGCCCGACTTCTCTCCTTGTACTAACACCTCTTCGTCATCCGACACCCGGATCTTGACGATTTTCTTTTCACAGTTTATTTCCACTTTGTTACGTGCTAACCAATCCATTCCCACTATCACGTCAAAACTACCTAATTCTACCGGTAATAAGTCAATCAGAAAGGATTGATCGTTCAGAATGAAAGGGGCAATTCCGAACTATCTGATTGACTATCATGGTTTTACCGTTAGCGACTTCTACGGTATAAGGTTCTATGGTTTCACTAATCGGTATCTTTCCAAATGGTAGGAGGTTAACAGGAACTAACTTCTATCGGCGACCGTAAAAATATCACTGAAGCATATTGTTTTAAAACTACAACATACTTAATACCACATTTGGATCATGACGTGCTTTATTCGAATTACTCACAAAAGCACGGCTCCTTGCTTGATCAGAGGTTGATGCTTGTCATGAGGTTCGTCTTCCAACGACACCTTGGTTCAACCTTGGGCAATTTCTCTTGAAACGTTCTGTACTGCCACATTCATAGCAAGCACAACTGTTTGGCATAATTTGATTTCTTTGGATGGATTGTTATTGAAGCTGTTGGGTTCGGAGTGGTTGTACACGAATGGGTTGGGGTTGCCGGTTCACATGGCCTATTATCACCCGACATTCTTTACCACACCTGTGGCCTATTATCACTCGACATTCTTCTTCCTGCCGATAACCATATTTTCCACATTTAGGGAAGGACCCTTCATGCGGTTCATGTTTTCACACCAAAACTAGTCTTAGTATAATTCTGGGTTGTAGGACCTACCTACTTATTCAAAAGCCTATCTTGCACTATACCTTTATCATTTCTCTTCTTTAACACTCGACGTCTCACCTAACGTCCTTCCATTCCGCTTCCCATAGAATCAAATATATCAATGCTGGCTTGTGACACAACCCTTCCAAAGGTTGTATATTTTTACAGGATTGACTATACTCCTTATCGATGGAGTTAGTCCCCCAATATAGTGCTCACTTCGCTTAGTTTCAGGAGTAATTAGCCATGTTACCAGACATGACAATTCCTTCAAACGATTAGCGTGTTCTAAGTGATCAGCACACAACATTTCTATCTTCCATAGCTCAGTTTCCAATCTCTGAACTTAATTACTCGAATAAAAGTGCTCTAGCCCAAGAATTTTAAATTCCGACCATATCATCTGAGTAATAATTTTCTAACTATAATTTTGTACCATCGTGTTCCATCACGATACAACATAATCTACCAACATATCTGTAGCATATTTCACTACACAATGTTCTAGACTCTTACCAATATCCTTAACCATTTCGATCCTTTCTATCCACTCGCTAATCTATTCCTCCCTTTACCATCAGTAAACTATTAATAATTTCCTTAACATAACCAACAAACATATCCTTCATACCGGATCTAATTCATTACGACTACTATTCATGTTTAGTTTATAATTAATATTTGTAGTCATAATAGTATTCGGTGGGACATTATCACTCTTAGTAATACCACTAAGAATTGAAATATTCATAATCATGTGATTGCTCGATCTATAATTATGCGATCACATTTGCATCAACACTAGCAGTGATCTGTGATACAACATTCGGTATCATCATCTGCTATCTTTGAGAAATCAACTGAATCATATCAATCTCCATCATTGAAGTTACTCTTTTTATATCATTCTGCCGTACCCATCCCGTACGCAGTAATCAATACTAATCTCACCGTATAACTCGTTACAAGCTCAATCATAACAGCAGGTACACATACACACCAAATATTATCATACATATTACACATACCAGTATCTAGTATATATGTCCCACAAATATAATAACATATGGACTTAACCTGATGTCGGTTAACGTTCAAATATGTTTCATAATCCTTGTCACCAACTGACATATAGATCTTTCTCAACAAAGATTAATGTTTAATATGCTTGATTTCAATATCCTTCTGCATGTCAGCATAACCGATACATGCTCACCGTGAGCACCAAACGATTACGTACCACGGAGTTATAATATCCGTGTCTATTCGTATATCCAGCATACACGGTATACCACCTACGAACGAATAACCAACTATGCTATAATGATTCCAACACCTCTTTGTGTATGGGTAATCATTCCATTCGAGTATACATGGGTATAGGCATCTAACGGATGTAAGGATATCATAGGGAGTTGCAAGGTTCAAGGTAATCGCGCAACCCATGTTGCCTTCAAATATTATCAATTACTATTATGGGAAACTCTATCACTTGTTCAGTCAATGTCATCAGGCGTTCTAGGTTCGCTAAATTCGGTAATTCTCAATCTGGAGGTGATATGTCTCATATGTTTTAGAGTGAGAAATACATATATATATTTCTATATATTATTTTTATCTGCTCGTTTATTATCAAATTTATTATTATTATTATTTTTATTTTATTTTATTTTATTTTATTTATTTATTTATTTACCTTAATGGAATAAGAATGGGTTCAGGTACAGGTCCGTCCGTACGTGAGGGTCGGCGGTTCGGGTGAACATCGGGGGTCATTAGGATATACGGTACCGGTGTTGGTAGGGTAAGGGATTTATCAATTTTGGTTGGGAGTGACGGTTACTAGATATTTCTGGTGTATGTCCAACGGGAGATCTAATTTGGTACTATCATAACTATGGCCCGATAAGTCAGACTTATCATCAATCGATGCTCTAGAAATTTCAGCATCCTCGGTACTTTTATTATTTCATCCCCCGGTTCCTTATCCGGGTCCTATTTCTCAATACATGTATCAACAAGATATGTACATATATATATATATACACATTAGCACGTATAAATAATATTATATACTTTACACATATGTTGCCATTTTTACCTATTAACGTTCCCCGTGACTTCCCCTGAATTCCCTCGTGCGGACAAGTCTGTTATTATGTTCCGGACCATAATAACTCACTTGTCCATCCAAGTTCATCCAGATCTCGTCACTATAAATTATTAGTTGATATTCAGATCCTATAATACTTGAGCTACTGGTTATATTTTAGGTATCTTTTAAAGACATCCTAAATCTTTATGACCAATGGCTCTGATACCAACTTCTGTAATACCCCGTAACCGCAGCGGAAACGTAACCAGGGCGCAACAGACACCTCTGATATCAACCACATTGTTTATAAAGAAAACTGAATACATTAATATACTTCAAATTACATTATCTCGTATTTCATTACCGTCTAGGTGATACACACATCATGCATTACGATACATAATTCTATTTATTATAATGTATCCTAACATCCCGCACGCAAATCTTACACACATCAAGCACTTAACACGTAAGCAATCACTTCATCTTAATTGTACCTGAAAAGCATGTGAGAAAACGGGTCAACTACGAATAGTTTGTGAGTTTCACAATTTGAATAAACCAAGATAAATCCATATCATAATATAATATTATCGATGTAATTATGCTGAGCCCACAAGTGAAACCTCTGACTATCCACACACAACCCCCGTGGCATACTCCGCCCACGGACCTGCCCCAAACCGCTATGTCTAACATTACATAGCAAAATATATATAACAACAAAATAGACATGTGCAACTGGCTGGGAAACATCAGCAAATCCATGCCGGACCAGTTGGGTTTGTCAGACCAATGGTACTATCCACACTCTACCTGCTTTCAGTTGATCACTCGTGTTCCGGGGCCTTAGAATGTTAGCAACTCAGACAATTACCATCTTAGTACATTTCCATACGATTCCCGTACAATAAAATATATATAAATCCACGCAATTCCATGCGTTCAGTATGTACTTAAACATTTCAGGAATAACATGCTTCCGCCCCGGGAAAATATTTAAAAACAATTCAGAAAAAGGGGCTCGTGAAACTCACCTTAGCACATGCAAGCAGGTAACAACAATCATTATCAGTTAACACGTCCAATCTGTGTTGTGATCCCTACGATCGTTATTATACAATTATTGTTTATATAATCTTTAACCGTATCAACCGGTACATCTGGGGACACTGTTAACCCAGTACTGTACCCATTCCGGGGGCAATGTTAACCCAGAAACGCTTCTCCGGACTCAGATTGTGAGATCGTTTAGAGTTCACTAGTCAAAATTACTATTAGTTTGTTTTCCCCGTTTTGCGTGCCTAGCACGGTTATCCGTTTTTACGTTTCAAAATGAGTTTGGTCACACACGACCCGAAAATAGTTGTTGACTGATAATTTAATTAAAGTTGTGAAATTAGAGCTCGGTTTAGACGCCCCGATTGGCCGCGGGACCCGTTTCCGTCTTTAGTGCACCGGAAACTGTTTTATCGGATAAAATTACTCAAATCATCCGAATTATTTTCGGATGATTTATTTTTACTTGTTTAACTTAATTATATGAAAATAGTCCATTTTCAGGGTTTTTATACATCGGTCAGTTCGTTTAGGCGAACTTTACCGGTTTATGCGTTTTAAACTTTAAAAGTTTGTTTTTATTTTCTTTTTAGCACAAATAATTATCCGTTTAATCTCGGATCTTGAAATTTTGCATAAATCACTTTTTGACAGTGGGGAATTTTATAAAAATATTTCCAGAATTAATTTTTATATTCAAAATTTATTTATCTATTTTTAAACACCATTTAAACACTGAATATGTCGAAAATACCAAACGAACTTAGAAAAATCCCAAATTTTTCCTGGATGTCCCCTGACATCCACATAGTCCCCTGTAATTTTTCCAGAACCAAAATCTCTTTTTACATGCCATTTTCACTAAAACCGAGCTAGAAAACCCTAGAACTCGTTTAACCGAAAAGCCTACTTAGACTTCTCCAACTGACCTAAATTTTGTGTGTGCCTTTTACATGTTATAAATAGCTTATCTGAAATTTTCAAGAATTTTTCATGATATTTAAATATTTTTCACCATTTTTAGCCAAAACCGAGCATTAAATTCACCAAATATTCATCCTTTGTCCAAAAATTACCAAAAATTCACAGAACTCATATTTTCATGTGTAGATCATCCCTGTAAAATTTCATGACCTAACTCTAAACCTACCACAATCTGTCCAAAAATCCAATACCGAACATAAACCGAATATACCTTTTGTTTTCCGCCACTACAAGCTACAAACTCGTCTTTCCGCCTTATCTACCACTAAATACAGAACCTACAACCAACATACCACAATACCAAGCAAGTTACACTCACAATCAAGCCTCTTACACTAAAGTTTCGGTTATTGTTTCAAAACTAAAGTTTAAACCGTAAAAATTCGTTTTTGGTTCGTTTAACTCCTTTCTTGGACCAAGATCCCTTGTATAACCCGTATACATCACTTGATCATGCAAGAATCGGTTTTCATCTTTGAAACCTCATTTTCTTGCAAACAAACTCAAGAAACGAAGATGGAAACGTAAATAACTCGACTTTTTACCTCGGTTTTCTTGCTAAATCTCGGGTTTATGGATCATAAAATGGAGAGAATTCTTGAATGTTCATATGTTTGATGTAAAAAAGAAAAAAAAAATAAAGAAGAAGCAAGGGGTGCCGATCGGAATAGATAGGGGGGTGGGGTGGGACCCACCTCTCCAATTCTAGCCACACATTTGGATTTCTGCAATCCGGATAATGTTTTGGATAATCTGGTTCAGTTCGTTTTTCGGTTAAATGTTTAATTCGGGTTAAAACGAGGCTAAAACGGTCGTTTTCGGCTTAAAAATGAAATTTATATAAAACCACTTTAAAAACTTTAAAAAAAAACTTAAACCATGACTTTCATTAACTTAAAACATCATATTATTAATAATTGCGCATCTTTTTCGGCTTGATCGATCGTTTCTTGCTTGGTTTGGTATTAATGGTTTCGTTTAACGTACCGACGTACCATTAAATCGAAAATTCTTTTTCTGTGCTTTAATTTACTTATCCCGAAGCTTTAATACTTCGTAAACATCACTAAATATTATAGATATCGTCTATAATTGAACCCTCAATTCGTTCGGGTTTCAATAACTATCGATCGATTAATCGCATATTCAATACGATGAATTATATATTCACGTACAATCAATACAGTGAACCATGTATTCTCGTATAATTACTATGGTAATTCATGTACCCGACATTAAATATAACGTAACTATTGTCTACCGTCTAGGGTATACTTGGTTTCGTCGGAATCGTTACAGACAGGCAGCGAGGACCGTTTGACCCGGACATGGGTAACTGATGAGCCGCGGCACTGGAAGGTTTGGTACGGACATGGGCATGGTTGGTAGTATCTTTATGACATTATTATTACATGTGTTTTAAACAATTTACTTTCTTTCGTACTTGTTTATTTGTTTGGTTGGATATTTTTATGGCCGTGGGTGCCAAGACATTATGGTAGGAACTTATTTTGTCCGATAAGGTAAGGGCGGGATGATTCCATACCCAATTTTCAGCAAATTATGCTTGGTTGTTTGTGGTTGTTTGCAGTTTTATATTATACAGGTATAAAACAGGAAAACAGACAATAAACAGGGGACGCTCTGTCGAAATTTCGTTAGCCCGTAGGAAAGTACCTCTCCATTTTAACCCACCATACTTAATTAGAATTTTATTTTTTCATAAATCTTTTCACATTGAGCACAATGTGAGATTCAAGTGTGGGGGGGGGGGGGAATTACTTGACCAATCGTTTGCTCAAATAATTATAAAAATTCTATAATAAACAAATATTTGTGTAGCAAACAAAGATTATTTTTATAAAACCTAAACAAGAATCCAAGAAATTTTTTTGCAAATAACCAATTACTAGTCTATTATGACCAAAGAAAAGTGAAAAAGGTAAAAAGAAGTTTTGTAATATTGAGAATAAATTTATGCAAAATATGACGTTAATACCCAATTCCTCCGTTACTGTGAGATAAACCTCATGCCATATAAATATTTTTTTGGAAGCTTTGAGTGAGTCATATGTTTCGTGTGATTGAGAACTTGTCGCAAATATTCATTTCAAGACCGCACGAAGAGTTGTATAAAAAAGAAGGTAATATTGTCACAATCCCATCAAACCATTCTCCAAATTACAAAACCCAAAACCTTAACCGAAACCCTACCACTTTTTCCATCTCACCGGTAAAATACAACACTGGTCTTTTACCGGCAGACCCTAAAGAACTGGAAATGCATTCTTTAGATTTCAATTTCCTTTGCTGCATACATTTCACAAAACCTAGTTTGCCTCCAGAACCTAGGGAGAGAATCTTTCTCTTTAGCAATGAGGTGAAAAAAAAGTTGCGCCAAGACGAACAAAGGCCACCATTTTGTGGAATTTCCAAAAACGCAATGAAGATAAGAGGAAAAAGATACGAACGATGCTTAAGCTGGGAAAGTGGTCCCACGAAGGAAGATGTAGAAAAAGTCAAACTCAGTCTCAGCATGAATATACCGAACTAATGAGGGTGGGGGCTATTAGGCTGAAAGTCGAACGATCCACTAGAGTTGGAAGTTATGTTCAGAACAGGATTGAGGAAGAACTGATCCACATCCTCGACAAAACTGGTCTTGACGATCTGACCTTAAAAGAGTCACTAGGTCTCTAAAAAAATCGGGAGAAAGAGCTAACCATCGAAGACATCTCAGGATCCCCGACAATCATCAAAAGTGGTATTTACCATCCTCAATATCATTAACCAAGATCCTTTATCCACCACAAAAATACCAAAATCCCAACTCACACAAAACCAACCTATATTACCTTTTGATCTATGCAACCCTTTACAAAGGTGGAGATTTGAACTTGTTACAAGTTTCTTTATCACAAGCTGAATTTTGACTAAGAGTGTTCACATACATACATCACAAGTATGATCAGATATAAAACCGAGTGTGAGTGAACATTGTGAGAAAGTGACGTTTTGCATAAACGGAAGCTCATAAAAACAAAATTTTCTTTTTATTTATCACTAATACAAATTAAGGTTGGTTATTTTGTTTCCATTTTGTTTAAGGGATGGCTATAATCCAAGTTTACTATTTTTACAGAGTATTTATAAATAGATTTTTTGAGGACAAGCAATATTCAAGTGTGGGGATGTTTGATGTACATAAAATTTTACATCTTTTCGGCATCAAATAATCTCTAAAAACTGCAATTTCTATCAAATAACATAGCACAAAAGGCTACTTATCATAATAAAATGTAATTTCAGGTGAAACCAAGCACCAAACAAAAAAACAAGCGAAAAGACGAAGAAAAACGGAAGAAAACACAAGAAAAACAAGAAACACGCCCCCATGCCTCAAGAAACACACCCCCATGCTTTTGAACACAAGAAAAGACAAAAATCTACAAGAAAAGACAAAAACTAGGAACAAAAGCACGGGGTCGTGCCCCTCAACCACGGGTCCGTGGTCGTCAACAAGAAAAGACAAAATGAATTTGGCACATGTCATAAAAATGCACCGGGGCGTGCCTACGTAAGCACGGGGCCATGCTTCACACTCCAGATTGCCTATAAATATTGGCTCATGTTGCACTCATTTGGTGTGCCTTGAAGAGAGTTCTATTCGGTTTTCACTTATAAAAACACACACTAACACTCACATTGAAGATCTAGTGAAGACTTTGAAGGCTTGGAGGTCATCACCATCAACCATCATCATCATCATTAAGAAGGAAGATTCATCCACATTTAGTTAGATTGTTCTAGTTTAATCATGTGTTTGTTATTATCATCCATCATAATGTTCATAAACATGCTCATTATGAGCTAAAATCCATTCACCATCTAAAATCTATGAAGAAGCTTTGTTTTACTTGATAATTATATAAAACATGTGGTGTAGTCTAGTAAAGTACATGGTTATTTTGCAATTATCTTTTGATGAGAAATGTTTCACCATCATAAATTACTAATTCAAAGTTGGTGATTGGCAATTCCATTGGCAATCGTTCATGATCGATTCATGTTCTTGAAAGATAGAAACACTTTGATAACTTACCGAAACATGGATCCTTATATTGTACTTAGAAATGATGAGATATAAGTTATGATCTATTTTTCTATGTTTTGGTAATCCAAAAATGGCATTGCCTAGGATATCATGCTAGTTAAAGAAACCATATGTTAATTGAATGTGTAATTATAACCTACTTTAATCAACCAAGGGGAGGTTATGTGATGAACTATAACCACCCGAAGTTGTTAGAATTTGTATTTGAGAAATCAAATTCAATCCTAATCTTTCTACTTTACGAAACTACTTGTCAACTTAAATTGACATTCTTGAGGTAGCATGCCATTAGGAAAGGGTGGACTTTAAAATGCGCATGTTACTCCTTTTATGTCAAATATGCTCACTTAAGGCTTAAGGGGCTATCTATCATATATTATTACGACAAGTTTACCACATGTTTACATATTAATTATCAATGCTAAAATTGAGTGGATTCTTGATCTTAGATGGTAATCTTCCTATATTTTATAAAGTATTTATATTTTATATTATGTAAGTATTTATATTTTATAAACAGTTCAAAAATTGACCCCAAAATGATTAAAACCTCCGATTAAAGTAAAACAACGATTTATTATTAGAAACATTTGTGTCCATGGATCGATACTTGGTTCTTACCAATACTATTCTACATATACGATAGGTACACTTGCCTATTTTGTGTGTGTTTAGTCTTTCTAGAAATCACTTTTATAAATTTAAAACACGATCTTGTACGAAAGAAAATCATTCCATCTATCATAATTATACAAGCTACGCACCACGCTATCAGATGATCATCTACATTTGGCAGAATTCTCTTATAACAACAGTTACCATTCAAGTATTGGTATGCCACCGTTTGAGATGCTATACGGTAGACGTTGTAGAAATCCCATATGTTGAGGAGAGATTGGTCAGAAGGAGATTGAAATCTTGGAAGTTGTGCAAGAAACCTCGTCAAGGTTCGATCAAATCAAGGCAAGAATAAAAGTTGCTCATGATCGTCAAAAGTCCTATGCTGATAAGCGTCGACGGCCAATCGAGTTTATCGTTGGTCACAATGCGATGCTCAAGTTCTCGCCTTGGAAGGGAATTATTCTCTTCAGGAATAGAGGAAAGTTAAGTCCGAGGTACATTGGACCGTTTAGGATTGTTGATCATGTGGATGAAGTGGCTTACAAGCTAGATTTACCAGAAGAGTTGGATGGAATTCATTTTACCTTTCATGTTTCTCATCTGAGGAAATGTCTAGCCAATGACACGTCACATGTACCATTAGTGGAGATTGAGGTTGATGAACAATTAAAGTATATCGAACAGGCTGTAGAAGTCATTGACCGCAAGGGGAAGCAGCTTCGTCATAAAATCATTTCTTTGGTGAAAGTGATATGGAAGCATCGTAAGGGATCGGATGCCACTTCGGAAGTTGAAGAAGAGATGCGCAAGTTTTATCCAGTTTTGTTTCAGTAATAGTTTTCCCGAAACCTCTTTAAGAAGGAAAGACTTGTAACATCCCGTTTTCTCGTTTCGGTTAATAAAATAGAATATGAGTTATTATGAGCCGGGCTAGTGTTGGGTTAAGTAATATGGGTAATGGACTTGGTTTAATAAAGAAGGAGGAAAAGACCATGGGCTTGAGCCCATGACTCATGATATAAATACCATAATTAACTATTTATTAATTCATTCTCATTCATTCCATACACCACCCAAAACACACACTTAAGCTCTCTCTCATCTCTCTCTTTCCTCTAACTGAAACCAAGAAGAAGAATCGATTCTCGACCCGCGGTAATTATAGTATGATATTGTATGGACCCAAACCCACTAGATCTAGTCGCGCAACGGCGAGCCGACACCCTAAGCTGTTAAAGTCACGAGATCCGGGTGGAATCGGGTATAAACCGATCAAAAGATGAGCTTAGAGGTCACCCTAGCTTAGATCTGGATCGAACGGGAAATGACTGAGATCTCGCTTTTCTGGCGAGATCTCGGTTTTCCGGCAATGACGACGCCGGTAAGGCATCGCGGGAGATGTGGGTATGAGGTTAAAGGGTGTCAGAGAATGTTTCTGATATTCTCTGACCTAACCCTTGTTCGTTAGCGGAGAAATAACGAATTAACAAGCAATTCGTTATGCCCATTCGTTAAGAAGAGATAACGAATTAGAAGCAGTTCGTTAAGCCATTTGTTAAGTAATTCATTAACGGAGAACTGACAAATGAACCCCTAGTTCATTATAAAAGTCAGTTTGTTATAAAGACCAGTTCGTTATAAAGGTCCATTCGTTAAGAAGTAATGAATTAGTCAATTCGTTATGAGAGAAAACATTCGTTAAGAAATAATGAAGGAGTCCATTCGTTAAAGGACAGGATGACAAACTGGATAACGAATTAGAGTTTGAAAGATGACAGAAAGGTCCCTGGACTTAGAATAAAATGGGTTAATTACAAAGAAGCCCTTGAACTTTATGAGTTAGCAAATAAATTAGTAGATTAAAATTCTAATGAAAAATGTGTTAAGACAGCTCGACCCAAGCCAGGGGCTCTGCCCCTTGGACCCTGCTAGGGGCTGCCACCCCTAGAACCCCGCTGCCAGGGGCGCTGCCCCCAGATCCCCGTTCTTTGAGAGTTATAATTAAACTAGAAACGTAATATGGATAGTGATAGTTATTTGATGTGTGTTATGTTTCTAGCCCCACTTCCTTGTTATGTTGTCGGGGTTGTGCGCATACTCAATGTGAACGTTAATACACTTGCCTTAAATGGTAAGTGTATGCTATAATGATTGATGTGATTGTATGTATAAATGTTATGAATGAATGCTTGTCGGTGCGTGACGATTTTCGGATATTGCACGTATCGACGTGGAAAGTAATATGTAGTAAGCCTAGTATGTAATATGTATGTATGAAAGTACGTAATGAGATGAGTATGTACGAAATGACGACTATATAAAGAAAGGTGCGTATGGTTATATGACAAACAGAAGGTATGGCTAGGAGGGGAACCGTCCCTAATAATAATATAGGCGAATATAGGGAACCGACCCTAATAATATCGACGAATGTAGGGAATCGACCCTAATAATATCGGCGAATGTGGGGACCAGACTCTAATAATATCGGCGAATGTTATAAGGCGGAATTCTCTTTAAAAAGTATATGTATGAATGAAAGTATGTATGTAAGTATGAAAGAAAGAATGAAAGTACGTATGTATGTACGTATGTAAGTAAATATGAAGGTATGTACCTTCACGTGCATATGTAAGTATGTGAATGTATTGTATGTCGTCTGATTAACTAGAACTCACTCAGCGTAGCTGACTTTTTTATATGCACGCAGGTTAATCGATTGAGACAGCTGGCTTGAGGGAGACACATGGCAGGATTTGAAGAGGCTGGCATCTAAAGATTTGTCATGATGTTTTGATACTACGTTTTATTTATGTTTTAACAATACAAGATATGAATGTTTGTAATGAATGGTTTACTATTATTATTCCGCGAAAGTTTTAATTAACTCTGATATTTAGAACTGTGTTTATGAGTAAATCCAACGCCAAAGTAGGGCACCGAGAGCGGGGCCTTACATGTGATACGAGTGTGCGAAGTGCGCCGTCAAGAGCCACATTGCGCCCATCGCCAGCGCCTCCGTCCTCGTCCGAGCCCGTGCACGTGCGCGTCGGGTGCTTCGCACCCTCCGCTAGGACCAATGGGTGCATGCTATGCTTAAAAGAATATTACTATGGAAATTTGTCTTCTTATAAAGAGCTTCCAAATATTTCTCACTTTTCATGTGGGATGTGTTTTATCTTCCTTACTTATACCCATGTGGAATGCTTCCACTTTCTTCCATCTTTCCATATGGGATGGATTCTTCTTCTCATTTTCTTAATATGAGATGGATATCTTTATGCAATATTTTAATTTCTTTATTTTCTTTTTATTTCCTTATTTAAATTTTCCCGTCACTTATCTTTGATAATAATTTTGATCCTTTAACTTTAATAAGTTGTCAAATTTGGATCAAAATTTTGGGGATGTTACACCCTGCCTATGTAACGTTGCAACCATATCAACTTCCTCGTCGGTCAGTTTCCTTAGAGTCGGGTTCCCCTTCTCAAACACAACGGGACCGTGGTTGTGCGTCTCGTTGACAACCTCTAGCTTCCAACAATCACCTGACGTGTTGTGCCTCTCGACGAATTTAAATGGGCAACCCCTTTTAATACTCCCGGTATATGCCTCACATTGGCCTTGAGTTTTGGTTCCCCTCCTTGATTGCATACAAGGTCAACACTTTTGTTCCTTGATCGTTGGAAGGCGATAACACAACCATGCCCTTGTCTTGTCTTCTTAACCCAATCCACCAACTCATCACGAGAATAAAAATACTGATATCAAGCAACACAAATAAAGTAATATTTAGTAACCTGTTCAAAAAGAATAATAATAAGTTTAAAATAAAACATACTGAGTCATACATTATCAGTTACATAGGAAAATGTTGTCTCGCGTATGTAACGATCACCATCATAATCATCATCATCATCTTCATCATCATCATCTTCATCAGCGCCTCCTTCGCCGTGAGCCTCTTGAATGCCATCCACGACATTATTCGTGACTTGCCGTGACAGGTACGGTTGTTCTTCTAAAGGTAACTAGGACGAATTTTGGGTTCCGTAATACGAACCATCTACATGTAACTGCTGTGAAGACTGACCATAAGGTTGTGTTCCCGGTCTGACATTGCATGTATTATGCGATGTCCTATTTTCCTCCGGCCACGAAAGGTGACTACCGTATATGATATACCCCTGATAAAATATAATGGCCACGTATCATATTTAAAAAATAACTAGCGCGCTATTGCACTATATAAATATACTAACAAACCTGGTCCGGATTTGGTAAGTCGTACTGCTTGATAAATGCATTGCCCGGCTCATGGTTCAAGTCTGGAAGTTCATTCAAATCTGTCAACCCCGGCTGCTCCGGCTGATCGTTATATGCGTAGCCCGAGTGCTCGTCGTTCGAGTCACCAAACAAATGATCATACCACGACATTTTCTTTGTATATTTTGTGGATATATTGTTGGAGACACATGCATAATATATAGAGAGAGAAAAAAGGAAAACTGGAGCCTTAAAATTCAATTATTGAAACAATCAGGGGCGGATAGTCCTATCAGTGGCGGATAGGGTACGAGGTTTGACTGATTTGATAGTCCGAGGTTGACGTGTACGAGGTCCGCGGCTGATTGCCCAATCCGTGACGGATATGGTACAGGAAGTATAAGACAAAACATGAAATCGGCCAGGATTGGACAATCAGCCACGGATTAGATGAGTGTTTTTAATTTCCCTTGGATATCCATAACAAGACCTAAAAAAGAACGAAACATATGCTCACTTAATAAATAAACTAAGGGAGCAAACTGCAAAGGATGAATATCCAGTGTGTGTACTTTTGATGGAAGCTACTTTTGTGTAAAGTATTAAATTAAAAGAAAATCATGACTTTCTGTATAAATACGAAAAAGGAATTTTTCACTTTAGTGGAGGGACTATAATTGGGGGAGAATTGTGACACGCATGGAGTGGAAATTTGTTTTTGGGGTATAATGGTGTAGGGGCTACAAGTTGGACGGGCCCACAGTGTGTTTTTTTATTATTTTCTTTTTATAATTAAACTAATTAAATAAAAACCAATTTATTTAAATAATTAAATAAAAATGTATTAAAATTAAAAAATAAATACAAAAAAATACATAAACTAAAAAAAATACACAAATAATAAAAATAAATTATAATAAAAAAACACACCAAAATAAAAATACACATAAAAATTTCTATAAAAAAACTAATTGATCCAAAATGCTCTTCCGCCACTTGTCGGTGAATCTGATGAATTCTTCGACTCTCGTTTATTAATTGATCCAAAATCTCGGCAGAGTTCGTGGAATCCGGGGAACTCATTGAGTTTGAAGAAGTATGAAAATAATAAAAATGATTGGTATTTTTATGTCTGAGTTTGTGTATGATAGGGTGAAAATGGTTAGATAAAGTTTGATATATATATATATATATATATATATATATATATATTAAGTTTTTATATTAATTTTTTTTTATATTTAGCCGTTACCCCAACGATAACATTATTATTATATATATTACATATAAAACATGTTAGATGGAAATATAGTAATTTTATCATTTTAAGATGCTGCTAAAATGATTTAGGAGACGCCGTTAAAATTAATTCACCTCATCTCAGGCGACGTTCCATGGTATCTCCGGCAACCCTTCATCATCTATTCTATTTGAATATGTAGTCAACTGTTATATGTTAAACTGGATTAACAGTTTTGCCATGGCATTTGGATTATCTCAATGGTGGGAGGGATTCAAAGGCACAACCGAATGTTGATCTTTTGTTAGAAAAATGGTATGTTGTTAACCAAATACACTCAAATACTTCAATGACATGTTTTTGTTATTCAAGTTGATGCAGTTTTAAGTTTCAGTGGTCTTATGTTTTTTTTCGGCAGTTGGAGGATTGTCGGAGGGAGCTCGGTGATTGTAGATTGGAGACGTTCACTGTATTTGAACTTATTTGCTCACACTTTTTATAGTGTAACCATTTCAATTTGCAGGTAAAATGTCATGTTATAGAAGTTCTTAATGGGATATTACACTCCATTTCTGAGTGAAAAACACTACAAGATAGCATGGAGGCCTGGTTTGAACCCGACTCATACGGTTTACAATAAACTGATTTGTTCAAATAGAATTTGGTTTCCATGTATGGTATCAGTTTTTGAATTTTTAAATGGAATTAGCAACACTTCAAATTATATACAATTTCTATTTTCATTTTGCATACAAGTTTTTTAATTCAGCGGTAAATAAATAAATATTCTATTAATTCAAGTCGAATTAATCTGAATTCGAATTCAGAGTCCAAAATTTTTGAATTTGAATAATCTGATTTGATAAACTCGAGTTGCATCACACTCAGTTCGTTAAACACCCCAAATACTCCCATGATTATAAGCATGTAAGGTTCCATGTCAAACGCATGAATTTATAGTATCATGTACTATGCAAAGTCGACATCGTTAATGTACTATAATATTAGTTTGAACCTTTTTAATAAACACAAAGACCACATCAATTTGAAGTAAAAAGGTAACAAATTTGACTTTTAAAAGTCAAGTTTGAAATATTGAGGTGTCATTTACATGGCTAATTTATAATTCAAACACATTTCAACAAGAAAAACATATGAGTTTTGAGTTAATGTTATGCCACAGTACCACACCTTCTTTAATCACAACGTATGGCTGCCATTGCAGGTGATATTATTCTAGCGTCAGCTTATGCTCATGAGGACACCTGCTACGATGATGATGATTATAAGACGAAAAAAGAAGGGATCACGTCCTTTGGTGTTCGTACCCAAGAATTACATACTGGAGATATAGAATCTGCATATTAACTGCATCTGCAATGAGCCCAAAAGTATCTTATTTTGCCAAGTATTCTGGATTAGTAATATAAAAAAAAGGTGATCATGTTCTTGGTGTTCGTACCCAAGAATTGACATATTGGTGATATCAAATCTGCACATGAAACGTGCATATGGAGTTAAAAAGCTGCTATCCTACATCCTATGTATGTCAATTTCCGTCTGAATGCATATATTTTTATCCAAAAATAATTATTTAATGCTATTTAAATTAACATACTGAAAATGTTATAACGTGCGCCTTTAAATCACTACTAGCCTATGCCTTCCTCAATAGAACTACTCACTACTCTTGGGAGCTAATGTATTAGGTACATACTAAGTTTAAGAGGTATTTTTGTTAAAATGTTTTTTTAGTTAATGTGGTTTGTTTGGGAATGGGCCCACCAGTTTTGGTGGAAAGTGGTAACTGAGTTGATTTGGGTCAAAGAAAGTCAAACCTGATTTTGGGTGAAGTCGGTTCGAGTTTTGACCTGGTTTTTGGTTGAAAATGTCAGTTTTACAGGTTTGATACTGGATTTTAAAGACGTTGGGTTTTTACCAGTTTCAATGGTATGGGGTTAAAAACCAATTACTGTCATTTATGCCATTGAAGTTTGATTTTACGAGTAACCCACAATATAACCTTTGTCTTAAATTTGTTAATTTGATGTTTTTTTACATCTTAAACGGCTCGCATATGAATAAGTTATCATTCTAAATATATTTTTTTATGCTTCAGATTCATATGCTATTTGACTGCACCATTACATGCTTAAAGAATGACATCATGAACTTCAATTTGATGTAGTCTTGGTTGTCAACTTACTGTTGAGTCAAGATTGTATAAATGTAACAAATATTTAACCTAATGAGTCATTGTGAATTTTTGCTTAAAGATATTAGTGATTGCAGTTGGTTGTTTTGGGTAATTTACACGTCAAAAAGGTCAAATGGGTCAAAGCCTAAATTGTCATCGAATGGCATTTTTAAGATAAGGTGAAAAAAAATTTCCCAGGTTAAATGTAAATTTCATTAATTAATTTTTTTTAATAATAATGCATGATTACATATTTATAGACTTATAGATAGTAATGTGTAGGTTCCCTGGACGGATCACACGAGATATCCCGATATACACAGGTGCGGAATCCCTGTGTAGATCGTTACGGACGTAGAATATAATCACACAAACACACGTACACACGATACGAACAAAACTCACGTTATATTGATAACCCGAACCGTGTTACTTACAGACTCACGTCAATAGACTCACGTAAACTGAACTCGATCAACCAAAACACTAACTGACCAACTACTCATTTCCCTTTTTTTTAAACCGTAAACAGTAAACTACTTAAATACACGACAACTTCGCCTCAGGCGAAGTTGTCTATAACTTCGCTCGTTGAACAAGTTCGCCTAGGCGAACTTGTCAACAACTTCGCTTGGTTAACAAGTTCGCCTAAGCCAACTTGTCAACAACTTCGCTTCTAAACAAACAATTACATAAACAATATTACAGACTCGATTACAGACTTTAGACATATGAACTACTGACATCTATGCACCAACAGACTCCCCCTTGGCAGTAGCTTCATATCTTGATCTTTCAGCTCTTGTCTCGTAATCCTGTATCTTCATGCGTGCACTCCTTCTCTAACACACACCGTGACTACTCGCTGATACTTCCTTGCTTCATCCTTCCAAGCAGGAATGTAGAATATCTTCTTTTCGTTCAACGCTTGCAAATCAGCTTTCGATAAGTTAACAAGATGCATCGGGTCATACACCCTCAGCACTACTTGTTCATCTTCGTCTTCCATCACTGCTTCTGCAGTCTGGCAATCAACGTACCACCATTTCAGATTCTTCAACACATCTTGAGGCATATTCTTCATTGGAACCTCCTTGATGCATCGGATCGGCTTGTACTTCATCACCATCCATGGCTTGCCATCTGCTCTCAATCCCCTCTCTGTATCCTCCACGAGCTTTCCCTTCTGTGGCTTTAATAGTTCAAACTTCTTTTCTTTTATGCCTTCTTTCCACACAATCTTCTCAATCATTCTTGCCATATTGTTATCACTTCTATTTATCATGCCCAACCTACCCAAATCTTTCACCTCGCATTCCGGCAACGTATTGAGAGATCTCAACTTTCTTTTGAAGTATTGTTGGTGCATTTTGTGACCGTCGCTATGCAATTCAGACCAGCGGAACGCCACAGGCGAAGTTAGCACAACTTCGCCTTAGGCGAAGTTAGAACAACTTCGCCAACGGCGAAGTTGTAACAACTTCTGCCTTAGGCGAAGTTATCACAACTTCGCCATAGGCGAAGTTATGAACAACTTCGCCTACTGGCCCAAGCCCAAGCCCGAGAAGATGTTTTGTCTATATATATGTGTGTCTTGTTTAGGTTTTGTATCCAGAAATCAGTGTGTGTCTTGAGTAGTTTGTTTGTTTAGAGAGAGTAAGTGACTAGGAGAGTCGTGTGAGACGACCCGAGGTAGAGCTCACCTCGGGTCAGTCGTGTTTTCTGTTTGGTTACGGTATGTAACGTGTTTTGATTATTATATAAGAATCTGCAGATGTGTTTTATCCCGTTCGTGTGTTTGTTCTTGTGTTTGTGTACGTGTTTGTGTTCTTCATCTTTACACCAATAACGAGTCTAGGAGGATTCCGCACTCCTAGACCTCGTGCGGATCTCGTATCGATCGGCGACGTCCCTGGGGAGACCTACAAGTGGTATCAGAGCCTTAGGCTCTTATGTTATGGTTCGAGATCTGCGTTTTGGTGTTTCTGGCACGTTTCTGTGCGTTTCTGGTCCGAACAGCGCCGCAGGCGAAGTTATTGTTCATCAGGCGAAGTTGCCATCACTGTTCGTAGGGTTTCAGCGAAGATATAAGGTCTGGCGAAGTTATGAACAGGCGAAGTTGACTTTAGGCGAAGTTGAC